>NC_081329.1:41211378-41575999 GCF_026419965.1 Kogia breviceps
TCCCTCTTGAAATCCCAGTTTTGCAATTCTGCCTTGCTCTCAAGTTCTTTTCTCTGGTTCAACCCAAGGCATTTTTCCCCATTACGTGCCTTTTACCATCCTGCAGGGCCATGAATTATAGGCTCCCTGAGATCCCCGTCTCAACTTCCCACTTTCGGAACTGGTCCCAAAGCAGCAGGAAATTTTCAAGCCCAATTCTCCTTCTGAGAGCAAGCTTAGACTTGGGTCAATTCTTGTTCAGCCTTGGAAATTAGAGCGCCATCTGCCTGTCCAAATATATAGGCATCGTGTCTTATTCTTCCCCGTTGTAGTTCATCCATGGAACCAATTCCAAGTTATAAGTAAGAGTGTTTTGAAAGTGCTGACTTCCCCAATTGGGTATATTTTCAGGAAAGCGGCTGAAAGCTTGAACCCGAGCACCAGGATATGAGAAGATGAGGTGGCTTTTCATGTTTTTTGCCGTTCCAATGGGTATCATCCTGTGGCTGTCCCATGCATGTGTTCGCTGTAGGAAGGGTCGTCTGCGTTTGGAGATTTCGGGTCCATGGAATCAGGAAAAGGCAGTGTTATTCGACAAGGGCTGCATTTGCTGACTCATGCTCACGAAGACACTCAGACCCACGAGTGTCCTCCCTTAGGTCCCATCCTTCTGTGTGTTAATATATGCTCAAAACAACTTCAATGACAGCCCCTGAACGAAGTCTCGAAGAATTTATCTCTCACTCACTGCCTTTATTTTTCTCACGGGGTGTAGCCGATTTTCAGTGCTGTGTTGCTTGCTGCTGTGCATCCAATTGATTCTCTTCCAGAGAGACATCGATAAATTCTTTTTCAAATTCTAACCAGTTGTCAATAATCTTTTCTGGTGTGTAAAGTGGGCTGAGTTCAGTCCTTTGAGGTGTAGAGTAAGTTGTCTTGATTCCCTCTTTAGTCTATATGGAATGGTATCTGTGCTCATTGAAAACACCTGGTTTTTCCTCACCTCAAGTGACCTTCGCGCTCCTACAGGCATAAGTGTGTTTGCTAAATGTGTGATGCTTTCTCTCGTCTGCCATTTCATTCATGGGACGCAATTTTATATTCCACCTGTACCTCATATCTTTGATAAACCACTTTTTTCTATGTGACTAAATTCACTGAGAATGATTGTAACTAAGAACACTCTGGTGGCGCCAAGTGACGTTATTTCATTGATTTCCTGGCTCTGTAATATATCATTGTAGATAAGGATCACATATTCTTCATCCATGTTTTCCGTCCAAGGAAATTTAGATTGTATCCTAGTCGAGGCTTTTGTAAAAAGAGCAGCAGTAAACTGTGGGTTGCCTGTGACCTGAGGTTCTTTGGTTTTCTTGAAAATATACGTCCTTGAGTGGAAGTGTCCTGTGTGCTGTAGCTTTGTTTCTTACATTATTTTTGAATACACCATAGACTTCGCCAGGGTGCCGATTGCCATTGTTCATCCTGGAATCGACAAAATGTGGGTACGATTTACCTCCATGCTACCCTGAATTTCTAGTCTTTACACTTTTCGTAGATGACCCTTTGTTTAGATGGGAAGTGATAGCACTATGTAGTGTTGATTTGCACCGAGCCCCTGCCTGGTTGCCCAAAAATGGTGTATGCCTTTATCCTAAAGATATTCAGGATAAAGGCATACACCGTTTTTCGATAAAGGCTTGGTTGAAGAAGTACTGCCACATTCTAGGTTCTTACCAGGCGAGACGCGTCTCCCTCTTGAAATCCCATTTTTGCAATTCTGCCTTGCTCTCAAGTTCTTTTCTCTGGCTCAACCCAAGTCATTTGTCCACATTAGGTGTCTTTGACCATCCTGCAGGCCCATGAATTATAGGCTCGCTGAGATCCCCTGCTCAACTTCCCACTTTTGGAACTGGTCACAAATCAGCGGGAAATTTTCAAGCCCTATTCTCCTTCTGAGAGCAAGCTTAGACTTGGGTCAATTCTTGTTCAGAAGTTGAAATTAGAGCACCATATGCCTGTCCAAATATATAGGCATCGTGTCTTATTCTTCCCCGTTGTAGTACATCCATGGAACCAATTCCAAGCTATAAGAAAGAAGGTTTTGAAAGTGCTGACTTCCGCAAGTGGTGATATTTTCAGGAAAGTGGCTGGAAGCTTGAACCCGAGCACCAGGATATGAGAAGGTGAGGTGCCTTTTCATGTTTTTTCCCGTTCCAATGGGGTAGCATCCTGTGGCTGACCCATGCATGTGTTCGCTGTAGAAGGGTCGTCTACATTTGGAGATTTCGGGTCAATGGAATCAGGGCAGGGCAGTGTTATTCTACAAGGGCTGCATTTGCTGACTCATGCTCACGAAGACACTCAGACCCACGATTGTCCTCCCTTAGGTCCCAATTTTCTGTGTGTTAATATATGCTGAAAACAACTCCAATCACAGCCCCTGAACGAAGTCTCGAAGAATTTATCTGTCACTCACTGCCTTTATTTTGCAGTTTATTTTTCTCACCGGGTGTAGCCGATTTTCCGTGCTGTGTTGCTTGCTGCTGTGCATCCACTAGATTCTCTTCCAGAGAGACATCGATAAATTGTTTTTCAAATTCTGACCGGTTGTCAATAATCTTTTCTGGTGTGTAAAGTGGGCTGAGTTCAGTCCTTTGAGGTTTAGAGTAAGTTGTCTTGATTCCCTCCTTGGTCTATATGGAATGGTATCTGTGCTCATTGAAAACACCTGGTTTTTCCTCACCTCATGTGACCTTTGCGCTCCTACAGGCATAAGTGTGTTTGCTAAATGTGTAATTCTCTCCGTCGTCTGCCATTTCGTTCAAGGGACGCAATTGTATATTCCACCTGTACCTCATATCTTTGATAAACCACTTTTTTCTATGTGACTAAATTCACTGAGAATGATTGTAACTAAGAACACTCCGGTGGCGCCAAGTGACGTTATTTCATTGATTTCCTGGCTCTGTAATATATCATTGTGGATAAGAATCACATATTCTTCATCCATGTTTTCCGTCCAAGGAAATTTAGATTGTATCCTAGTCGAGGCTTTTGTAAAGAGAGCAGCAGTAAACGTTGGGTTGCCTGTGACCTGAGGTTCTTGGGTTTTCCTGAAAATATACGTCCTTGAATGGAAGTGTCCTATGTGCTGTAGCATTGTTTCTTACTTTATATTCGAATACACCATAGAATTGGCCCGGGTGCCAATTGCAATTGGTCATCCCACAATCCACAAAATGTGGGTACGATTTACCTCCACGTTACCCTGCATTTCTGGTCTTTACACTTTTCGTACATGACCCTTTGTTTTGATGGGAAGTGATAGCATTATGTAGTGTTGATTTGCACCGAGCCCCTGCCTGGTTGCCCAAAAATGGTGTATGCCTTTATCCTAAAGATATTCAGGATAAAGGCATACACCCTTTTTCGACAAAGGCATGTTTGAAGAAGTACTGCCACATCCTATGTTCTTGCCAGGCGAGACGCTTCTCCCTCTTGAAATCCCAGTTTTGCAATTCTGCCTTGCTCTCAAGTTCTTTTCTCTGGTTCAACCCAAGTCATTTTTCCCCATCACGTGCCTTTTACCATCCTGCAGGGCCATGAATTATAGGCTCCCTGAGATCCCCGGCTCAACTTCCCACTTTCGGAACTGGTCCCAAAGCAGCAGGAAATTTTCAAGCCCAATTCTCGTTCTGAGGGCAAGCTTAGACTTGGGTCAATTCTTGTTCAGCATTGGAAATTAGAGCGCCATCTGCCTGTCCAAATATATAGCCATCGTCTCTTATTCTTCCCCGTTGTAGTTCATCCATGGAACCAATTCCAAGTTATAAGTAAGAGTGTTTTGAAAGTGCTGACTTCCCCAATTGGGTATATTTTCAGAAAAGCGGCTGAAAGCTTGAACCCGAGCACCAGGATATGAGAAGATGAGGTGGCTTTTCATGTTTTTTGCCGTTCCAATGGGGTAGCATCCTGTGGCTGTCCCATGCATGTGTTCGCTGTAGGAAGGGTCGTCTGCGTTTGGAGATTTCGGGTCCATGGAATCAGGAAAAGGCAGTGTTATTCGACAAGGGCTGCATTTGCTGACTCATGCTCACGAAGACACTCAGACCCACGAGTGTCCTCCCTTAGGTCCGATCCTTCTGTGTGTTAATATATGATCAAAACAACTTCAATGACAGCCCCTGAACGAAGTCTCGAAGAATTTATCTCTCACTCACTGCCTTTATTTTTCTCACGGGGTGTAGCCGATTTTCAGTGCTGTGTTGCTTGCTGCTGTGCATCCACTTGATTCTCTTCCAGAGAGACATCGATAAATTGTTTTTCAAATTCTAACCAGTTGTAAATAATCTTTTCTGGTGTGTAAAGTGGGCTGAGTTCAGTCCTTTGAGGTGTAGAGTAAGTTGTCTTGATTCCCTCTTTGGTCTATATGGAATGGTATCTGTGCTCATTGAAAACACCTGTTTTTTCCTCACCTCAAGTGACCTTCGCGCTCCTACAGGCATAAGTGTGTTGGCTAAATGTGTGATGCTTTCTCTCGTCTGCCATTTCATTCATGGGACGCAATTTTATATTCCACCTGTACCTCATATCTTTGATAAACCACTTTTTTCTATGTGACTAAATTCACTGAGAATGATTGTAACTAAGAACACTCTGGTGGCGCCAAGTGACGTTATTTCATTGATTTCCTGGCTCTGTAATATATCATTGTAGATAAGGATCACATATTCTTCATCCATGTTTTCCGTCCAAGGAAATTTAGATTGTATCCTAGTCGAGGCTTTTGTAAAAAGAGCAGCAGTAAACTGTGGGTTGCCTGTGACCTGAGGTTCTTTGGTTTTCTTGAAAATATACGTCCTTGAGTGGAAGTGTCCTATGTGCTGTAGCTTTGTTTCTTACATTATTTTTGAATACACCATAGACTTCGCCAGGGTGCCGATTGCCATTGTTCATCCTGGAATCCACAAAATGTGGGTACGATTTACCTCCATGCTACCCTGAATTTCTAGTCTTTACACTTTTCGTAGATGACCCTTTGTTTAGATGGGAAGTGATAGCACTATGTAGTGTTGATTTGCACCGAGCCCCTGCCTGGTTGCCCGAAAACGGTGTATGCCTTTATTCGGAATATATTCAGGATAAAGGCATACACCGTTTTTCGACAAAGGCATGGTTGAAGAAGTACTGCCACATTCTAGGTTCTTACCAGGCGAGACGCGTCTCCCTCTTGAAATCCCATTTTTGCAATTCTGCCTTGCTCTCAAGTTCTTTTCTCTGGCTCAACCCAAGTCATTTGTCCACATTAGGTGTCTTTGACCATCCTGCAGGCCCATGAATTATAGGCTCGCTGAGATCCCCTGCTCAACTTCCCACTTTTGGAACTGGTTCCAAATCAGCGGGAAATTTTCAAGCCCTATTCTCCTTCTGAGAGCAAGCTTAGACTTGGGTCAATTCTTGTTCAGCAGTTGAAATTAGAGCAACATATGCCTGTCCAAATATATAGCCATCGTGTCTTATTCTTCCCCGTTGTAGTTCATCCATGGAACCAATTCCAAGCGATAAGAAAGAAGGTTTTGAAAGTGCTGACTTCCGCAAGTGGGGATATTTTCAGGAAAGTGGCTGGAAGCTTGAACCCGAGCACCAGGATATGAGAAGATGAGGTGCCTTTTCATGCTTTTTCCCGTTCCAATGGGGTAGCATCCTGTGGCTGACCCATGCATGTGTTCGCTGTAGAAGGGTCGTCTACATTTGGAGATTTCGGGTCAATGGAATCAGGGCAAGGCAGTGTTATTCTACAAGGGCTGCATTTGCTGACTCATGCTCACGAAGACACTCAGACCCACGATTGTCCTCCCTTAGGTCCCATCTTTCTGTGTGTTAATATATGCTGAAAACAACTCCAATGACAGCCCCTGAACGAAGTCTCGAAGAATTTATCTGTCACTCACTGCCTTTATTTGCAGTTTATTTTTCTCACCGGGTGTAGCCGATTTTCCGTGCTGTGTTGCTTGCTGCTGTGCATCCACTAGATTCTCTTCCAGAGAGACATCGATAAATTGTTTTTGAAATTCTGACCGGTTGTCAATAATCTTTTCTGGTGTGTAAAGTGGGCTGAGTTCAGTCCTTTGAGGTTTAGAGTAAGTTGTCTTGATTCCCCCCTTGGTCTATATGGAATGGTATCTGTGCTCATTGAAAACACCTGGTTTTTCCTCACCTCATGTGACCTTTGCGCTCCTACAGGCATAAGTGTGTTTGCTAAATGTGTAATTCTCTCTGTCGTCTGCCATTTCGTTCAAGGGACGCAATTGTATATTCCACCTGTACCTCATATCTTTGATAAACCACTTTTTGCTATGTGACTAAATTCACTGAGAATGATTGTAACTAAGAACACTCCGGTGGCGCCAAGTGACGTTATTTCATTGATTTCCTGGCTCTGTAATATATCATTGTGGATAAGAATCACATATTCTTCATCCATGTTTTCCGTCCAAGGAAATTTAGATTGTATCCTAGTCGAGGCTTTTGTAAAGAGAGCAGCAGTAAACGTTGGGTTGCCTGTGACCTGAGGTTCTTGGGTTTTCCTGAAAATATACGTCCTTGAATGGAAGTGTCCTATGTGCTGTAGCATTGTTTCTTACTTTATCTTCGAATACACCATAGAATTGGCCAGGGTGCCGATTGCAATTGGTCATCCCACAATCCACAAAATGTGGGTACGATTTACCTCCACGTTACCCTGCATTTCTGGTCTTTACACTTTTCGTACATGACCCTTTGTTTTGATGGGAAGTGATAGCATTATGTAGTGTTGATTTGCACCGAGCCCCTGCCTGGTTGCCCAAAAATGGTGTATGCCTTTATCCTAAAGATATTCAGGATAAAGGCATACACCCTTTTTCGACAAAGGCATGTTTGAAGAAGTACTGCCACATCCTATGTTCTTGCCAGGCGAGACGCTTCTCCCTCTTGAAATCCCAGTTTTGCAATTCTGCCGTGCTCTCAAGTTCTTTTCTCTGGTTCAACCCAAGTCATTTTTCCCCATTACGTGCCTTTTACCATCCTGCAGGGCAATGAATTATAGGCTCCCTGAGATCCCCGGCTCAACTTCCCACTTTCGGAACTGGTCCCAAAGCAGCAGGAAATTTTCAAGCCCAATTCTCCTTCTGAGAGCAAGCTTAGACTTGGGTCAATTCTTGTTCAGCCTTGGAAATTAGAGCGCCATGTGCCTGTCCAAATATATAGCCATCGTCTCTTATTCTTCCCCGTTGTAGTTCATCCATGGAACCAATTCCAAGTTATAAGTAAGAGTGTTTTGAAAGTGCTGACTTCCCCAATTGGGTATATTTTCAGAAAAGCGGCTGAAAGCTTGAACCCGAGCACCAGGATATGAGAAGATGAGGTGGCTTTTCATGTTTTTTGCCGTTCCAATGGGGTAGCATCCTGTGGCTGTCCCATGCATGTGTTCGCTGTAGGAAGGGTCGTCTGCGTTTGGAGATTTCGGGTCCATGGAATCAGGAAAAGGCAGTGTTATTCGACAAGGGCTGCATTTGCTGACTCATGCTCACGAAGACACTCAGACCCACGAGTATCCTCCCTTAGGTCCGATCCTTCTGTGTGTTAATATATGCTCAAAACAACTTCAATGACAGTCCCTGAACTAAGTCTCGAAGAATTTATCTCTCACTCACTGCCTTTATTTTTCTCACGGGGTGTAGCCGATTTTCAGTGCTGTGTTGCTTGCTGCTGTGCATCCACTTGATTCTCTTCCAGAGAGACATCGATAAATTGTTTTTCAAATTCTAACCAGTTGTAAATAATCTTTTCTGGTGTGTAAAGTGGGCTGAGTTCAGTCCTTTGAGGTGTAGAGTAAGTTGTCTTGATTCCCTCTTTGGTCTATATGGAATGGTATCTGTGCTCATTGAAAACACCTGGTTTTTCCTCACCTCAAGTGACCTTCGCGCTCCTACAGGCATAAGTGTGTTTGCTAAATGTGTGATGCTTTCTCTCGTCTGCCATTTCATTCATGGGACGCAATTTTATATTCCACCTGTACCTCATATCTTTGATAAACCACTTTTTTCTATGTGACTAAATTCACTGAGAATGATTGTAACTAAGAACACTCTGGTGGCGCCAAGTGACGTTATTTCATTGATTTCCTGGCTCTGTAATATATCATTGTAGATAAGGATCACATATTCTTCATCCATGTTTTCCGTCCAAGGAAATTTAGATTGTATCCTAGTCGAGGCTTTTGTAAAAAGAGCAGCAGTAAAGTGTGGGTTGCCTGTGACCTGAGGTTCTTTGGTTTTCTTGAAAATATACGTCCTTGAGTGGAAGTGTCCTATATGCTGTAGCTTTGTTTCTTACATTATTTTTGAATACACCATAGACTTCGCCAGGGTGCCGATTGCCATTGTTCATCCTGGAATCCACAAAATGTGGGTACGATTTACCTCCATGCTACCCTGAATTTCTAGTCTTTACACTTTTCGTAGATGACCCTTGGTTTAGATGGGAAGTGATAGCACTATGTAGTGTTGATTTGCACCGAGCCCCTGCCTGGTTGCCCGAAAACGGTGTATGCCTTTATTCGGAATATATTCAGGATAAAGGCATACACCGTTTTTCGACAAAGGCATGGTTGAAGAAGTACTGCCACATTCTAGGTTCTTACCAGGCGAGACGCGTCTCCCTCTTGAAATCCCATTTTTGCAATTCTGCCTTGCTCTCAAGTTCTTTTCTCTGGCTCAACCCAAGTCATTTGTCCACATTAGGTGTCTTTGACCATCCTGCAGGCCCATGAATTATAGGCTCGCTGAGATCCCCTGCTCAACTTCCCACTTTCGGAACTGGTCACAAATCAGCGGGAAATTTTCAAGCCCTATTCTCCTTCTGAGAGCAAGCTTAGACTTGGGTCAATTCTTGTTCAGAAGTTGAAATTAGAGCACCATATGCCTGTCCAAATATATAGGCATCGTGTCTTATTCTTCCCCGTTGTAGTTCATCCATGGAACCAATTCCAAGCGATAAGAAAGAAGGTTTTGAAAGTGCTGACTTCCCCAAGTGGGGATATTTTCAGGAAAGTGGCTGGAAGCTTGAACCCGAGCACCAGGATATGAGAAGATGAGGTGCCTTTTCATGTTTTTTCCCGTTCCAATGGGGTAGCATCCTGTGGCTGACCCATGCATGTGTTCGCTGTAGAAAGGTCGTCTACATTTGGAGATTTCGGGTCAATGGAATCAGGGCAAGGCAGTGTTTTTCTACAAGGGCTGCATTTGCTGACTCATGCTCACGAAGACACTCAGACCCACGATTGTCCTCCCTTAGGTCCCATCTTTCTGTGTGTTAATATATGCTCAAAACAACTCCAATCACAGCCCCTGAACGAAGTCTCGAAGAATTTATCTGTCACTCACTGCCTTTATTTTGCAGTTTATTTTTCTCACCGTGTGTAGCCGATTTTCCGTGCTGTGTTGCTTGCTGCTGTGCATCCACTAGATTCTCTTCCAGAGAGACATAGATAAATTGTTTTTCAAATTCTGGCCAGTTGTCAATAATCTTTTCTGGTGTGTAAAGTGGGCTGAGTTCAGTCCTTTGAGGTTTAGAGTAAGTTGTCTTGATTCCCTCCTTGGTCTATATGGAATGGTATCTGTGCTCATTGAAAACACCTGGTTTTTCCTCACCTCATGTGACCTTTGCACTCCTACAGGCATAAGTGTGTTTGCTAAATGTGTAATTCTCTCTGTCGTCTGCTATTTCGTTCAAGGGACGCAATTTTATATTCCACCTGTACCTCATATCTTTGATAAACCACTTTTTTCTATGTGACTAAATTCACTGAGAATGATTGTAACTAAGAACACTCCGGTGGCGCCAAGTGACGTTATTTCATTGATTTCCTGGCTCTGTAATATATCATTGTGGATAAGAATCATACATTCTTCATCCATGTTTTCCGTCCAAGGAAATTTAGATTGTATCCTCGTCGAGGCTTTTGTTAAGAGAGCAGCAGTAAACGTTGGGTTGCCTGTGACCTGAGGTTCTTTGGTTTTCCTGAAAATAAACGTCCTTGAATGGAAGTGTCCTATGTGCTGTAGCATTGTTTCTTACTTTATCTTCGAATACACCATAGAATTGGCCAGGGTGCCGATTGCAATTGGTCATCCCACAATCCAAAAAATGTGGGTACGATTTACCTCCACGTTACCCTGCATTTCTGGTCTTTACACTTTTCGTACATGACCCTTTGTTTTGATGGGAAGTGATAGCATTATGTAGTGTTGATTTGCACCGAGCCCCTTCCTGGTTGCCCAAAAACGGTGTATGCCTTTATCCTAAAGATATTCAGGATAAAGGCATACACCCTTTTTCGACAAAGGCATGTTTGAAGAAGTACTGCCACATCCTAGGTTCTTACCAGGCGAGACGCTTCTCCCTCTTGAAATCCCAGTTTTGCAATTCTGCCTTGCTCTCAAGTTCTTTCCTCTGGTTCAACCCAAGTCATTTTTCCACATTACATGCCTTTTACCATCCTGCAGGGCCATGAATTATAGGCTCCCTGAGATCCCCGGCTCAACTTCCCACTTTCGGAACTGGTCCCAAAGCAGCAGGAAATTTTCAAGCCCAATTCTCCTTCTGAGAGCAAGCTTAGACTTGGGTCAATTCTTGTTCAGCCTTGGAAATTAGAGCACCATGTGCCTGTCCAAATATATAGCCATCGTCTCTTATTCTTCCCCGTTGTAGTTCATCCATGGAACCAATTCCAAGTTATAAGTAAGAGTGTTTTGAAAGTGCTGACTTCCCCAATTGGGTATATTTTCAGAAAAGCGGCTGAAAGCTTGAACCCGAGCACCACGATATGAGAAGATGAGGTGGCTTTTCATGTTTTTTGCCGTTCCAATGGGGTAGCATCCTGTGGCTGTCCCATGCATGTGTTCGCTGTAGGAAGGGTCGTCTGTATTTGGAGATTTCGGGTCCATGGAATCAGGAAAAGGCAGTGTTATTCTACAAGGGCTGCATTTGCTGACTCATGCTCACGAAGACACTCAGACCCACGAGTGTCCTCCCTTAGGTCCCATCCTTCTGTGTGTTAATATATGCTCAAAACAACTTCAATGACAGCCCCTGAACTAAGTCTCGAAGAATTTATCTCTCACTCACTGCCTTTATTTTTCTCACGGGGTGTAGCCGATTTTCATTGCTGTGTTGCTTGCTGCTGTGCATCCACTTGATTCTCTTCCAGAGAGACATCGATAAATTCTTTTTCAAATTCTAACCAGTTGTCAATAATCTTTTCTGGTGTGTAAAGTGGGCTGAGTTCAGTCCTTTGAGGTGTAGAGTAAGTTGTCTTGATTCCCTCTTTGGTCTATATGGAATGGTATCTGTGCTCATTGAAAACACCTGGTTTTTCCTCACCTCAAGTGACCTTCGCGCTCCTACAGGCATAAGTGTGTTTGCTAAATGTGTGATGCTTTCTCTCGTCTGCCATTTCATTCATGGGACGCAATTTTATATTCCACCTGTACCTCATATCTTTGATAAACCACTTTTTTCTATGTGACTAAATTCACTGAGTATGATTGTAACTAAGAACACTCCGGTGGCGCCAAGTGACGTTATTTCATTGATTTCCTGGCTCTGTAATATATCATTGTAGATAAGGATCACATATTCTTCATCCATGTTTTCCGTCCAAGGAAATTTAGATTGTATCCTAGTCGAGGCTTTTGTAAAAAGAGCAGCAGTAAACTTTGGGTTGCCTGTGACCTGAGGTTCTTTGGTTTTCTTGAAAATATACGTCCTTGAGTGGAAGTGTCCTATGTGCTGTAGCTTTGTTTCTTACATTATTTTTGAATACACCATAGACTTCACCAGGGTGCCGATTGCCATTGTTCATCCTGGAATCCACAAAATGTGGGTACGATTTACCTCCATGCTACCCTGAATTTCTAGTCTTTACACTTTTCGTAGATGACCCTTTGTTTAGATGGGAAGTGATAGCACTATGTAGTGTTGATTTGCACCGAGCCCCTGCCTGGTTGCCCGAAAACGGTGTATGCCTTTATTCGGAATATATTCAGGATAAAGGCATACACCGTTTTTTGACAAAGGCATGGTTGAAGAAGTACTGCCACATTCTAGGTTCTTACCAGGCGAGACGCGTCTCCCTCTTGAAATCCCATTTTTGCAATTAAGCCTTGCTCTCAAGTTCTTTTCTCTGGCTCAACCCAAGTCATTTGTCCACATTAGGTGTCTTTGACCATCCTGCAGGCCCATGAATTATAGGCTCCCTGAGATCCCCTGCTCAACTTCCCACTTTTGGAAGTGGTCACAAATCAGCGGGAAATTTTCAAGCCCTATTCTCCTTCTGAGAGCAAGCTTAGACTTGGGTCAATTCTTGTTCAGCAGTTGAAATTAGAGCACCATATGCCTGTCCAAATATATAGCCATCGTGTCTTATTCTTCCCCGTTGTAGTTCATCCATGGAACCAATTCCAAGCTATAAGAAAGAAGGTTTTGAAAGTGCTGACTTCCCCAAGTGGGGATATTTTCAGGAAAGTGGCTGGAAGCTTGAACCCGAGCACCAGGATATGAGAAGATGAGGTGGCTTTTCATGTTTTTTGCCGTTCCAATGGGGTAGCATCCTGTGGCTGACCCATGCATGTGTTCGCTGTAGAAGGGTCGTCTACATTTGGAGATTTCGGGTCAATGGAATCAGGGCAGGGCAGTGTTATTCTACAAGGGCTGCATTTGCTGACTCATGCTCACGAAGACACTCAGACCCACGATTGTCCTCCCTTAGGTCCCAATTTACTGTGTGTTAATATATGCTGAAAACAACTCCAATCACTGCCCCTGAACGAAGTCTCGAAGAATTTATCTGTCACTCACTGCCTGTATTTTTCTCACGGGGTGTAGCCGATTTTCAGTGCTGTGTTGCTTGCTGCTGTGCATCCACTTGATTCTCTTCCAGAGAGACATCGATAAATTGTTTTTCAAATTCTAACCAGTTGTAAATAATCTTTTCTGGTGTGTAAAGTGGGCTGAGTTCAGTCCTTTGAGGTGTAGAGTAAGTTGTCTTGATTCCCTCTTTGGTCTATATGGAATGGTATCTGTGCTCATTGAAAACACCTGGTTTTTCCTCACCTCAAGTGACCTTCGCGCTCCTACAGGCATAAGTGTGTTTGCTAAATGTGTGATGCTTTCTCTCGTCTGCCATTTCATTCATGGGACGCAATTTTATATTCCACCTGTACCTCATATCTTTGATAAACCACTTTTTTCTATGTGACTAAATTCACTGAGAATGATTGTAACTAAGAACACTCTGGTGGCGCCAAGTGACGTTATTTCATTGATTTCCTGGCTCTGTAATATATCACTGTAGATAAGGATCACATATTCTTCATCCATGTTTTCCGTCCAAGGAAATTTAGATTGTATCCTAGTCGAGGCTTTTGTAAAAAGAGCAGCAGTAAACTTTGGGTTGCCTGTGACCTGAGGTTCTTTGGTTTTCTTGAAAATATACGTCCTTGAGTGGAAGTGTCCTATGTGCTGTAGCTTTGTTTCTTACATTATTTTTGAATACACCATAGACTTCGCCAGGGTGCCGATTGCCATTGTTCATCCTGGAATCCACAAAATGTGGGTACGATTTACCTCCATGCTACCCTGAATTTCTAGTCTTTACACTTTTCGTAGATGACCCTTTGTTTAGATGGGAAGTGATAGCACTATGTAGTGTTGATTTGCACCGAGCCCCTGCCTGGTTGCCCAAAAACGGTGTATGCCTTTATTCGGAATATATTCAGGATAAAGGCATACACCGTTTTTCGACAAAGGCTTGGTTGAAGAAGTACTGCCACATTCTAGGTTCTTACCAGGCGAGACGCGTCTCCCTCTTGAAATCCCATTTTTGCAATTCTGCCTTGCTCTCAAGTTCTTTTCTCTGGCTCAACCCAAGTCATTTGTCCACAATCGGGGTCTTTGACCATCCTGCAGGCCCATGAATTATAGGCTCGCTGAGATCCCCTGCTCAACTTCCCACTTTTGGAAGTGGTCACAAATCAGCGGGAAATTTTCAAGCCCTATTCTCCTTCTGAGAGCAAGCTTAGACTTGGGTCAATTCTTGTTCAGCAGTTGAACTTAGAGCACCATATGCCTGTCCAAATATATAGCCATCGTGTCTTATTCTTCCCCATTGTAGTTCATCCATGGAACCAATTCCAAGCTATAAGAAAGAAGGTTTTGAAAGTGCTGACTTCCGCAAGTGGGGATATTTTCAGGAAAGTGGCTGGAAGCTTGAACCCGAGCACCAGGATATGAGAAGATGAGGTGCCTTTTCATGTTTTTTCCCGTTCCAATGGGGTAGCATCCTGTGGCTGACCCATGCATGTGTTCGCTGTAGAAGGGTCGTCTACATTTGGAGATTTCGGGTCAATGGAATCAGGGCAGGGCAGTGTTATTCTACAAGGGCTGCATTTGCTGACTCATGCTCACGAAGACACTCAGACCCACGATTGTCCTCCCTTAGGTCCCAATTTACTGTGTGTTAATATATGCTGAAAACAACTCCAATCACTGCCCCTGAACGAAGTCTCGAAGAATTTATCTGTCACTCACTGCCTTTATTTTGCAGTTTATTTTTCTCACCGGGTGTAGCCGATTTTCCGTGCTGTGTTGCTTGCTGCTGTGCATCCACTAGATTCTCTTCCAGAGAGACATTGATAAATTGTTTTTCAAATTCTGACCGGTTGTCAATAATCTTTTCTGGTGTGTAAAGTGGGCTGAGTTCAGTCCTTTGAGGTTTAGAGTAAGTTGTCTTGATTCCCTCCTTGGTCTATATGGAATGGTATCTGTGCTCATTGAAAACACCTGGTTTTTCCTCACCTCATGTGACCTTTGCGCTCCTACAGGCATAAGTGTGTTTGCTAAATGTGTAATTCTCTCTGTCGTCTGCCATTTCGTTCAAGGGATGCAATTGTATATTCCACCTGTACCTCATATCTTTGATAAACCACTTTTTTCTATGTGACTAAATTCACTGAGAATGATTGTAACTAAGAACACTCCGGTGGCGCCAAGTGACGTTATTTCATTGATTTCCTGGCTCTGTAATATATCATTGTAGATAAGAATCACATATTCTTCATCCATGTTTTCCGTCCAAGGAAATTTAGATTGTATCCTAGTCGAGGCTTTTGTAAAGAGAGCAGCAGTAAACGTTGGGTTGCCTGTGACCTGAGGTTCTTTGGTTTTCCTGAAAATAAACGTCCTTGAATGGAAGTGTCCTATGTGCTGTACCATTGTTTCTTACTTTATCTTCGAATACACCATAGAATTGGCCCGGGTGCCGATTGCAATTGGTCATCCCACAATCCACAAAATGTGGGTACGATTTCCCTCCACGTTACCCTGCATTTCTGGTCTTTACACTTTTCGTACATGACCCTTTGTTTTGATGGGAAGTGATAGCATTATGTAGTGTTGATTTGCACCGAGCCCCTGCCTGGTTGCCCAAAAATGGTGTATGCCTTTATCCTAAAGATATTCAGGATAAAGGCATACACCCTTTTTCGACAAAGGCATGTTTGAAGAAGTACTGCCACATCCTATGTTCTTGCCGTGCGAGACGCTTCTCCCTCTTGAAATCCCAGTTTTGCAATTCTGCCTTGCTCTCAAGTTCTTTTCTCTGGTTCAACCCAAGTCATTTTTCCCCATTACGTGCCTTTTACCATCCTGCAGGGCCATGAATTATAGGCTCCCTGAGATCCCCAGCTCAACTTCCCACTTTCGGAACTGGTCCCAAAGCAGCAGGAAATTTTCAAGCCCAATTCTCCTTCTGAGAGCAAGCTTAGACTTGGGTCAATTCTTGTTCAGCATTGGAAATTAGAGCGCCATCTGCCTGTCCAAATATATAGCCATCGTCTCTTATTCTTCCCCGTTGTAGTTCATCCATGGAACCAATTCCAAGTTATAAGTAAGAGTGTTTTGAAAGTGCTGACTTCCCCAATTGGGTATATTTTCAGAAAAGCGGCTGAAAGCTTGAACCCGAGCACCAGGATATGAGAAGATGAGGTGGCTTTTCATGTTTTTTGCCGTTCCAATGGGGTAGCATCCTGTGGCTGTCCCATGCATGTGTTCGCTGTAGGAAGGGTCGTCTGCATTTGGAGATTTCGGGTCCATGGAATCAGGAAAAGGCAGTGTTATTCGACAAGGGCTGCATTTGCTGACTCATGCTCACGAAGACACTCAGACCCACGAGTGTCCTCCCTTAGGTCCGATCCTTCTGTGTGTTAATATATGATCAAAACAACTTCAATGACAGCCCCTGATCTAAGTCTCGAAGAATTTATCTCTCACTCACTGCCTTTATTTTTCTCACGGGGTGTAGCCGATTTTCAGTGCTGTGTTGCTTGCTGCTGTGCAACCACTTGATTCTCTTCCAGAGAGACATCGATAAATTCTCTTTCAAATTCTAACCAGTTGTAAATAATCTTTTCTGGTGTGTTAAGTGGGCTGAGTTCAGTCCTTTGAGGTGTAGAGTAAGTTGTCTTGATTCCCTCTTTGGTCTATATGGAATGGTATCTGTGCTCATTGAAAACACCTGGTTTTTCCTCACCTCAAGTGACCTTCGCGCTCCTACAGGCATAAGTGTGTTTGCTAAATGTGTGATGCTTTCTCTCGTCTGCCATTTCATTCATGGGACGCAATTTTATATTCCACCTGTACCTCATATCTTTGATAAACCACTTTTTTCTATGTGACTAAATTCACTGAGAATGATTGTAACTAAGAACACTCTGGTGGCGCCAAGTGACGTTATTTCATTGATTTCCTGGCTCTGTAATATATCATTGTAGATAAGGATCACATATTCTTCATCCATGTTTTCCGTCCAAGGAAATTTAGATTGTATCCTAGTCGAGGCTTTTGTAAAAAGAGCAGCAGTAAAGTGTGGGTTGCCTGTGACCTGAGGTTCTTTGGTTTTCTTGAAAATATACGTCCTTGAGTGGAAGTGTCCTATATGCTGTAGCTTTGTTTCTTACATTATTTTTGAATACACCATAGACTTCGCCAGGGTGCCGATTGCCATTGTTCATCCTGGAATCCACAAAATGTGGGTACGATTTACCTCCATGCTACCCTGAATTTCTAGTCTTTACACTTTTCGTAGATGACCCTTGGTTTAGATGGGAAGTGATAGCACTATGTAGTGTTGATTTGCACCGAGCCCCTGCCTGGTTGCCCGAAAACGGTGTATGCCTTTATTCGGAATATATTCAGGATAAAGGCATACACCGTTTTTCGACAAAGGCATGGTTGAAGAAGTACTGCCACATTCTAGGTTCTTACCAGGCGAGACGCGTCTCCCTCTTGAAATCCCATTTTTGCAATTCTGCCTTGCTCTCAAGTTATTTTCTCTGGTTCAACCCAAGTCATTTGTCCACATTAGGTGTCTTTGACCATCCTGCAGGCCCATGAATTATAGGCTCGCTGAGATCCCCTGCTCAACTTCCCACTTTCGGAACTGGTCACAAATCAGCGGGAAATTTTCAAGCCCTATTCTCCTTCTGAGAGCAAGCTTAGACTTGGGTCAATTCTTGTTCAGAAGTTGAAATTAGAGCACCATATGCCTGTCCAAATATATAGGCATCGTGTCTTATTCTTCCCCGTTGTAGTTCATCCATGGAACCAATTCCAAGCGATAAGAAAGAAGGTTTTGAAAGTGCTGACTTCCCCAAGTGGGGATATTTTCAGGAAAGTGGCTGGAAGCTTGAACCCGAGCACCAGGATATGAGAAGATGAGGTGCCTTTTCATGTTTTTTCCCGTTCCAATGGGGTAGCATCCTGTGGCTGACCCATGCATGTGTTCGCTGTAGAAAGGTCGTCTACATTTGGAGATTTCGGGTCAATGGAATCAGGGCAAGGCAGTGTTTTTCTACAAGGGCTGCATTTGCTGACTCATGCTCACGAAGACACTCAGACCCACGATTGTCCTCCCTTAGGTCCGATCCTTCTGTGTGTTAATATATGCTCAAAACAAATTCAATGACAGCCCCTGAACGAAGTCTCGAAGAATTTATCTCTCACTCACTGCCTTTATTTTGCAGTTTATTTTTCTCACGGCTTGTAGCCGATTTTCAGTGCTGTGTTGCTTGCTGCTGTGCATCCACTAGATTCTCTTCCAGAGAGACATAGATAAATTGTTTTTCAAATTCTGACCAATTGTCAATAATCTTTTCTGGTGTGTAAAGTGGGCTGAGTTCAGTCCTTTGAGGTTTAGAGTAAGTTGTCTTGATTACCTCTTTGGTCTATATGGAATGGTATCTGTGCTCATTGAAAATACCTGGTTTTTCCTCACCTCATGTGACCTTTGCGCTCCTACAGGCATAAGTGTGTTTGCTAAATGTGTAATTCTCTCCGTCGTCTGCCATTTCGTTCAAGGGACACAATTTTATATTCCACCTGTACCTCATATCTTTGATAAACCACTTTTTTCTATGTGACTAAATTCACTGAGAATGATTGTAATTAAGAACACTCCGGTGGCGCCAAGTGACGTTATTTCATTGATTTCCTGGCTCTGTAATATATCATTGTAGATAAGAATCACATATTCTTCATCCCTGTTTTCCTTCCAAGGAAATTTAGATTGTATCCTCGTCGAGGCTTTTGTAAAGAGAGCAGCAGTAAACGTTGGGTTGCCTGTGACCTGAGGTTCTTGGGTTTTCCTGAAAATATACGTCCTTGAATGGAAGTGTCCTATGTGCTGTAGCATTGTTTCTTACTTTATCTTCGAATACACCATAGAATTCGCCAGGGTGCCGATTGCAATTGGTCATCCCACAATCCACAAAATGTGGGTACGATTTACCTCCACGTTACCCTGCATTTCTGGTCTTTACACTTTTCGTACATGACCCTTTGTTTTGATGGGAAGTGATAGCATTATGTAGTGTTGATTTGCACCGGGCCCCTGCCTGGTTGCCCAAAAATGGTGTATGCCTTTATCCTAAAGATATTCAGGATAAAGGCATACACCCTTTTTCGACAAAGGCATGTTTGAAGAAGTACTGCCACATCCTAGGTCCTTACCAGGCGAGACGCTTCTCCCTCTTGAAATCCCAGTTTTGCAATTCTGCCTTGCTCTCAAGTTATTTCCTCTGGTTCAACCCAAGTCATTTTTCCACATTACGTGCCTTTTACCATCCTGCAGGGCCATGAATTATAGGGTCCCTGAGATCCCCGGCTCAACTTCCCACTTTCGGAACTGGTCCCAAAGCAGCAGGAAATTTTCAAGCCCAATTCTCCTTCTGAGAGCAAGCTTAGACTTGGGTCAATTCTTGTTCAGCCTTTGAAATTAGAGAGCCATGTGCCTGTCCAAATATATAGCCATCGTCTCTTATTCTTCCCCGTTGTAGTTCATCCATGGAATCAATTCCAAGTTATAAGTAAGAGTGTTTTGAAAGTGCTGACTTCCCCAATTGGGTATATTTTCAGAAAAGCGGCTGAAAGCTTGAACCCGAGCACCAGGATATGAGAAGATGAGGTGGCTTTTCATGTTTTTTGCCGTTCCAATGGGGTAGCATCCTGTGGCTGTCCCATGCATGTGTTCGCTGTAGGAAGGGTCGTCTGCATTTGGAGATTTCGGGTCCATGGAATCAGGAAAAGGCAGTGTTATTCGACAAGGGCTGCATTTGCTGACTCATGCTCACGAAGACACTCAGACCCACGAGTGTCCTCCCTTAGGTCCCATCCTTCTGTGTGTTAATATATGCTCAAAACAACTTCAATGACAGCCCCTGAACGAAGTCTCGAAGAATTTATCTCTCACTCACTGCCTTTATTTTTCTCACGGGGTGTAGCCGATTTTCAGTGCTGTGTTGCTTGCTGCTGTGCATCCACTTGATTCTCTTCCAGAGAGACATCGATAAATTGTTTTTCCAATTCTGACCAGTTGTCAATAATCTTTTCTGGTGTGTAAAGTGGGCTGAGTTCAGTCCTTTGAGGTTTAGAGTAAGTTGTCTTGATTCCCTCCTTGGTCTATATGGAATGGTATCTGTGCTCATTGAAAACACCTGGTTTTTCCTCACCTCATGTGACCTTTGCGCTCCTACAGGCATAAGTGTGTTTGCTAAATGTGTAATTCTCTCGGTCGTCTGCCATTTCGTTCAAGGGACGCAATTGTATATTCCACCTGTACCTCATATCTTTGATAAACCACTTTTTTCTATGTGACTAAATTCACTGAGAATGATTGTAACTAAGAACACTCCGGTGGCGCCAAGTGACGTTATTTCATTGATTTCCTGGCTCTGTAATATATCATTGTAGATAAGAATCACATATTCTCCATCCATATTTTCCGTCCAATGAAATTTAGATTGTATCCTCGTCGAGGCTTTTGTCAAGAGAGCAGCAGTAAACGTTGGGTTGCCTGTGACCTGAGGTTCTTTGGTTTTCCTGAAAATATACCTCCTTGAATTGAAGTGTCCTATGTGCTGTAGCATTGTTTCTTACTTTATCTTCGAATACACCATAGAATTCGCCAGGGTGCCGATTGCAATTGGTCATCCCACAATCCACAAAATGTGGGTACGATTTACCTCCACGTTACCCTGCATTTCTGGTCTTTACACTTTTCGTACATGACCCTTTGTTTTGATGGGAAGTGATAGCATTATGTAGTGTTGATTTGCACCGAGCCCCTGCCTGGTTGCCCAAAAACGGTGTATTCCTTTATCCTAAAGATATTCAGGATAAAGGCATACACCCTTTTTCGACAAAGGCATGTTTGAAGAAGTACTGCCACATCCTAGGTTCTTACCAGGCGAGACGCTTCTCCCTCTTGAAATCCCAGTTTTGCAATTCTGCCTTGCCCTCAAGTTCTTTTCTCTGGTTCAGCCCAAGTCATTTTTCCACATTACGTGCCTTTTACCATCCTGCAGGGCCATGAATTATAGGCTCCCTGAGATCCCCGGCTCTACTTCCCACTTTCGAAACTGGTCCCAAAGCAGCAGGGAATTTTCAAGCCCAATTCTCCTTCTGAGAGCAAGCTTAGACTTGGGTCATTTCTTGTTCAGCACTGGAAATTAGAGCGCCATGTGCCTGTCCAAATATATAGCCATCGTCTCTTATTCTTCCCCGTTGTAGTTCATCCATGGAACCAATTCCAAGTTATAAGTAAGAGTGTTTTGAAAGTGCTGACTTCCCCAATTGGGTATATTTTCAGAAAAGCGGCTGAAAGCTTGAACCCGAGCACCAGGATATGAGAAGATGAGGTGGCTTTTCATGTTTTTTGCCGTTCCAATGGGGTAGCATCCTGTGGCTGTCCCATGCATGTGATCGCTGTAGGAAGGATCGTCTGCATTTGGAGATTTCGGGTCCATGGAATCAGGAAAAGGCAGTGTTATTCGACAAGGGCTGCATTTGCTGACTCATGCTCACGAAGACACTCAGACCCACGAGTGTCCTCCCTTAGGTCCGATCCTTCTGTGTGTTAATATATGCTCAAAACAACTTCAATGACAGCCCCTGAACGAAGGCTCGAAGAATTTATCTCTCACTCACTGCCTTTATTTTGCAGTTTATTTTTCTCACCGAGGGTAGCCGATTTTCAGTGCTGTGTTGCTTGCTGCTGTGCATCCACTTGATTCTCTTCCAGAGAGACATCGATAAATTGTTTTTCAAATTCTAACCAGTTGTAAATAATCTTTTCTGGTGTGTAAAGTGGGCTGAGTTCAGTCCTTTGAGGTTTAGAGTAAGTTGTCTTGATTCCCTCTTTGGTCTATATGGAATGGTATCTGTGCTCATTGAAAACACCTGGTTTTTCCTCACCTCAAGTGACCTTCGCGCTCCTACAGGCATAAATGTGTTTGCTATATGTGTGATGCTTTCTCTCGTCTGCTATTTCATTCATGGGACGCAATTTTGTATTCCACCTGTACCTCATATATTTGATAAACCACTTTTTTCTATGTGACTAAATTTACTGAGAATGATTGTAACTACGAACACTCCTTTGGCGGCAAGTGACGTTATTTCATTGATTTCCTGGCTCAGTAATATATCATTGTATATAAGAATCACATATTCTCCATCCATGTTTTCCGTCCAAGGAAATTTAGATTGTATCCTAGTCGAGGCTTTTGTAAAGAGAGCAGCAGTAAACGTTGGGTTGCCTGTGACCTGAGGTTCTTTGGTTTTCTTGAAAATATACGTCCTTGAGTGGAAGTGTCCTATGTGCTGTAGCTTTGTTTCTTACATTATTTTTGAATACACCATAGACTTCGCCAGGGTGCCGATTGCCATTGTTCCTCCTGGAATCCACAAAATGTGGGTATGATTTACCTCCATGCTACCCTGAATTTCTAGTCTTTACACTTTTCGTAGATGACCCTTTGTTTAGATGGGAAGTGATAGCACTATGTAGTGTTGATTTGCAACGAGCCTCTGCCTGGTCGCCCAAAAACGGTGTATGCCTTTATTCGGAATATATTCAGGATAAAAGCATACACCCTTTTTCGACAAAGGCATGGTTGAAGAAGTACTGCCACATGCTGGGTTCTTACCAGGCGAGAAGCGTCTCCCTCTTGCTATCCCATTTTTGCAATTCTGCCTTGCTCTCAAGTTCTTTTCTCTGGCTCAACCCAAGTCATTTGTCCACATTAGGTGTCTTTGACCATCCTGCAGGCCCATGAATTATAGGCTCTCTGAGATCCCCTGCTCAACTTCCCACTTTTGGAACTGGTCCCAAATCAGTGGGAAATTTTCAAGCCCTATTCTCCTTCTGAGAGCAAGCTTAGACTTGGGTCAATTCTTGTTCAGCAGTTGAAATTAGAGCACCATATGCCTGTCCTAATATATAGGCATCGTGTCTTATTCTTCCCCGTTGTAGTTCATCCATGGAACCAATTCCAAGCTATAAGAAAGAAGGTTTTGAAAGTGCTGACTTCCCCAAGTGGGGATATTTTCAGGAAAGTGGCTGGAAGCTTGAACCCGAGCACCAGGATATGAGAAGTTGAGGTGCCTTCTCATGTTTTTTCCTGTTCCAATGGGGTAGCATCCTGTGGCTGACCCATGCATGTATTCACTGTTGAAGGGTCGTCTACATTTGGAAATTTCGGGTCAGTGGAATCAGGGCAAGGCAGTGTTATTCTACAAGGGCTGCATTTGCTGACTCATGCTCACGAAGACACTCAGACCCACGAGTGTCCTCCCTTAGGTCCGATCCTTCTGTGTGTTAATATATGCTCAAAACAACTTCAATGACAGCCGCTGAACGAAGTCTCGAAGAATTTATCTCTCACTCACTGCCTTTATTTTGCAGTTTATTTTTCTCACGGGGTGTAGCCGATTTTCAGTGCTGTGTTGCTTGCTGCTGTGCATCCACTAGATTCTCTTCCAGAGAGACATCGATAAGTTGTTTTTCAAATCCTGACCAGTTGTCAATAATCTTTTGTGATGTGTAAAGTGGGCTGAGTTCAGTCCTTTGAGGTTTAGAGTAAGTTGTCTTGATTCCCTCCTTGGTCTATATGGAATGGTATCTGTGCTCATTGAAAACACCTGGTTTTTCCTCACCTCATGTGACCTTTGCGCTCCTACAGGCATAAGTGTGTTTGCTAAATGTGTAATTCTCTCTGTCGTCTGCCATTTCGTTCAAGGGACGCAATTGTATGTTCCACCTGTACCTCATATCTTTGATAAACCACTTTTTTCTATGTGACTAAATTCACTGAGAATGATTGTAACTAAGAACACTCCGGTGGCGCCAAGTGACGTTATTTCATTGATTTCCTGGCTCTGTAATATATCATTGTAGATAAGAATCACATATTCTTCATCCATGTTTTCCGTCCAAGGAAATTTAGATTGTATCCTAGTCGAGGCTTTTGTAAAGAGAGCAGCAGTAAACGTTGGGTTGCCTGTGACCTGAGGTTCTTTGGTTTTCCTGAAAATATACGTCCTTGAATGGAAGTGTCCTATGTGCTGTAGCATTGTTTCTTACTTTATCTTCGAATACACCATAGAATTCGCCAGGGTGCCGATTGCAATTGGTCATCCCACAATCCACAAAATGTGGGTACGATTTACCTCCACGTTACCCTGCATTTCTGGTCTTTACAATTTTCGTACATGACCCTTTGTTTTGATGGGAAGTGATAGCATTATGTAGTGTTGATTTGCACCGAGCCCATGCCTGGTTGCCCAAAAACGGTGTATGCCTTTATCCTAAAGATATTCAGGATAAAGGCATACACCCTTTTTCGACAAAGGCATGTTTGAAGAAGTACTGCCACATCCTAGGTTCTTACCAGGCGAGAGGCCTCTCCCTCTTGAAATCCCAGTTTTGCAATTCTGCCTTGCTCTCAAGTTCTTTTCTCTGGTTCAACCAAAGTCATTTTTTCACATTACGTGCCTTTTACCATCCTGCAGGGCCATGAATTATAGGCTCCCTGAGATCCCCGGCTCAACTTCCCACTTTCGGAACTGGTCCCAAAGCAGCAGGGAATTTTCAAGCCCAATTCTCCTTCTGAGAGCAAGCTTAGACTTGGGTCAATTTTTGTTCAGCCTTGGAAATTAGAGCGCCATGTGCCTGTCCAAATATATAGCCATCGTCTCTTATTCTTCCCCGTTGTAGTTCATCCATGGAACCAATTCCAAGTTATAAGTAAGAGTGTTTTGAAAGTGCTGACTTCCCCAATTGGGTATATTTTCAGAAAAGCGGCTGAAAGCTTGAACCCGAGCACCAGGATATGAGAAGATGAGGTGGCTTTTCATGTTTTTTGCCGTTCCAATGGGGTAGCATCCTGTGGCTGTCCCATGCATGTGTTCACTGTAGGAAGGGTCGTCTGCGTTTGGAGATTTCGGGTCCATGGAATCAGGAAAAGGCAGTGTTATTCGACAAGGGCTGCATTTGCTGACTCATGCTCACGAAGACACTCAGACCCACGAGTATCCTCCCTTAGGTCCGATCCTTCTGTGTGTTAATATATGCTCAAAACAACTTCAATGACAGTCCCTGAACTAAGTCTCGAAGAATTTATCTCTCACTCACTGCCTTTATTTTTCTCACGGGGTGTAGCCGATTTTCAGTGCTGTGTTGCTTGCTGTTGTGCATCCACTTGATTCTCTTCCAGAGAGACATCGATAAATTGTTTTTCAAATTCTAACCAGTTGTAAATAATCTTTTCTGGTGTGTAAAGTGGGCTGAGTTCAGTCCTTTGAGGTGTAGAGTAAGTTGTCTTGATTCCCTCTTTGGTCTATATGGAATGGTATCTGTGCTCATTGAAAACACCTGGTTTTTCCTCACCTCAAGTGACCTTCGCGCTCCTACAGGCATAAGTGTGTTTGCTAAATGTGTGATGCTTTCTCTCGTCTGCCATTTCATTCATGGGACGCAATTTTATATTCCACCTGTACCTCATATCTTTGATAAACCACTTTTTTCTATGTGACTAAATTCACTGAGAATGATTGTAACTAAGAACACTCTGGTGGCGCCAAGTGACGTTATTTCATTGATTTCCTGGCTCTGTAATATATCATTGTAGATAAGGATCACATATTCTTCATCCATGTTTTCCGTCCAAGGAAATTTAGATTGTATCCTAGTCGAGGCTTTTGTAAAAAGAGCAGCAGTAAACTGTGGGTTGCCTGTGACCTGAGGTTCTTTGGTTTTCTTGAAAATATACGTCCTTGAGTGGAAGTGTCCTATATGCTGTAGCTTTGTTTCTTACATTATTTTTGAATACACCATAGACTTCGCCAGGGTGCCGATTGCCATTGTTCATCCTGGAATCCACAAAATGTGGGTACGATTTACCTCCATGCTACCCTGAATTTCTAGTCTTTACACTTTTCGTAGATGACCCTTGGTTTAGATGGGAAGTGATAGCACTATGTAGTGTTGATTTGCACCGAGCCCCTGCCTGGTTGCCCGAAAACGGTGTATGCCTTTATTCGGAATATATTCAGGATAAAGGCATACACCGTTTTTCGACAAAGGCATGGTTGAAGAAGTACTGCCACATTCTAGGTTCTTACCAGGCGAGACGCGTCTCCCTCTTGAAATCCCATTTTTGCAATTCTGCCTTGCTCTCAAGTTATTTTCTCTGGCTCAACCCAAGTCATTTGTCCACATTAGGTGTCTTTGACCATCCTGCAGGCCCATGAATTATAGGCTCGCTGAGATCCCCTGCTCAACTTCCCACTTTCGGAACTGGTCACAAATCAGCGGGAAATTTTCAAGCCCTATTCTCCTTCTGAGAGCAAGCTTAGACTTGGGTCAATTCTTGTTCAGAAGTTGAAATTAGAGCACCATATGCCTGTCCAAATATATAGGCATCGTGTCTTATTCTTCCCCGTTGTAGTTCATCCATGGAACCAATTCCAAGCGATAAGAAAGAAGGTTTTGAAAGTGCTGACTTCCCCAAGTGGGGATATTTTCATGAAAGTGGCTGGAAGCTTGAACCCGAGCACCAGGATATGAGAAGATGAGGTGCCTTTTCATGTTTTTTCCCGTTCCAATGGGGTAGCATCCTGTGGCTGACCCATGCATGTGTTCGCTGTAGAAAGGTCGTCTACATTTGGAGATTTCGGGTCAATGGAATCAGGGCAAGGCAGTGTTTTTCTACAAGGGCTGCATTTGCTGACTCATGCTCACGAAGACACTCAGACCCACGATTGTCCTCCCTTAGGTCCGATCCTTCTGTGTGTTAATATATGCTCAAAACAAATTCAATGACAGCCCCTGAACGAAGTCTCGAAGAATTTATCTCTCACTCACTGCCTTTATTTTGCAGTTTATTTTTCTCACGGCTTGTAGCCGATTTTCAGTGCTGTGTTGCTTGCTGCTGTGCATCCACTAGATTCTCTTCCAGAGAGACATAGATAAATTGTTTTTCAAATTCTGACCAATTGTCAATAATCTTTTCTGGTGTGTAAAGTGGGCTGAGTTCAGTCCTTTGAGGTTTAGAGTAAGTTGTCTTGATTACCTCTTTGGTCTATATGGAATGGTATCTGTGCTCATTGAAAATACCTGGTTTTTCCTCACCTCATGTGACCTTTGCGCTCCTACAGGCATAAGTGTGTTTGCTAAATGTGTAATTCTCTCCGTCGTCTGCCATTTCGTTCAAGGGACACAATTTTATATTCCACCTGTACCTCATATCTTTGATAAACCACTTTTTTCTATGTGACTAAATTCACTGAGAATGATTGTAATTAAGAACACTCCGGTGGCGCCAAGTGACGTTATTTCATTGATTTCCTGGCTCTGTAATATATCATTGTAGATAAGAATCACATATTCTTCATCCCTGTTTTCCTTCCAAGGAAATTTAGATTGTATCCTCGTCGAGGCTTTTGTAAAGAGAGCAGCAGTAAACGTTGGGTTGCCTGTGACCTGAGGTTCTTGGGTTTTCCTGAAAATATACGTCCTTGAATGGAAGTGTCCTATGTGCTGTAGCATTGTTTCTTACTTTATCTTCGAATACACCATAGAATTCGCCAGGGTGCCGATTGCAATTGGTCATCCCACAATCCACAAAATGTGGGTACGATTTACCTCCACGTTACCCTGCATTTCTGGTCTTTACACTTTTCGTACATGACCCTTTGTTTTGATGGGAAGTGATAGCATTATGTAGTGTTGATTTGCACCGGGCCCCTGCCTGGTTGCCCAAAAATGGTGTATGCCTTTATCCTAAAGATATTCAGGATAAAGGCATACACCCTTTTTCGACAAAGGCATGTTTGAAGAAGTACTGCCACATCCTAGGTCCTTACCAGGCGAGACGCTTCTCCCTCTTGAAATCCCAGTTTTGCAATTCTGCCTTGCTCTCAAGTTATTTCCTCTGGTTCAACCCAAGTCATTTTTCCACATTACGTGCCTTTTACCATCCTGCAGGGCCATGAATTATAGGGTCCCTGAGATCCCCGGCTCAACTTCCCACTTTCGGAACTGGTCCCAAAGCAGCAGGAAATTTTCAAGCCCAATTCTCCTTCTGAGAGCAAGCTTAGACTTGGGTCAATTCTTGTTCAGCCTTTGAAATTAGAGAGCCATGTGCCTGTCCAAATATATAGCCATCGTCTCTTATTCTTCCCCGTTGTAGTTCATCCATGGAATCAATTCCAAGTTATAAGTAAGAGTGTTTTGAAAGTGCTGACTTCCCCAATTGGGTATATTTTCAGAAAAGCGGCTGAAAGCTTGAACCCGAGCACCAGGATATGAGAAGATGAGGTGGCTTTTCATGTTTTTTGCCGTTCCAATGGGGTAGCATCCTGTGGCTGTCCCATGCATGTGTTCGCTGTAGGAAGGGTCGTCTGCATTTCGAGATTTCGGGTCCATGGAATCAGGAAAAGGCAGTGTTATTCGACAAGGGCTGCATTTGCTGACTCATGCTCACGAAGACACTCAGACCCACGAGTGTCCTCCCTTAGGTCCCATCCTTCTGTGTGTTAATATATGCTCAAAACAACTTCAATGACAGCCCCTGAACGAAGTCTCGAAGAATTTATCTCTCACTCACTGCCTTTATTTTTCTCACGGGGTGTAGCCGATTTTCAGTGCTGTGTTGCTTGCTGCTGTGCATCCACTTGATTCTCTTCCAGAGAGACATCGATAAATTGTTTTTCCAATTCTGACCAGTTGTCAATAATCTTTTCTGGTGTGTAAAGTGGGCTGAGTTCAGTCCTTTGAGGTTTAGAGTAAGTTGTCTTGATTCCCTCCTTGGTCTATATGGAATGGTATCTGTGCTCATTGAAAACACCTGGTTTTTCCTCACCTCATGTGACCTTTGCGCTCCTACAGGCATAAGTGTGTTTGCTAAATGTGTAATTCTCTCGGTCGTCTGCCATTTCGTTCAAGGGACGCAATTGTATATTCCACCTGTACCTCATATCTTTGATAAACCACTTTTTTCTATGTGACTAAATTCACTGAGAATGATTGTAACTAAGAACACTCTGGTGGCGCCAAGTGACGTTATTTCATTGATTTCCTGGCTCTGTAATATATCATTGTAGATAAGAATCACATATTCTCCATCCATATTTTCCGTCCAATGAAATTTAGATTGTATCCTCGTCGAGGCTTTTGTCAAGAGAGCAGCAGTAAACGTTGGGTTGCCTGTGACCTGAGGTTCTTTGGTTTTCCTGAAAATATACCTCCTTGAATTGAAGTGTCCTATGTGCTGTAGCATTGTTTCTTACTTTATCTTCGAATACACCATAGAATTCGCCAGGGTGCCGATTGCAATTGGTCATCCCACAATCCACAAAATGTGGGTACGATTTACCTCCACGTTACCCTGCATTTCTGGTCTTTACACTTTTCGTACATGACCCTTTGTTTTGATGGGAAGTGATAGCATTATGTAGTGTTGATTTGCACCGAGCCCCTGCCTGGTTGCCCAAAAACGGTGTATTCCTTTATCCTAAAGATATTCAGGATAAAGGCATACACCCTTTTTCGACAAAGGCATGTTTGAAGAAGTACTGCCACATCCTAGGTTCTTACCAGGCGAGACGCTTCTCCCTCTTGAAATCCCAGTTTTGCAATTCTGCCTTGCCCTCAAGTTCTTTTCTCTGGTTCAGCCCAAGTCATTTTTCCACATTACGTGCCTTTTACCATCCTGCAGGGCCATGAATTATAGGCTCCCTGAGATCCCCGGCTCTACTTCCCACTTTCGAAACTGGTCCCAAAGCAGCAGGGAATTTTCAAGCCCAATTCTCCTTCTGAGAGCAAGCTTAGACTTGGGTCATTTCTTGTTCAGCACTGGAAATTAGAGCGCCATGTGCCTGTCCAAATATATAGCCATCGTCTCTTATTCTTCCCCGTTGTAGTTCATCCATGGAACCAATTCCAAGTTATAAGTAAGAGTGTTTTGAAAGTGCTGACTTCCCCAATTGGGTATATTTTCAGAAAAGCGGCTGAAAGCTTGAACCCGAGCACCAGGATATGAGAAGATGAGGTGGCTTTTCATGTTTTTTGCCGTTCCAATGGGGTAGCATCCTGTGGCTGTCCCATGCATGTGATCGCTGTAGGAAGGATCGTCTGCATTTGGAGATTTCGGGTCCATGGAATCAGGAAAAGGCAGTGTTATTCGACAAGGGCTGCATTTGCTGACTCATGCTCACGAAGACACTCAGACCCACGAGTGTCCTCCCTTAGGTCCGATCCTTCTGTGTGTTAATATATGCTCAAAACAACTTCAATGACAGCCCCTGAACGAAGGCTCGAAGAATTTATCTCTCACTCACTGCCTTTATTTTGCAGTTTATTTTTCTCACCGAGGGTAGCCGATTTTCAGTGCTGTGTTGCTTGCTGCTGTGCATCCACTTGATTCTCTTCCAGAGAGACATCGATAAATTGTTTTTCAAATTCTAACCAGTTGTAAATAATCTTTTCTGGTGTGTAAAGTGGGCTGAGTTCAGTCCTTTGAGGTTTAGAGTAAGTTGTCTTGATTCCCTCTTTGGTCTATATGGAATGGTATCTGTGCTCATTGAAAACACCTGGTTTTTCCTCACCTCAAGTGACCTTCGCGCTCCTACAGGCATAAATGTGTTTGCTATATGTGTGATGCTTTCTCTCGTCTGCTATTTCATTCATGGGACGCAATTTTGTATTCCACCTGTACCTCATATATTTGATAAACCACTTTTTTCTATGTGACTAAATTTACTGAGAATGATTGTAACTACGAACACTCCTTTGGCGGCAAGTGACGTTATTTCATTGATTTCCTGGCTCAGTAATATATCATTGTAGATAAGAATCACATATTCTCCATCCATGTTTTCCGTCCAAGGAAATTTAGATTGTATCCTAGTCGAGGCTTTTGTAAAGAGAGCAGCAGTAAACGTTGGGTTGCCTGTGACCTGAGGTTCTTTGGTTTTCTTGAAAATATACGTCCTTGAGTGGAAGTGTCCTATGTGCTGTAGCTTTGTTTCTTACATTATTTTTGAATACACCATAGACTTCGCCAGGGTGCCGATTGCCATTGTTCCTCCTGGAATCCACAAAATGTGGGTACGATTTACCTCCATGCTACCCTGAATTTCTAGTCTTTACACTTTTCGTAGATGACCCTTTGTTTAGATGGGAAGTGATAGCACTATGTAGTGTTGATTTGCAACGAGCCTCTGCCTGGTCGCCCAAAAACGGTGTATGCCTTTATTCGGAATATATTCAGGATAAAAGCATACACCGTTTTTCGACAAAGCCATGGTTGAAGAAGTACTGCCACATGCTGGGTTCTTACCAGGCGAGACGCGTCTCCCTCTTGCTATCCCATTTTTGCAATTCTGCCTTGCTCTCAAGTTCTTTTCTCTGGCTCAACCCAAGTCATTTGTCCACATTAGGTGTCTTTGACCATCCTGCAGGCCCATGAATTATAGGCTCGCTGAGATCCCCTGCTCAACTTCCCACTTTTGGAACTGGTCCCAAATCAGCGGGAAATTTTCAAGCCCTATTCTCCTTCTGAGAGCAAGCTTAGACTTGGGTCAATTCTTGTTCAGCAGTTGAAATTAGAGCACCATATGCCTGTCCTAATATATAGGCATCGTGTCTTATTCTTCCCCGTTGTAGTTCATCCATGGAACCAATTCCAAGCTATAAGAAAGAAGGTTTTGAAAGTGCTGACTTCCCCAAGTGGGGATATTTTCAGGAAAGTGGCTGGAAGCTTGAACCCGAGCACCAGGATATGAGAAGTTGAGGTGCCTTCTCATGTTTTTTCCTGTTCCAATGGGGTAGCATCCTGTGGCTGACCCATGCATGTATTCACTGTTGAAGGGTCGTCTACATTTGGAAATTTCGGGTCAGTGGAATCAGGGCAAGGCAGTGTTATTCTACAAGGGCTGCATTTGCTGACTCATGCTCACGAAGACACTCAGACCCACGAGTGTCCTCCCTTAGGTCCGATCCTTCTGTGTGTTAATATATGCTCAAAACAACTTCAATGACAGCCGCTGAACGAAGTCTCGAAGAATTTATCTCTCACTCACTGCCTTTATTTTGCAGTTTATTTTTCTCACGGGGTGTAGCCGATTTTCAGTGCTGTGTTGCTTGCTGCTGTGCATCCACTAGATTCTCTTCCAGAGAGACATCGATAAGTTGTTTTTCAAATTCTGACCAGTTGTCAATAATCTTTTGTGATGTGTAAAGTGGGCTGAGTTCAGTCCTTTGAGGTTTAGAGTAAGTTGTCTTGATTCCCTCCTTGGTCTATATGGAATGGTATCTGTGCTCATTGAAAACACCTGGTTTTTCCTCACCTCATGTGACCTTTGCGCTCCTACAGGCATAAGTGTGTTTGCTAAATGTGTAATTCTCTCTGTCGTCTGCCATTTCGTTCAAGGGACGCAATTGTATGTTCCACCTGTACCTCATATCTTTGATAAACCACTTTTTTCTATGTGACTAAATTCACTGAGAATGATTGTAACTAAGAACACTCCGGTGGCGCCAAGTGACGTTATTTCATTGATTTCCTGGCTCTGTAATATATCATTGTAGATAAGAATCACATATTCTTCATCCATGTTTTCCGTCCAAGGAAATTTAGATTGTATCCTAGTCGAGGCTTTTGTAAAGAGAGCAGCAGTAAACGTTGGGTTGCCTGTGACCTGAGGTTCTTTGGTTTTCCTGAAAATATACGTCCTTGAATGGAAGTGTCCTATGTGCTGTAGCATTGTTTCTTACTTTATCTTCGAATACACCATAGAATTCGCCAGGGTGCCGATTGCAATTGGTCATCCCACAATCCACAAAATGTGGGTACGATTTACCTCCACATTACCCTGCATTTCTGGTCTTTACAATTTTCGTACATGACCCTTTGTTTTGATGGGAAGTGATAGCATTATGTAGTGTTGATTTGCACCGAGCCCATGCCTGGTTGCCCAAAAACGGTGTATGCCTTTATCCTAAAGATATTCAGGATAAAGGCATACACCCTTTTTCGACAAAGGCATGTTTGAAGAAGTACTGCCACATCCTAGGTTCTTACCAGGCGAGAGGCCTCTCCCTCTTGAAATCCCAGTTTTGCAATTCTGCCTTGCTCTCAAGTTCTTTTCTCTGGTTCAACCAAAGTCATTTTTTCACATTACGTGCCTTTTACCATCCTGCAGGGCCATGAATTATAGGCTCCCTGAGATCCCCGGCTCAACTTCCCACTTTCGGAACTGGTCCCAAAGCAGCAGGGAATTTTCAAGCCCAATTCTCCTTCTGAGAGCAAGCTTAGACTTGGGTCAATTCTTGTTCAGCTTTGGAAATTAGAGCGCCATGTGCCTGTCCAAATATATCGCCATCATCTCTTATTCTTCCCCATTGTAGTTCATCCATGGAACCAATTCCAAGTTATAAGTAAGAGTGTTTTGAAAGTGCTGACTTCCCCAATTGGGTATATTTTCAGAAAAGCGGCTGAAAGCTTGAACCCGAGCACCAGGATATGAGAAGATGAGGTGGCTTTTCATGTTTTTTGCCGTTCCAATGGGGTAGCATCCTGTGGCTGTCCCATGCATGTGTTCACTGTAGGAAGGGTCGTCTGAATTTGGAGATTTCGGGTCCATGGAATCAGGAAAAGGCAGTGTTATTCGACAAGGGCTGCATTTGCTGACTCATGCTCACGAAGACACTCAGACCCACGAGTGTCCTCCCTTAGGTCCGATCCTTCTGTGTGTTAATATATGCTCAAAACAACTTCAATGACAGCCCCTGAATGAAGGCTCGAAGAATTTATCTCTCACTCACTGCCTTTATTTTGCAGTTTATTTTTCTCACCGAGGGTAGCCGATTTTCAGTTCTGTGTTGCTTGCTGCTGTGCATCCACTTGATTCTCTTCCAGAGAGACATCGATAAATTGTTTTTCAAATTCTAACCAGTTGTAAATAATCTTTTCTGGTGTGTAAAGTGGGCTGAGTTCAGTCCTTTGAGGTTTAGAGTAAGTTGTCTTGATTCCCTCTTTGGTCTATATGGAATGGTATCTGTGCTCATTGAAAACACCTGGTTTTTCCTCACCTCAAGTGACCTTCGCGCTCCTACAGGCATAAGTGTGTTTGCTAAATGTGTGATGCTTTCTCTCGTCTGCCATTTCATTCATGGGACGCAATTTTGTATTCCACCTGTACCTCATATCTTTGATAAACCACTTTTTTCTATGTGACTAAATTTACTGAGAATGATTGTAACTACGAACACTCCTTTGGCGGCAAGTGACGTTATTTCATTGATTTCCTGGCTCAGTAATATATCATTGTAGATAAGAATCACATATTCTCCATCCATGTTTTCCGTCCAAGGAAATTTAGATTGTATCCTAGTCGAGGCTTTTGTAAAGAGAGCAGCAGTAAACGTTTGGTTGCCTGTGACCTGAGGTTCTTTGGTTTTCTTGAAAATATACGTCCTTGAGTGGAAGTGTCCTATGTGCTGTAGCTTTGTTTCTTACATTATTTTTGAATACACCATAGACTTCGCCAGGGTGCCGATTGCCATTGTTCCTCCTGGAATCCACAAAATGTGGGTACGATTTACCTCCATGCTACCCTGAATTTCTAGTCTTTACACTTTTCGTAGATGACCCTTTGTTTAGATGGGAAGTGATAGCACTATGTAGTGTTGATTTGCAACGAGCCTCTGCCTGGTCGCCCAAAAACGGTGTATGCCTTTATTCGGAATATATTCAGGATAAAAGCATACACCGTTTTTCGACAAAGCCATGGTTGAAGAAGTACTGCCACATGCTGGGTTCTTACCAGGCGAGACGCGTCTCCCTCTTGCTATCCCATTTTTGCAATTCTGCCTTGCTCTCAAGTTCTTTTCTCTGGCTCAACCCAAGTCATTTGTCCACATTAGGTGTCTTTGACCATCCTGCAGGCCCATGAATTATAGGCTCGCTGAGATCCCCTGCTCAACTTCCCACTTTTGGAACTGGTCCCAAATCAGCGGGAAATTTTCAAGCCCTATTCTCCTTCTGAGAGCAAGCTTAGACTTGGGTCAATTCTTGTTCAGCAGTTGAAATTAGAGCACCATATGCCTGTCCTAATATATAGGCATCGTGTCTTATTCTTCCCCGTTGTAGTTCATCCATGGAACCAATTCCAAGCTATAAGGAAGAAGGTTTTGAAAGTGCTGACTTCCCCAAGTGGGGATATTTTCAGGAAAGTGGCTGGAAGCTTGAACCCGAGCACCAGGATATGAGAAGTTGAGGTGCCTTCTCATGTTTTTTCCCGTTCCAATGGGGTAGCATCCTGTGGCTGACCCATGCATGTATTCACTGTTGAAGGGTCGTCTACATTTGGAAATTTCGGGTCAATGGAATCAGGGAAAGGCAGTGTTATTCTACAAGGGCTGCATTTGCTGACTCATGCTCACGAAGACACTCAGACCCACGAGTGTCCTCCCTTAGGTCCGATCCTTCTGTGTGTTAATATATGCTCAAAACAACTTCAATGACAGCCGCTGAACGAAGTCTCGAAGAATTTATCTCTCACTCACTGCCTTTATTTTGCAGTTTATTTTTCTCACGGGGTGTAGCCGATTTTCAGTGCTGTGTTGCTTGCTGCTGTGCATCCACTTGATTCTCTTCCAGAGAGACATCGATAAATTGTTTTTCAAATTCTAACCAGTTGTAAATAATGTTTTCTGGTGTGTAAAGTGGGCTGAGTTCAGTCCTTTGAGGTTTAGAGTAAGTTGTCTTGATTCCCTCTTTGGTCTATATGGAATGGTATCTGTGCTCATTGAAAACACCTGGTTTTTCCTCACCTCAAGTGACCTTCGCGCTCCTACAGGCATAAGTGTGTTTGCTAAATGTGTGATGCTTTCTCTCGTCTGCCATTTCATTCATGGGACGCAATTTTGTATTCCACCTGTACCTCATATCTTTGATAAACCACTTTTTTCTATGTGACTAAATTTACTGAGAATGATTGTAACTACCAACACTCCTTTGGCGGCAAGTGACGTTATTTCATTGATTTCCTGGCTCAGTAATATATCATTGTAGATAAGAATCACATATTCTCCATCCATGTTTTCCGTCCAAGGAAATTTAGATTGTATCCTAGTCGAGGCTTTTGTAACGAGAGCAGCAGTAAACGTTGGGTTGCCTGTGACCTGAGGTTCTTTGGTTTTCTTGAAAATATACGTCCTTGAGTGGAAGTGTCCTAAGTGCTGTAGCTTCGTTTCTTACATTATTTTTGAATACACCATAGACTTCGCCAGGGTGCCGATTGCCATTGTTCATCCTGGAATCCACAAAATGTTGGTACGATTTACCTCCATGCTACCCTGAATTTCTAGTCTTTACACTTTTCGTAGATGACCCTTTGTTTAGATGGGAAGTGATAGCACTATGTAGTGTTGATTTGCACCGAGCCCCTGCCTGGTTGCCCAAAAACGGTGTATGCCATTATTCGGAATATATTCAGGATAAAGGCATACACCGTTTTTCGACAAAGGCATGGTTGAAGAAGTACTGCCACATGCTGGGTTCTTACCAGGCGAGACGCGTCTCCCTCTTGAAATCCCATTTTTGCAATTCTGCCTTGCTCTCAAGTTCTTTTCTCTGGCTCAACCCAAGTCATTTGTCCACATTAGGTGTCTTTGACCATCCTGCAGGCCCATGAATTATAGGCTCGCTGAGATCCCCTGCTCAACTTCCCACTTTTGGAACTGGTCACAAATCAGCGGGAAATTTTCAAGCCCTATTCTCCTTCTGAGAGCAAGCTTAGACTTGGGTCAATTCTTGTTCAGCAGTTGAAATTAGAGCACCATATGCCTGTCCAAATATATAGGCATTGTGTCTTATTCGTCCCCGTTGTAGTTCATCCATGGAACAAATTCCAAGCTATAAGAAAGAAGGTTTTGAAAGTGCTGACTTCCGCAAGTGGGGATATTTTCAGGAAAGTGGCTGGATGCTTGAACCCGAGCACCAGGATATGAGAAGATGAGGTGGCTTTTCATGTTTTTTCCCGTTCCAATGGGGTAGCATCCTGTGGCTGTCCCATGCATGTGTTCGCTGTAGAAGGGTCGTCTACATTTGGAGATTTCGGGTCAATGGAATCAGGGCAAGGCAGTGTTATTCTACAAGGGCTGCATTTGCTGACTCATCCTCACGAAGACACTCAGACCCACGATTGTCCTCCCTTAGGTCCCATATTTCTGTGTGTTAATATATGCTGAAAACAACTCCAATCACAGCCCCTGAACGAAGTCTCGAAGAATTTATCTGTCACTCACTGCCTTTATTTTGCAGTTTATTTTTCTCACCGGGTGTAGCCGATTTTCCATGCTGTGTTGCTTGCTGCTGTGCATCCACTAGATTCTCTTCCAGAGAGACATCGATAAGTTGTTTTTCAAATTCTGACCAGTTGTCAATAATCTTTTCTGGTGTGTAAAGTGGGCTGAGTTCAGTCCTTTGAGGTTTAGAGTAAGTTGTCTTGATTCCCTCCTTGGTCTATATGGAATGGTATCTGTGCTCATTGAAAACACCTGGTTTTTCCTCACCTCATGTGACCTTTGCGCTCCTACAGGCATAAGTGTGTTTGCTAAATGTGTAATTCTCTCTGTCGTCTGCCATTTCGTTCAAGGGACGCAATTGTATATTCCACCTGTACCTCATATCTTTGATAAACCACTTTTTTCTATGTGACTAAATTCACTGAGAATGATTGTAACTAAGAACACTCCGGTGGCGCCAAGTGACGTTATTTCATTGATTTCCTGGCTCTGTAATATATCATTGTAGATAAGAATCACATATTCTTCATCCATGTTTTCCGTCCAAGGAAATTTAGATTGTATCCTAGTCGAGGCTTTTGTAAAGAGAGCAGCAGTAAACGTTGGGTTGCCTGTGACCTGAGGTTCTTGGGTTTTCCTGAAAATATACGTCCTTGAATGGAAGTGTCCTATGTGCTGTAGCATTGTTTCTTACTTTATCTTCGAATACACCATAGAATTCGCCAGGGTGCCGGTTTCAGTTGGTCATCCCACAATCCACAAAATGTGGGTACGATTTACCTCCACGTTACCCTGCATTTCTGGTCTTTACACTTTTCGTACATGACCCTTTGTTTTGATGGGAAGTGATAGCATTATGTAGTGTTGATTTGCACCGAGCCCCTGCCTGGTTGCCCAAAAACGGTGTATGCCTTTATCCTAAAGATATTCAGGATAAAGGAATACACCCTTTTTCGACAAAGGCATGGTTGAAGAAGTACTGCCACATTCTAGGTTCTTACTAGGCGAGACGCTTCTCCCTCTTGAAATCCCATTTTTGCAATTCTGCCTTGCTGTCAAGTTCTTTTCTCTGGTTCAACCCAAGTCATTTTTCCACATTACGTGCCTTTTACCATCCTGCAGGGCCATGAATTATAGGCTCCCTGAGATCCCCGGCTCAACTTCCCACTTTCGGAACTGGTCCCAAAGCAGCAGGGAATTTTCAAGCCCAATTCTCCTTCTGAGAGCAAGCTTAGACTTGGGTCATTTCTTGTTCAGCATTGGAAATTAGAGCGCCATGTGCCTGTCCAAATATATAGCCATCGTCTCTTATTCTTCCCCATTGTAGTTCATCCATGGAACCAATTCCAAGTTATAAGTAAGAGTGTTTTGAAAGTGCTGACTTCCCCAATTGGGTATATTTTCAGAAAAGCGGCTGAAAGCTTGAACCGGAGCACCAGAATATGAGAAGATGAGGTGGCTTTTCATGTTTTTTGCCGTTCCAATGGGGTAGCATCCTGTGGCTGTCCCATGCATGTGTTCGCTGTAGGAAGGGTTGTCTGCATTTGGAGATTTCGGGTCCATGGAATCAGGAAAAGGCAGTGTTATTCGACAAGGGCTGCATTTGCTGACTCATGCTCACGAAGACACTCAGACCCACGAGTGTCCTCCCTTAGGTCCGATCCTTCTGTGTGTTAATATATGCTCAACACAACTTCAAAGACAGCCCCTGAATGAAGTCTCGAAGAATTTATCTCTCACTCACTGCCTTTATTTTGCAGTTTATTTTTCTCATGGGGTGTAGCCGATTTTCAGTGCTGTGTTGCTTGCTGCTGTGCATCCACTTGATTCTCTTCCAGAGAGACATCGATAAATTGTTTTTCAAATTCTAACCAGTTGTAAATAATCTTTTCTGGTGTGTAAAGTGGGCTGAGTTCAGTCCTTTGAGGTTTAGAGTAAGTTGTCTTGATTCCCTCTTTGGTCTATATGGAATGGTATCTGTGCTCATTGAAAACACCTGGTTTTTCCTCACCTCAAGTGACCTTCGCGCACCTACAGGCATAAGTGTGTTTGCTAAATGTGTGATGCTTTCTCTCTTCTGCCATTTCATTCATGGGACGCAATTTTGTATTCCACCTGTACCTCATATCTTTGATAAACCACTTTTTTCTATGTGACTAAATTTACTGAGAATGATTGTAACTACCAACACTCCTTTGGCGGCAAGTGACGTTATTTCATTGATTTCCTGGCTCAGTAATATATCATTGTAGATAAGAATCACATATTCTCCATCCATGTTTTCCGTCCAAGGAAATTTAGATTGTATCCTAGTCGAGGCTTTTGTAAAGAGAGCAGCAGTAAACGTTGGGTTGCCTGTGACCTGAGGTTCTTTGGTTTTCTTGAAAATATACGTCCTTGAGTGGAAGTGTCCTAAGTGCTGTAGCTTCGTTTCTTACATTATTTTTGAATACACCATAGACTTCGCCAGGGTGCCGATTGCCATTGTTCATCCTGGAATCCACAAAATGTTGGTACGATTTACCTCCATGCTACCCTGAATTTCTAGTCTTTACACTTTTCGTAGATGACCCTTTGTTTAGATGGGAAGTGATAGCACAATGTAGTGTTGATTTGCACCGAGCCCCTGCCTGGTTGCCCAAAAACGGTGTATGCCATTATTCGGAATATATTCAGGATAAAGGCATACACCGTTTTTCGACAAAGGCATGTTTGAAGAAGTACTGCCACATGCTCGGTTCTTACCAGGCGAGACGCGTCTCCCTCTTGAAATCCCATTTTTGCAATTCTGCCTTGCTCTCAAGTTCTTTTCTCTGGCTCAACCCAAGTCATTTGTCCACATTAGGTGTCTTTGACCATCCTGCAGGCCCATGAATTATAGGCTCGCTGAGATCCCCTGCTCAACTTCCCACTTTTGGAACTGGTCACAAATCAGCGGGAAATTTTCAAGCCCTATTCTCCTTCTGAGAGCAAGCTTAGACTTGGGTCAATTCTTGTTCAGCAGTTGAAATTAGAGCACCATATGCCTGTCCAAATATATAGGCATTGTGTCTTATTCGTCCCCGTTGTAGTTCATCCATGGAACAAATTCCAAGCTATAAGAAGGAAGGTTTTGAAAGTGCTGACTTCCGCAAGTGGGGATATTTTCAGGAAAGTGGCTGGATGCTTGAACCCGAGCACCAGGATATGAGAAGATGAGGTGGCTTTTCATGTTTTTTCCCGTTCCAATGGGGTAGCATCCTGTGGCTGTCCCATGCATGTGTTCGCTGTAGAAGGGTCGTCTACATTTGGAGATTTCGGGTCAATGGAATCAGGGCAAGGCAGTGTTATTCTACAAGGGCTGCATTTGCTGACTCATCCTCACGAAGACACTCAGACCCACGATTGTCCTCCCTTAGGTCCCATCTTTCTGTGTGTTAATATATGCTGAAAACAACTCCAATCACAGCCCCTGAACGAAGTCTCGAAGAATTTATCTGTCACTCACTGCCTTTATTTTGCAGTTTATTTTTCTCACCGGGTGTAGCCGATTTTCCATGCTGTGTTGCTTGCTGCTGTGCATCCACTAGATTCTCTTCCAGAGAGACATCGATAAGTTGTTTTTCAAATTCTGACCAGTTGTCAATAATCTTTTCTGGTGTGTAAAGTGGGCTGAGTTCAGTCCTTTGAGGTTTAGAGTAAGTTGTCTTGATTCCCTCCTTGGTCTATATGGAATGGTATCTGTGCTCATTGAAAACACCTGGTTTTTCCTCACCTCATGTGACCTTTGCGCTCCTACAGGCATAAGTGTGTTTGCTAAATGTGTAATTCTCTCTGTCGTCTGCCATTTCGTTCAAGGGACGCAATTGTATATTCCACCTGTACCTCATATCTTTGATAAACCACTTTTTTCTATGTGACTAAATTCACTGAGAATGATTGTAACTAAGAACACTCCGGTGGCGCCAAGTGACGTTATTTCATTGATTTCCTGGCTCTGTAATATATCATTGTAGATAAGAATCACATATTCTTCATCCATGTTTTCCGTCCAAGGAAATTTAGATTGTATCCTAGTCGAGGCTTTTGTAAAGAGAGCAGCAGTAAACGTTGGGTTGCCTGTGACCTGAGGTTCTTGGGTTTTCCTGAAAATATACGTCCTTGAATGGAAGTGTCCTATGTGCTGTAGCATTGTTTCTTACTTTATCTTCAAATACACCATAGAATTCGCCAGGGTGCCGGTTTCAGTTGGTCATCCCACAATCCACAAAATGTGGGTACGATTTACCTCCACGTTACCCTGCATTTCTGGTCTTTACACTTTTCGTACATGACCCTTTGTTTTGATGGGAAGTGATAGCATTATGTAGTGTTGATTTGCACCGAGCCCCTGCCTGGTTGCCCAAAAACGGTGTATGCCTTTATCCTAAAGATATTCAGGATAAAGGAATACACCCTTTTTCGACAAAGGCATGGTTGAAGAAGTACTGCCACATTCTAGGTTCTTACTAGGCGAGACGCTTCTCCCTCTTGAAATCCCATTTTTGCAATTCTGCCTTGCTGTCAAGTTCTTTTCTCTGGTTCAACCCAAGTCATTTTTCCACATTACGTGCCTTTTACCATCCTGCAGGGCCATGAATTATAGGCTCCCTGAGATCCCCGGCTCAACTTCCCACTTTCGGAACTGGTCCCAAAGCAGCAGGGAATTTTCAAGCCCAATTCTCCTTCTGAGAGCAAGCTTAGACTTGGGTCATTTCTTGTTCAGCATTGGAAATTAGAGCGCCATGTGCCTGTCCAAATATATAGCCATCGTCTCTTATTCTTCCCCATTGTAGTTCATCCATGGAACCAATTCCAAGTTATAAGTAAGAGTGTTTTGAAAGTGCTGACTTCCCCAATTGGGTATATTTTCAGAAAAGCGGCTGAAAGCTTGAACCGGAGCACCAGGTTATGAGAAGATGAGGTGGCTTTTCATGTTTTTTGCCGTTCCAATGGGGTAGCATCCTGTGGCTGTCCCATGCATGTGTTCACTGTAGGAAGGGTTGTCTGCATTTGGAGATTTCGGGTCCATGGAATCAGGAAAAGGCAGTGTTATTCGACAAGGGCTGCATTTGCTGACTCATGCTCACGAAGACACTCAGACCCACGAGTGTCCTCCCTTAGGTCCGATCCTTCTGTGTGTTAATATATGCTCAACACAACTTCAAAGACAGCCCCTGAATGAAGTCTCGAAGAATTTATCTCTCACTCACTGCCTTTATTTTGCAGTTTATTTTTCTCATGGGGTGTAGCCGATTTTCAGTGCTGTGTTGCTTGCTGCTGTGCATCCACTTGATTCTCTTCCAGAGAGACATCGATAAATTGTTTTTCAAATTCTAACCAGTTGTAAATAATCTTTTCTGGTGTGTAAAGTGGGCTGAGTTCAGTCCTTTGAGGTTTAGAGTAAGTTGTCTTGATTCCCTCTTTGGTCTATATGGAATGGTATCTGTGCTCATTGAAAACACCTGGTTTTTCCTCACCTCAAGTGACCTTCGCGCACCTACAGGCATAAGTGTGTTTGCTAAATGTGTGATGCTTTCTCTCGTCTGCCATTTCATTCATGGGACGCAATTTTGTATTCCACCTGTACCTCATATCTTTGATAAACCACTTTTTTCTATGTGACTAAATTTACTGAGAATGATTGTAACTACCAACACTCCTTTGGCGGCAAGTGACGTTATTTCATTGATTTCCTGGCTCAGTAATATATCATTGTAGATAAGAATCACATATTCTCCATCCATGTTTTCCGTCCAAGGAAATTTAGATTGTATCCTAGTCGAGGCTTTTGTAAAGAGAGCAGCAGTAAACGTTGGGTTGCCTGTGACCTGAGGTTCTTTGGTTTTCTTGAAAATATACGTCCTTGAGTGGAAGTGTCCTAAGTGCTGTAGCTTCGTTTCTTACATTATTTTTGAATACACCATAGACTTCGCCAGGGTGCCGATTGCCATTGTTCATCCTGGAATCCACAAAATGTTGGTACGATTTACCTCCATGCTACCCTGAATTTCTAGTCTTTACACTTTTCGTAGATGACCCTTTGTTTAGATGGGAAGTGATAGCACTATGTAGTGTTGATTTGCACCGAGCCCCTGCCTGGTTGCCCAAAAACGGTGTATGCCATTATTCGGAATATATTCAGGATAAAGGCATACACCGTTTTTCGACAAAGGCATGTTTGAAGAAGTACTGCCACATGCTCGGTTCTTACCAGGCGAGACGCGTCTCCCTCTTGAAATCCCATTTTTGCAATTCTGCCTTGCTCTCAAGTTCTTTTCTCTGGCTCAACCCAAGTCATTTGTCCACATTAGGTGTCTTTGACCATCCTGCAGGCCCATGAATTATAGGCTCGCTGAGATCCCCTGCTCAACTTCCCACTTTTGGAACTGGTCACAAATCAGTGGGAAATTTTCAAGCCCTATTCTCCTTCTGAGAGCAAGCTTAGACTTGGGTCAATTCTTGTTCAGCAGTTGAAATTAGAGCACCATATGCCTGTCCAAATATATAGGCATCGTGTCTTATTCGTCCCCGTTGTAGTTCATCCATGGAACAAATTCCAAGCTATAAGAAGGAAGGTTTTGAAAGTGCTGACTTCCGCAAGTGGGGATATTTTCAGGAAAGTGGCTGGATGCTTGAACCCGAGCACCAGGATATGAGAAGATGAGGTGGCTTTTCATGTTTTTTCCCGTTCCAATGGGGTAGCATCCTGTGGCTGTCCCATGCATGTGTTCGCTGTAGAAGGGTCGTCTACATTTGGAGATTTCGGGTCAATGGAATCAGGGCAAGGCAGTGTTATTCTACAAGGGCTGCATTTGCTGACTCATCCTCACGAAGACACTCAGACCCACGATTGTCCTCCCTTAGGTCCCATCTTTCTGTGTGTTAATATATGCTGAAAACAACTCCAATCACAGCCCCTGAACGAAGTCTCGAAGAATTTATCTGTCACTCACTGCCTTTATTTTGCAGTTTATTTTTCTCACCGGGTGTAGCCGATTTTCCATGCTGTGTTGCTTGCTGCTGTGCATCCACTAGATTCTCTTCCAGAGAGACATCGATAAGTTGTTTTTCAAATTCTGACCAGTTGTCAATAATCTTTTCTGGTGTGTAAAGTGGGCTGAGTTCAGTCCTTTGAGGTTTAGAGTAAGTTGTCTTGATTCCCTCCTTGGTCTATATGGAATGGTATCTGTGCTCATTGAAAACACCTGGTTTTTCCTCACCTCATGTGACCTTTGCGCTCCTACAGGCATAAGTGTGTTTGCTAAATGTGTAATTCTCTCTGTCATCTGCCATTTCGTTCAAGGGACGCAATTGTATATTCCACCTGTACCTCATATCTTTGATAAACCACTTTTTTCTATGTGACTAAATTCACTGAGAATGATTGTAACTAAGAACACTCCGGTGGCGCCAAGTGACGTTATTTCATTGATTTCCTGGCTCTGTAATATATCATTGTAGATAAGAATCACATATTCTTCATCCATGTTTTCCGTCCAAGGAAATTTAGATTGTATCCTAGTCGAGGCTTTTGTAAAGAGAGCAGCAGTAAACGTTGGGTTGCCTGTGACCTGAGGTTCTTTGGTTTTCCTGAAAATATACGTCCTTGAATGGAAGTGTCCTATGTGCTGTAGCATTGTTTCTTACTTTATCTTCGAATACACCATAGAATTCGCCAGGGTGCCGGTTTCAGTTGGTCATCCCACAATCCACAAAATGTGGGTACGATTTACCTCCACGTTACCCTGCATTTCTGGTCTTTACACTTTTCGTACATGACCCTTTGTTTTGATGGGAAGTGATAGCATTATGTAGTGTTGATTTGCACCGAGCCCCTGCCTGGTTGCCCAAAAACGGTGTATGCCTTTATCCTAAAGATATTCAGGATAAAGGAATACACCCTTTTTCGACAAAGGCATGGTTGAAGAAGTACTGCCACATTCTAGGTTCTTACTAGGCGAGACGCTTCTCCCTCTTGAAATCCCATTTTTGCAATTCTGCCTTGCTGTCAAGTTCTTTTCTCTGGTTCAACCCAAGTCATTTTTCCACATTACGTGCCTTTTACCATCCTGCAGGGCCATGAATTATAGGCTCCCTGAGATCCCCGGCTCAACTTCCCACTTTCGGAACTGGTCCCAAAGCAGCAGGGAATTTTCAAGCCCAATTCTCCTTCTGAGAGCAAGCTTAGACTTGGGTCATTTCTTGTTCAGCATTGGAAATTAGAGCGCCATGTGCCTGTCCAAATATATAGCCATCGTCTCTTATTCTTCCCCATTGTAGTTCATCCATGGAACCAATTCCAAGTTATAAGTAAGAGTGTTTTGAAAGTGCTGACTTCCCCAATTGGGTATATTTTCAGAAAAGCGGCTGAAAGCTTGAACCGGAGCACCAGGATATGAGAAGATGAGGTGGCTTTTCATGTTTTTTGCCGTTCCAATGGGGTAGCATCCTGTGGCTGTCCCATGCATGTGTTCGCTGTAGGAAGGGTCGTCTGCATTTGGAGATTTCGGGTCCATGGAATCAGGAAAAGGCAGTGTTATTCGACAAGGGCTGCATTTGCTGACTCATGCTCACGAAGACACTCAGACCCACGAGTGTCCTCCCTTAGGTCCGATCCTTCTGTGTGTTAATATATGCTCAACACAACTTCAAAGACAGCCCCTGAACGAAGTCTCGAAGAATTTATCTCTCACTCACTGCCTTTATTTTGCAGTTTATTTTTCTCATGGGGTGTAGCCGATTTTCAGTGCTGTGTTGCTTGCTGCTGTGCATCCACTTGATTCTCTTCCAGAGAGACATCGATAAATTGTTTTTCAAATTCTAACCAGTTGTAAATAATCTTTTCTGGTGTGTAAAGTGGGCTGAGTTCAGTCCTTTGAGGTTTAGAGTAAGTTGTCTTGATTCCCTCTTTGGTCTATATGGAATGGTATCTGTGCTCATTGAAAACACCTGGTTTTTCCTCACCTCAAGTGACCTTCGCGCTCCTACAGGCATAAGTGTGTTTGCTAAATGTGTGATGCTTTCTCTCTTCTGCCATTTCATTCATGGGACGCAATTTTGTATTCCACCTGTACCTCATATCTTTGATAAACCACTTTTTTCTATGTGACTAAATTTACTGAGAATGATTGTAACTACCAACACTCCTTTGGCGGCAAGTGACGTTATTTCATTGATTTCCTGGCTCAGTAATATATCATTTTAGATAAGAATCACATATTCTCCATCCATGTTTTCCGTCCAAGGAAATTTAGATTGTATCCTAGTCGAGGCTTTTGTAAAGAGAGCAGCAGTAAACGTTGGGTTGCCTGTGACCTGAGGTTCTTTGGTTTTCTTGAAAATATACGTCCTTGAGTGGAAGTGTCCTAAGTGCTGTAGCTTCGTTTCTTACATTATTTTTGAATACACCATAGACTTCGCCAGGGTGCCGATTGCCATTGTTCATCCTGGAATCCACAAAATGTTGGTACGATTTACCTCCATGCTACCCTGAATTTCTAGTCTTTACACTTTTCGTAGATGACCCTTTGTTTAGATGGGAAGTGATAGCACAATGTAGTGTTGATTTGCACCGAGCCCCTGCCTGGTTGCCCAAAAACGGTGTATGCCATTATTCGGAATATATTCAGGATAAAGGCATACACCGTTTTTCGACAAAGGCATGTTTGAAGAAGTACTGCCACATGCTCGGTTCTTACCAGGCGAGACACGTCTCCCTCTTGAAATCCCATTTTTGCAATTCTGCCTTGCTCTCAAGTTCTTTTCTCTGGCTCAACCCAAGTCATTTGTCCACCTTAGGTGTCTTTGACCATCCTGCAGGCCCATGAATTATAGGCTCGCTGAGATCCCCTGCTCAACTTCCCACTTTTGGAACTGGTCACAAATCAGCGGGAAATTTTCAAGCCCTATTCTCCTTCTGAGAGCAAGCTTAGACTTGGGTCAATTCTTGTTCAGCAGTTGAAATTAGAGCACCATATGCCTGTCCAAATATATAGGCATTGTGTCTTATTCGTCCCCGTTGTAGTTCATCCATGGAACAAATTCCAAGCTATAAGAAGGAAGGTTTTGAAAGTGCTGACTTCCGCAAGTGGGGATATTTTCAGGAAAGTGGCTGGATGCTTGAACCCGAGCACCAGGATATGAGAAGATGAGGTGGCTTTTCATGTTTTTTCCCGTTCCAATGGGGTAGCATCCTGTGGCTGTCCCATGCATGTGTTCGCTGTAGAAGGGTCGTCTACATTTGGAGATTTCGGGTCAATGGAATCAGGGCAAGGCAGTGTTATTCTACAAGGGCTGCATTTGCTGACTCATGCTCACGAAGACACTCAGACCCACGATTGTCCTCCCTTAGGTCCCATCTTTCTGTGTGTTAATATATGCTGAAAACAACTCCAATCACAGCCCCTGAACGAAGTCTCGAAGAATTTATCTGTCACTCACTGCCTTTATTTTGCAGTTTATTTTTCTCACCGGGTGTAGCCGATTTTCCATGCTGTGTTGCTTGCTGCTGTGCATCCACTAGATTCTCTTCCAGAGAGACATCGATAAGTTGTTTTTCAAATTCTGACCAGTTGTCAATAATCTTTTCTGGTGTGTAAAGTGGGCTGAGTTCAGTCCTTTGAGGTTTAGAGTAAGTTGTCTTGATTCCCTCCTTGGTCTATATGGAATGGTACCTGTGCTCTTTGAAAACACCTGGTTTTTCCTCACCTCATGTGACCTTTGCGCTCCTACAGGCATAAGTGTGTTTGCTAAATGTGTAATTCTCTCTGTCGTCTGCCATTTCGTTCAAGGGACGCAATTTTATATTCCACCTGTACCTCATATCTTTGATAAACCACTTTTTTCTATGTGACTAAATTCACTGAGAATGATTGTAACTAAGAACACTCCGGTGGCGCCAAGTGACGTTATTTCATTGATTTCCTGGCTCTGTAATATATCATTGTAGATAAGAATCACATATTCTCCATCCATGTTTTCCGTCCAAGGAAATTTAGATTGTATCCTAGTCGAGGCTTTTGTAAAGAGAGCAGCAGTAAACGTTGGGTTGCCTGTGACCTGAGGTTCTTTGGTTTTCCTGAAAATATACGTCCTTGAATGGAAGTGTCCTATGTGCTGTAGCATTGTTTCTTACTTTATCTTCGAATACACCATAGAATTCGCCAGGGTGGCGATTGCCATTGGTCATCCCACAATCCACAAAATGTGGGTACGATTTACCTCCACGTTACCCTGCATTTCTGGTCTTTACACTTTTCGTACATGACCCTTTGTTTTGATGGGAAGTGATAGCATTATGTAGTGTTGATTTGCACCGAGCCCCTGCCTGGTTGCCCAAAAACGGTGTATGCCTTTATCCTAAAGATATTCAGGATAAAGGCATACACCCTTTTTCGACAAAGGCATGTTTGAAGAAGTACTGCCACATCCTAGGTTCTTACCAGGCGAGACGCTTCTCCCTCTTGAAATCCCAGTTTTGCAATTCTGCCTTGCTCTCAAGTTCTTTTCTCTGGTTCAACCCAAGTCATTTTTACACATTACGTGCCTTTTACCATCCTGCAGGGCCATGAATTATAGGCTCCCTGAGATCCCCGGCTCTACTTCCCACTTTCGGAACTGGTCCCAAAGCAGCAGGGAATTTTCGAGCCCAATTCTCCTTCTGAGAGCAAGCTTAGACTTGGGTCATTTCTTGTTCAGCATTGGAAATTAGAGCGCCATGTGCCTGTCCAAATATATAGCCATCGTCTCTTATTCTTCCTCGTTGTAGTTCATCCATGGAACCAATTCCAAGTTATAAGTAAGAGTGTTTTGAAAGTGCTGACTTCCCCAATTGGGTATATTTTCAGAAAAGCGGCTGAAAGCTTGAACCCGAGCACCAGGATATGAGAAGATGAGGTGGCTTTTCATGTTTTTTGCCGTTCCAATGGGGTAGCATCCTGTGGCTGTCCCATGCATGTGATCGCTGTAGGAAGGATCGTCTGCATTTGGAGATTTCGGGTCCATGGAATCAGGAAAAGGCAGTGTTATTCGACAAGGGCTGCATTTGCTGACTCATGCTCACGAAGACACTCAGACCCACGAGTGTCCTCCCTTAGGTCCGATCCTTCTGTGTGTTAATATATGCTCAAAACAACTTCAATGACAGCCCCTGAACGAAGGCTCGGAGAATTTATCTCTCACTCACTGCCTTTATTTTGCAGTTTATTTTTCTCACCGAGGGTAGCCGATTTTCAGTGCTGTGTTGCTTGCTGCTGTGCATCCACTTGATTCTCTTCCAGAGAGACATCGATAAATTGTTTTTCAAATTCTAACCAGTTGTAAATAATCTTTTCTGGTGTGTAAAGTGGGCTGAGTTCAGTCCTTTGAGGTTTAGAGTAAGTTGTCTTGATTCCCTCTTTGGTCTATATGGAATGGTATCTGTGCTCATTGAAAACACCTGGTTTTTCCTCACCTCAAGTGACCTTCGCGCTCCTACAGGCATAAGTGTGTTTGCTAAATGTGTGATGCTTTCTCTCGTCTGCCATTTCATTCATGGGACGCAATTTTGTATTCCACCTGTACCTCATATCTTTGATAAACCACTTTTTTCTATGTGACTAAATTTACTGAGAATGATTGTAACTACGAACACTCCTTTGGCGGCAAGTGACGTTATTTCATTGATTTCCTGGCTCAGTAATATATCATTGTAGATAAGAATCACATATTCTCCATCCATGTTTTCCGTCCAAGGAAATTTAGATTGTATCCTAGTCGAGGCTTTTGTAAAGAGAGCAGCAGTAAACGTTGGGTTGCCTGTGACCTGAGGTTCTTTGGTTTTCTTGAAAATATACGTCCTTGAGTGGAAGTGTCCTATGTGCTGTAGCTTTGTTTCTTACATTATTTTTGAATACACCATAGACTTCGCCAGGGTGCCGATTGCCATTGTTCCTCCTGGAATCCACAAAATGTGGGTACGATTTACCTCCATGCTACCCTGAATTTCTAGTCTTTACACTTTTCGTAGATGACCCTTTGTTTAGATGGGAAGTGATAGCACTATGTAGTGTTGATTTGCAACGAGCCTCTGCCTGGTCGCCCAAAAACGGTGTATGCCTTTATTCGGAATATATTCAGGATAAAAGCATACACCCTTTTTCGACAAAGGCATGGTTGAAGAAGTACTGCCACATGCTGGGTTCTTACCAGGCGAGAAGCGTCTCCCTCTTGCTATCCCATTTTTGCAATTCTGCCTTGCTCTCAAGTTATTTTCTCTGGCTCAACCCAAGTCATTTGTCCACATTAGGTGTCTTTGACCATCCTGCAGGCCCATGAATTATAGGCTCTCTGAGATCCCCTGCTCAACTTCCCAGTTTTGGAACTGGTCCCAAATCAGTGGGAAATTTTCAAGCCCTATTCTCCTTCTGAGAGCAAGCTTAGACTTGGGTCAATTCTTGTTCAGCAGTTGAAATTAGAGCACCATATGCCTGTCCTAATATATAGGCATCGTGTCTTATTCTTCCCCGTTGTAGTTCATCCATGGAACCAATTCCAAGCTATAAGAAAGAAGGTTTTGAAAGTGCTGACTTCCCCAAGTGGGGATATTTTCAGGAAAGTGGCTGGAAGCTTGAACCCGAGCACCAGGATATGAGAAGTTGAGGTGCCTTCTCATGTTTTTTCCCGTTCCAATGGGGTAGCATCCTGTGGCTGACCCATGCATGTATTCACTGTTGAAGGATCGTCTACATTTGGAAATTTCGGGTCAGTGGAATCAGGGCAAGGCAGTGTTATTCTACAAGGGCTGCATTTGCTGACTCATGCTCACGAAGACACTCAGACCCACGAGTGTCCTCCCTTAGGTCCGATCCTTCTGTGTGTTAATATATGCTCAAAACAACTTCAATGACAGCCGCTGAACGAAGTCTCGAAGAATTTATCTCTCACTCACTGCCTTTATTTTGCAGTTTATTTTTCTCACGGGGTGTAGCCGATTTTCAGTGCTGTGTTGCTTGCTGCTGTGCATCCACTAGATTCTCTTCCAGAGAGACATCGATAAGTTGTTTTTCAAATTCTGACCAGTTGTCAATAATCTTTTGTGGTGTGTAAAGTGGGCTGAGTTCAGTCCTTTGAGGTTTAGAGTAAGCTGTCTTGATTCCCTCCTTGGTCTATATGGAATGGTATCTGTACTCATTGAAAACACCTGGTTTTTCCTCACCTCATGTGACCTTTGCGCTCCTACAGGCATAAGTGTGTTTGCTAAATGTGTAATTCTCTCTGTCGTCTGCCATTTCGTTCAAGGGACGCAATTGTATATTCCACCTGTACCTCATATCTTTGATAAACCACTTTTTTCTATGTGACTAAATTCACTGAGAATGATTGTAACTAAGAACACTCCGGTGGCGCCAAGTGACGTTATTTCATTGATTTCCTGGCTCTGTAATATATCATTGTAGATAAGAATCACATATTCTTCATCCATGTTTTCCGTCCAAGGAAATTTAGATTGTATCCTAGTCGAGGCTTTTGTAAAGAGAGCAGCAGTAAACGTTGGGTTGCCTGTGACCTGAGGTTCTTTGGTTTTCCTGAAAATATACGTCCTTGAATGGAAGTGTCCTATGTGCTGTAGCATTGTTTCTTACTTTATCTTCGAATACACCATAGAATTCGCCAGGGTGCCGATTGCAATTGGTCATCCCACAATCCACAAAATGTGGGTACGATTTACCTCCACGTTACCCTGCATTTCTGGTCTTTACACTTTTCGTACATGACCCTTTGTTTTGATGGGAAGTGATAGCATTATGTAGTGTTGATTTGCACCGAGCCCATGCCTGGTTGCCCAAAAACGGTGTATGCCTTTATCCTAAAGATATTCAGGATAAAGGCATACACCCTTTTTCGACAAAGGCATGTTTGAAGAAGTACTGCCACATCCTAGGTTCTTACCAGGCGAGAGGCCTCTCCCTCTTGAAATCCCAGTTTTGCAATTCTGCCTTGCTCTCAAGTTCTTTTCTCTGGTTCAACCCAAGTCATTTTTTCACATTACGTGCCTTTTACCATCCTGCAGGGCCATGAATTATAGGCTCCCTGAGATCCGCGGCTCAACTTCCCACTTTCGGAACTGGTCCCAAAGCAGCAGGGAATTTTCAAGCCCAATTCTCCTTCTGAGAGCAAGCTTAGACTTGGGTCAATTCTTGTTCAGCTTTGGAAATTAGAGCGCCATGTGCCTGTCCGAATATATCGCCATCATCTCTTATTCTTCCCCATTGTAGTTCATCCATGGAACCAATTCCAAGTTATAAGTAAGAGTGTTTTGAAAGTGCTGACTTCCCCAATTGGGTATATTTTCAGAAAAGCGGCTGAAAGCTTGAACCCGAGCACCAGGATATGAGAAGATGAGGTGGCTTTTCATGTTTTTTGCCGTTCCAATGGGGTAGCATCCTGTGGCTGTCCCATGCATGTGTTCATTGTAGGAAGGGTCGTCTGAATTTGGAGATTTCGGGTCCATGGAATCAGGAAAAGGCAGTGTTATTCGACAAGGGCTGCATTTGCTGACTCATGCTCACGAAGACACTCAGACCCACGAGTGTCCTCCCTTAGGTCCGATCCTTCTGTGTGTTAATATATGCTCAAAACAACTTCAATGACAGCCCCTGAATGAAGGCTCGAAGAATTTATCTCTCACTCACTGCCTTTATTTTGCAGTTTATTTTTCTCACCGAGGGTAGCCGATTTTCAGTGCTGTGTTGCTTGCTGCTGTGCATCCACTTGATTCTCTTCCAGAGAGACATCGATAAATTGTTTTTCAAATTCTAACCAGTTGTAAATAATCTTTTCTGGTGTGTAAAGTGGGCTGAGTTCAGTCCTTTGAGGTTTAGAGTAAGTTGTCTTGATTCCCTCTTTGGTCTATATGGAATGGTATCTGTGCTCATTGAAAACACCTGGTTTTTCCTCACCTCAAGTGACCTTCGCGCTCCTACAGGCATAAGTGTGTTTGCTAAATGTGTGATGCTTTCTCTCGTCTGCCATTTCATTCATGGGACGCAATTTTGTATTCCACCTGTACCTCATATCTTTGATAAACCACTTTTTTCTATGTGACTAAATTTACTGAGAATGATTGTAACTACGAACACTCCTTTGGCGGCAAGTGACGTTATTTCATTGATTTCCTGGCTCAGTAATATATCATTGTAGATAAGAATCACATATTCTCCATCCATGTTTTCCGTCCAAGGAAATTTAGATTGTATCCTAGTCGAGGCTTTTGTAAAGAGAGCAGCAGTAAACGTTGGGTTGCCTGTGACCTGAGGTTCTTTGGTTTTCTTGAAAATATACGTCCTTGAGTGGAAGTGTCCTATGTGCTGTAGCTTTGTTTCTTACATTATTTTTGAATACACCATAGACTTCGCCAGGGTGCCGATTGCCATTGTTCCTCCTGGAATCCACAAAATGTGGGTACGATTTACCTCCATGCTACCCTGAATTTCTAGTCTTTACACTTTTCGTAGATGACCCTTTGTTTAGATGGGAAGTGATAGCACTATGTAGTGTTGATTTGCAACGAGCCTCTGCCTGGTCGCCCAAAAACGGTGTATGCCTTTATTCGGAATATATTAAGGATAAAATCATACACCGTTTTTCGACAAAGGCATGGTTGAAGAAGTACTGCCACATGCTGGGTTCTTACCAGGCGAGACGCGTCTCCCTCTTGCTATCCCATTTTTGCAATTCTGCCTTGCTCTCAAGTTCTTTTCTCTGGCTCAACCCAAGTCATTTGTCCACATTAGGTGTCTTTGACCATCCTGCAGGCCCATGAATTATAGGCTCGCTGAGATCCCCTGCTCAACTTCCCACTTTTGGAACTGGTCACAAATCAGTGGGAAATTTTCAAGCCCTATTCTCCTTCTGAGAGCAAGCTTAGACTTGGGTCAATTCTTGTTCAGCAGTTGAAATTAGAGCACCATATGCCTGTCCTAATATATAGGCATCGTGTCTTATTCTTCCCCGTTGTAGTTCATCCATGGAACCAATTCCAAGCTATAAGGAAGAAGGTTTTGAAAGTGCTGACTTCCGCAAGTGGGGATATTTTCAGGAAAGTGGCTGGATGCTTGAACCCGAGCACCAGGATATGAGAAGTTGAGGTGCCTTCTCATGTTTTTTCCCGTTCCAATGGGGTAGCATCCTGTGGCTGATCCATGCATGTATTCACTGTTGAAGGGTCGTCTACATTTGGAAATTTCGGGTCAATGGAATCAGGAAAAGGCAGTATTATTCGACAAGGGCTGCATTTGCTGACTCATGCTCACGAAGACACTCAGACCCACGAGTGTCCTCCCTTAGGTCCGATCCTTCTGTGTGTTAATATATGCTCAAAACAACTTCAATGACAGCCGCTGAACGAAGTCTCTAAGAATTTATCTCTCACTCACTGCCTTTATTTTGCAGTTTATTTTTCTCACCGGGTGTAGCCGATTTTCCGTGCTGTGTTGCTTGCTGCTGTGCATCCACTAGATTCTCTTCCAGAGAGACATCGATAAGTTGTGTTTCAAATTCTGACCAGTTGTCAATAATCTTTTCTGGTGTGTAAAGTGGGCTGAGTTCAGTCCTTTGAGGTTTAGAGTAAGTTGTCTTGATTCCCTCCTTGGTCTATATGGAATGGTATCTGTGCTCATTGAAAACACCTGGTTTTTCCTCACCTCATGTGACCTTTGCGCTCCTACAGGCATAAGTGTGTTTGCTAAATGTGTAATTCTCTCTGTCGTCTGCCATTTCGTTCAAGGGACGCAATTGTATATTCCACCTGTACCTCATATCTTTGATAAACCACTTTTTTCTATGTGACTAAATTCACTGAGAATGATTGTAACTAAGAAGACTCCGGTGGCGCCAAGTGACGTTATTTCATTGATTTCCTGGCTCTGTAATATATCATTGTAGATAAGAATCACATATTCTTCATCCATGTTTTCCGTCCAAGGAAATTTAGATTGTATCCTAGTCGAGGCTTTTGTAAAGAGAGCAGCAGTAAACGTTGGGTTGCCTGTGACCTGAGGTTCTTTGGTTTTCCTGAAAATATACGTCCTTGAATGGAAGTGTCCTATGTGCTGTAGCTTTGTTTCTTACTTTATCTTCGAATACACCATAGAATTCGCCAGGGTGCCGATTGCAATTGGTCATCCCACAATCCACAAAATGTGGGTACGATTTACCTCCACGTTACCCTGCATTTCTGGTCTTTACACTTTTCGTACATGACCCTTTGTTTTGATGGGAAGTGATAGCATTATGTAGTGTTGATTTGCACCGAGCCCATGCCTGGTTGCCCAAAAACGGTGTATGCCTTTATCCTAAAGATATTCAGGATAAAGGCATACACCCTTTTTCGACAAAGGCATGTTTGAAGAAGTACTGCCACATCCTAGGTTCTTACCAGGCGAGAGGCCTCTCCCTCTTGAAATCCCAGTTTTGCAATTCTGCCTTGCTCTCAAGTTCTTTTCTCTGGTTCAACCCAAGTCATTTTTTCACATTACGTGCCTTTTACCATCCTGCAGGGCCATGAATTATAGGCTCCCTGAGATCCGCGGCTCAACTTCCCACTTTCGGAACTGGTCCCAAAGCAGCAGGGAATTTTCAAGCCCAATTCTCCTTCTGAGAGCAAGCTTAGACTTGGGTCAATTCTTGTTCAGCTTTGGAAATTAGAGCGCCATGTGCCTGTCCGAATATATCGCCATCATCTCTTATTCTTCCCCATTGTAGTTCATCCATGGAACCAATTCCAAGTTATAAGTAAGAGTGTTTTGAAAGTGCTGACTTCCCCAATTGGGTATATTTTCAGAAAAGCGGCTGAAAGCGTGAACCCGAGCACCAGGATATGAGAAGATGAGGTGGCTTTTCATGTTTTTTGCCGTTCCAATGGGGTAGCATCCTGTGGCTGTCCCATGCATGTGTTCGCTGTAGGAAGGGTCGTCTGCATTTGGAGATTTCGGGTCCATGGAATCAGGAAAAGGCAGTGTTATTCGACAAGGGCTGCATTTGCTGACTCATGCTCACGAAGACACTCAGACCCACGAGTGTCCTCCCTTAGGTCCGATCCTTCTGTGTGTTAATATATGCTCAACACAACTTCAAAGACAGCCCCTAAACGAAGTCTCGAAGAATTTATCTCTCACTCACTGCCTTTATTTTGCAGTTTATTTTTCTCATGGGGTGTAGCCGATTTTCAGTGCTGTGTTGCTTGCTGCTGTGCATCCACTTGATTCTCTTCCAGAGAGACATCGATAAGTTGTTTTTCAAATTCTAACCAGTTATAAATAATGTTTTCTGGTGTCTAAAGTGGGCTGAGTTCAGTCCTTTGAGGTTTAGAGTAAGTTGTCTTGATTCCCTCTTTGGTCTATATGGAATGGTATCTGTGCTCATTGAAAACACCTGGTTTTTCCTCACCTCAAGTGACCTTCGCACTCCTACAGGCATAAGTGTGTTTGCTAAATGTGTGATGCTTTCTCTCTTCTGCCATTTCATTCATGGGACGCAATTTTGTATTCCACCTGTACCTCATATCTTTGATAAACCACTTTTTTCTATGTGACTAAATTTACTGAGAATGATTGTAACTACCAACACTCCTTTGGCGGCAAGTGACGTTATTTCATTGATTTCCTGGCTCAGTAATATATCATTTTAGATAAGAATCACATATTCTCCATCCATGTTTTCCGTCCAAGGAAATTTAGATTGTATCCTAGTCGAGGCTTTTGTAAAGAGAGCAGCAGTAAACGTTGGGTTGCCTGTGACCTGAGGTTCTTTGGTTTTCTTGAAAATATACGTCCTTGAGTGGAAGTGTCCTAAGTGCTGTAGCTTCGTTTCTTACATTATTTTTGAATACACCATAGACTTCGCCAGGGTGCCGATTGCCATTGTTCATCCTGGAATCCACAAAATGTTGGTACGATTTACCTCCATGCTACCCTGAATTTCTAGTCTTTACACTTTTCGTAGATGACCCTTTGTTTAGATGGGAAGTGATAGCACTATGTAGTGTTGATTTGCACCGAGCCCCTGCCTGGTTGCCCAAAAACGGTGTATGCCATTATTCGGAATATATTCAGGATAAAGGCATACACCGTTTTTCGACAAAGGCATGTTTGAAGAAGTACTGCCACATGCTCGGTTCTTACCAGGCGAGACACGTCTCCCTCTTGAAATCCCATTTTTGCAATTCTGCCTTGCTCTCAAGTTCTTTTCTCTGGCTCAACCGAAGTCATTTGTCCACATTAGGTGTCTTTGACCATCCTGCAGGCCCATGAATTATAGGCTCGCTGAGATCCCCTGCTCAACTTCCCACTTTTGGAACTGGTCACAAATCAGTGGGAAATTTTCAAGCCCTATTCTCCTTCTGAGAGCAAGCTTAGACTTGGGTCAATTCTTGTTCAGCAGTTGAAATTAGAGCACCATATGCCTGTCCAAATATATAGGCATTGTGTCTTATTCGTCCCCATTGTAGTTCATCCATGGAACAAATTCCAAGCTATAAGAAGGAAGGTTTTGAAAGTGCTGACTTCCGCAAGTGGGGATATTTTCAGGAAAGTGGCTGGATGCTTGAACCCGAGCACCAGGATATGAGAAGATGAGGTGGCTTTTCATGTTTTTTCCCGTTCCAATGGGGTAGCATCCTGTGGCTGTCCCATGCATGTGTTCGCTGTAGAAGGGTCGTCTACATTTGGAGATTTCGGGTCAATGGAATCAGGGCAAGGCAGTGTTATTCTACAAGGGCTGCATTTGCTGACTCATCCTCACGAAGACACTCAGACCCACGATTGTCCTCCCTTAGGTCCCATCTTTCTGTGTGTTAATATATGCTGAAAACAACTCCAATCACAGCCCCTGAACGAAGTCTCGAAGAATTTATCTGTCACTCACTGCCTTTATTTTGCAGTTTATTTTTCTCACCGGGTGTAGCCGATTTTCCATGCTGTGTTGCTTGCTGCTGTGCATCCACTAGATTCTCTTCCAGAGAGACATCGATAAGTTGTTTTTCAAATTCTGACCAGTTGTCAATAATCTTTTCTGGTGTGTAAAGTGGGCTGAGTTCAGTCCTTTGAGGTTTAGAGTAAGTTGTCTTGATTCCCTCCTTGGTCTATATGGAATGGTATCTGTGCTCATTGAAAACACCTGGTTTTTCCTCACCTCATGTGACCTTTGCGTTCCTACAGGCATAAGTGTGTTTGCTAAATGTGTAATTCTCTCTGTCGTCTGCCATTTCGTTCAAGGGACGCAATTGTATATTCCACCTGTACCTCATATCTTTGATAAACCACTTTTTTCTATGTGACTAAATTCACTGAGAATGATTGTAACTAAGAACACTCCGGTGGCGCCAAGTGACGTTATTTCATTGATTTCCTGGCTCTGTAATATATCATTTTAGATAAGAATCACATATTCTCCATCCATGTTTTCCGTCCAAGGAAATTTAGATTGTATCCTAGTCGAGGCTTTTGTAAAGAGAGCAGCAGTCAACGTTGGGTTGCCTGTGACCTGAGGTTCTTTGGTTTTCTTGAAAATATACGTCCTTGAGTGGAAGTGTCCTAAGTGCTGTAGCTTCGTTTCTTACATTATTTTTGAATACACCATAGACTTCGCCAGGGTGCCGATTGCCATTGTTCATCCTGGAATCCACAAAATGTTGGTACGATTTACCTCCATGCTACCCTGAATTTCTAGTCTTTACACTTTTCGTAGATGACCCTTTGTTTAGATGGGAAGTGATAGCACTATGTAGTGTTGATTTGCACCGAGCCCCTGCCTGGTTGCCCAAAAACGGTGTATGCCATTATTCGGAATATATTCAGGATAAAGGCATACACCGTTTTTCGACAAAGGCATGTTTGAAGAAGTACTGCCACATGCTCGGTTCTTACCAGGCGAGACACGTCTCCCTCTTGAAATCCCATTTTTGCAATTCTGCCTTGCTCTCAAGTTCTTTTCTCTGGCTCAACCCAAGTCATTTGTCCACATTAGGTGTCTTTGACCATCCTGCAGGCCCATGAATTATAGGCTCGCTGAGATCCCCTGCTCAACTTCCCACTTTTGGAACTGGTCACAAATCAGTGGGAAATTTTCAAGCCCTATTCTCCTTCTGAGAGCAAGCTTAGACTTGGGTCAATTCTTGTTCAGCAGTTGAAATTAGAGCACCATATGCCTGTCCAAATATATAGGCATTGTGTCTTATTCGTCCCCATTGTAGTTCATCCATGGAACAAATTCCAAGCTATAAGAAGGAAGGTTTTGAAAGTGCTGACTTCCGAAAGTGGGGATATTTTCAGGAAAGTGGCTGGATGCTTGAACCCGAGCACCAGGATATGAGAAGATGAGGTGGCTTTTCATGTTTTTTCCCGTTCCAATGGGGTAGCATCCTGTGGCTGTCCCATGCATGTGTTCGCTGTAGAAGGGTCGTCTACATTTGGAGATTTCGGGTCAATGGAATCAGGGCAAGGCAGTGTTATTCTACAAGGGCTGCATTTGCTGACTCATCCTCACGAAGACACTCAGACCCACGATTGTCCTCCCTTAGGTCCCATCTTTCTGTGTGTTAATATATGCTGAAAACAACTCCAATCACAGCCCCTGAACGAAGTCTCGAAGAATTTATCTGTCACTCACTGCCTTTATTTTGCAGTTTATTTTTCTCACCGGGTGTAGCCGATTTTCCATGCTGTGTTGCTTGCTGCTGTGCATCCACTAGATTCTCTTCCAGAGAGACATCGATAAGTTGTTTTTCAAATTCTGACCAGTTGTCAATAATCTTTTCTGGTGTGTAAAGTGGGCTGAGTTCAGTCCTTTGAGGTTTAGAGTAAGTTGTCTTGATTCCCTCCTTGGTCTATATGGAATGGTATCTGTGCTCATTGAAAACACCTGGTTTTTCCTCACCTCATGTGACCTTTGCGCTCCTACAGGCATAAGTGTGTTTGCTAAATGTGTAATTCTCTCTGTCGTCTGCCATTTCGTTCAAGGGACGCAATTGTATATTCCACCTGTACCTCATATCTTTGATAAACCACTTTTTTCTATGTGACTAAATTCACTGAGAATGATTGTAACTAAGAACACTCCGGTGGCGCCAAGTGACGTTATTTCATTGATTTCCTGGCTCTGTAATATATCATTGTAGATAAGAATCACATATTCTTCATCCATGTTTTCCGTCCAAGGAAATTTAGATTGTATCCTAGTCGAGGCTTTTGTAAAGAGAGCAGCAGTAAACGTTGGGTTGCCTGTGACCTGAGGTTCTTTGGTTTTCCTGAAAATATACGTCCTTGAATGGAAGTGTCCTATGTGCTGTAGCATTGTTTCTTACTTTATCTTCGAATACACCATAGAATTCGCCAGGGTGCCGGTTTCAGTTGGTCATCCCACAATCCACAAAATGTGGGTACGATTTACCTCCACGTTACCCTGCATTTCTGGTCTTTACACTTTTCGTACATGACCCTTTGTTTTGATGGGAAGTGATAGCATTATGTAGTGTTGATTTGCACCGAGCCCCTGCCTGTTTGCCCAAAAACGGTGTATGCCTTTATCCTAAAGATATTCAGGATAAAGGAATACACCCTTTTTCGACAAAGGCATGGTTGAAGAAGTACTGCCACATTCTAGGTTCTTACTAGGCGAGACGCTTCTCCCTCTTGAAATCCCATTTTTGCAATTCTGCCTTGCTGTCAAGTTCTTTTCTCTGGTTCAACCCAAGTCATTTTTCCACATTACATGCCTTTTACCATCCTGCAGGGCCATGAATTATAGGCTCCCTGAGATCCCCGGCTCAACTTCCCACTTTCGGAACTGGTCCCAAAGCAGCAGGGAATTTTCAAGCCCAATTCTCCTTCTGAGAGCAAGCTTAGACTTGGGTCATTTCTTGTTCAGCATTGGAAATTAGAGCGCCATGTGCCTGTCCAAATATATAGCCATCGTCTCTTATTCTTCCCCATTGTAGTTCATCCATGGAACCAATTCCAAGTTATAAGTAAGAGTGTTTTGAAAGTGCTGACTTCCCCAATTGGGTATATTTTCAGAAAAGCGGCTGAAAGCTTGAACCGGAGCACCAGGATATGAGAAGATGAGGTGGCTTTTCATGTTTTTTGCCGTTCCAATGGGGTAGCATCCTGTGGCTGTCCCATGCATGTGTTCGCTGTAGGAAGGGTCGTCTGCATTTGGAGATTTCGGGTCCATGGAATCAGGAAAAGGCAGTGTTATTCGACAAGGGCTGCATTTGCTGACTCATGCTCACGAAGACACTCAGACCCACGAGTGTCCTCCCTTAGGTCCGATCCTTCTGTGTGTTAATATATGCTCAACACAACTTCAAAGACAGCCCCTGAACGAAGTCTCGAAGAATTTATCTCTCACTCACTGCCTTTATTTTGCAGTTTATTTTTCTCATGGGGTGTAGCCGATTTTCAGTGCTGTGTTGCTTGCTGCTGTGCATCCACTTGATTCTCTTCCAGAGAGACATCGATAAATTGTTTTTCAAATTCTAACCAGTTGTAAATAATCTTTTCTGGTGTGTAAAGTGGGCTGAGTTCAGTCCTTTGAGGTTTAGAGTAAGTTCTCTTGATTCCCTCTTTGGTCTATATGGAATGGTATCTGTGCTCATTGAAAACACCTGGTTTTTCCTCACCTCAAGTGACCTTCGCGCTCCTACAGGCATAAGTGTGTTTGCTAAATGTGTGATGCTTTCTCTCTTCTGCCATTTCATTCATGGGACGCAATTTTGTATTCCACCTGTACCTCATATCTTTGATAAACCACTTTTTTCTATGTGACTAAATTTACTGAGAATGATTGTAACTACCAACACTCCTTTGGCGGCAAGTGACGTTATTTCATTGATTTCCTGGCTCAGTAATATATCATTTTAGATAAGAATCACATATTCTCCATCCATGTTTTCCGTCCAAGGAAATTTAGATTGTATCCTAGTCGAGGCTTTTGTAAAGAGAGCAGCAGTCAACGTTGGGTTGCCTGTGACCTGAGGTTCTTTGGTTTTCTTGAAAATATACGTCCTTGAGTGGAAGTGTCCTAAGTGCTGTAGCTTCGTTTCTTACATTATTTTTGAATACACCATAGACTTCGCCAGGGTGCCGATTGCCATTGTTCATCCTGGAATCCACAAAATGTTGGTACGATTTACCTCCATGCTACCCTGAATTTCTAGTCTTTACACTTTTCGTAGATGACCCTTTGTTTAGATGGGAAGTGATAGCACTATGTAGTGTTGATTTGCACCGAGCCCCTGCCTGGTTGCCCAAAAACGGTGTATGCCATTATTCGGAATATATTCAGGATAAAGGCATACACCGTTTTTCGACAAAGGCATGTTTGAAGAAGTACTGCCACATGCTCGGTTCTTACCAGGCGAGACACGTCTCCCTCTTGAAATCCCATTTTTGCAATTCTGCCTTGCTCTCAAGTTCTTTTCTCTGGCTCAACCCAAGTCATTTGTCCACATTAGGTGTCTTTGACCATCCTGCAGGCCCATGAATTATAGGCTCGCTGAGATCCCCTGCTCAACTTCCCACTTTTGGAACTGGTCACAAATCAGCGGGAAATTTTCAAGCCCTATTCTCCTTCTGAGAGCAAGCTTAGACTTGGGTCAATTCTTGTTCAGCAGTTGAAATTAGAGCACCATATGCCTGTCCAAATATATAGGCATTGTGTCTTATTCGTCCCCATTGTAGTTCATCCATGGAACAAATTCCAAGCTATAAGAAGGAAGGTTTTGAAAGTGCTGACTTCCGCAAGTGGGGATATTTTCAGGAAAGTGGCTGGATGCTTGAACCCGAGCACCAGGATATGAGAAGATGAGGTGGCTTTTCATGTTTTTTCCCGTTCCAATGGGGTAGCATCCTGTGGCTGTCCCATGCATGTGTTCGCTGTAGAAGGGTCGTCTACATTTGGAGATTTCGGGTCAATGGAATCAGGGCAAGGCAGTGTTATTCTACAAGGGCTGCATTTGCTGACTCATCCTCACGAAGACACTCAGACCCACGATTGTCCTCCCTTAGGTCCCATATTTCTGTGTGTTAATATATGCTGAAAACAACTCCAATCACAGCCCCTGAACGAAGTCTCGAAGAATTTATCTGTCACTCACTGCCTTTATTTTGCAGTTTATTTTTCTCACCGGGTGTAGCCGATTTTCCATGCTGTGTTGCTTGCTGCTGTGCATCCACTAGATTCTCTTCCAGAGAGACATCGATAAGTTGTTTTTCAAATTCTGACCAGTTGTCAATAATCTTTTCTGGTGTGTAAAGTGGGCTGAGTTCAGTCCTTTGAGGTTTAGAGTAAGTTGTCTTGATTCCCTCCTTGGTCTATATGGAATGGTATCTGTGCTCATTGAAAACACCTGGTTTTTCCTCACCTCATGTGACCTTTGCGCTCCTACAGGCATAAGTGTGTTTGCTAAATGTGTAATTCTCTCTGTCGTCTGCCATTTCGTTCAAGGGACGCAATTGTATATTCCACCTGTACCTCATATCTTTGATAAACCACTTTTTTCTATGTGACTAAATTCACTGAGAATGATTGTAACTAAGAACACTCCGGTGGCGCCAAGTGATGTTATTTCATTGATTTCCTGGCTCTGTAATATATCATTGTAGATAAGAATCACATATTCTTCATCCATGTTTTCCGTCCAAGGAAATTTAGATTGTATCCTAGTCGAGGCTTTTGTAAAGAGAGCAGCAGTAAACGTTGGGTTGCCTGTGACCTGAGGTTCTTGGGTTTTCCTGAAAATATACGTCCTTGAATGGAAGTGTCCTATGTGCTGTAGCATTGTTTCTTACTTTATCTTCGAATACACCATAGAATTCGCCAGGGTGCCGGTTTCAGTTGGTCATCCCACAATCCACAAAATGTGGGTACGATTTACCTCCACGTTACCCTGCATTTCTGGTCTTTACACTTTTCGTACATGACCCTTTGTTTTGATGGGAAGTGATAGCATTATGTAGTGTTGATTTGCACCGAGCCCCTGCCTGGTTGCCCAAAAACGGTGTATGCCTTTATCCTAAAGATATTCAGGATAAAGGAATACACCCTTTTTCGACAAAGGCATGGTTGAAGAAGTACTGCCACATTCTAGGTTCTTACTAGGCGAGACGCTTCTCCCTCTTGAAATCCCATTTTTGCAATTCTGCCTTGCTGTCAAGTTCTTTTCTCTGGTTCAACCCAAGTCATTTTTCCACATTACGTGCCTTTTACCATCCTGCAGGGCCATGAATTATAGGCTCCCTGAGATCCCCGGCTCAACTTCCCACTTTCGGAACTGGTCCCAAAGCAGCAGGGAATTTTCAAGCCCAATTCTCCTTCTGAGAGCAAGCTTAGACTTGGGTCATTTCTTGTTCAGCATTGGAAATTAGAGCGCCATGTGCCTGTCCAAATATATAGCCATCGTCTCTTATTCTTCCCCATTGTAGTTCATCCATGGAACCAATTCCAAGTTATAAGTAAGAGTGTTTTGAAAGTGCTGACTTCCCCAATTGGGTATATTTTCAGAAAAGCGGCTGAAAGCTTGAACCGGAGCACCAGGATATGAGAAGATGAGGTGGCTTTTCATGTTTTTTGCCGTTCCAATGGGGTAGCATCCTGTGGCTGTCCCATGCATGTGTTCGCTGTAGGAAGGGTCGTCTGCATTTGGAGATTTCGGGTCCATGGAATCAGGAAAAGGCAGTGTTATTCGACAAGGGCTGCATTTGCTGACTCATGCTCACGAAGACACTCAGACCCACGAGTGTCCTCCCTTAGGTCCGATCCTTCTGTGTGTTAATATATGCTCAACACAACTTCAAAGACAGCCCCTGAACGAAGTCTCGAAGAATTTATCTCTCACTCACTGCCTTTATTTTGCAGTTTATTTTTCTCATGGGGTGTAGCCGATTTTCAGTGCTGTGTTGCTTGCTGCTGTGCATCCACTTGATTCTCTTCCAGAGAGACATCGATAAATTGTTTTTCAAATTCTAACCAGTTGTAAATAATCTTTTCTGGTGTGCAAAGTGGGCTGAGTTCAGTCCTTTGAGGTTTAGAGTAAGTTGTCTTGATTCCCTCTTTGGTCTATATGGAATGGTATCTGTGCTCATTGAAAACACCTGGTTTTTCCTCACCTCAAGTGACCTTCGCGCTCCTACAGGCATAAGTGTGTTTGCTAAATGTGTGATGCTTTCTCTCTTCTGCCATTTCATTCATGGGACGCAATTTTGTATTCCACCTGTACCTCATATCTTTGATAAACCACTTTTTTCTATGTGACTAAATTTACTGAGAATGATTGTAACTACCAACACTCCTTTGGCGGCAAGTGACGTTATTTCATTGATTTCCTGGCTCAGTAATATATCATTTTAGATAAGAATCACATATTCTCCATCCATGTTTTCCGTCCAAGGAAATTTAGATTGTATCCTAGTCGAGGCTTTTGTAAAGAGAGCAGCAGTAAACGTTGGGTTGCCTGTGACCTGAGGTTCTTTGGTTTTCTTGAAAATATACGTCCTTGAGTGGAAGTGTCCTAAGTGCTGTAGCTTCGTTTCTTACATTATTTTTGAATACACCATAGACTTCGCCAGGGTGCCGATTGCCATTGTTCATCCTGGAATCCACAAAATGTTGGTACGATTTACCTCCATGCTACCCTGAATTTCTAGTCTTTACACTTTTCGTAGATGACCCTTTGTTTAGATGGGAAGTGATAGCACTATGTAGTGTTGATTTGCACCGAGCCCCTGCCTGGTTGCCCAAAAACGGTGTATGCCATTATTCGGAATATATTCAGGATAAAGGCATACACCGTTTTTCGACAAAGGCATGTTTGAAGAAGTACTGCCACATGCTCGGTTCTTACCAGGCGAGACACGTCTCCCTCTTGAAATCCCATTTTTGCAATTCTGCCTTGCTCTCAAGTTCTTTTCTCTGGCTCAACCCAAGTCATTTGTCCACATTAGGTGTCTTTGACCATCCTGCAGGCCCATGAATTATAGGCTCGCTGAGATCCCCTGCTCAACTTCCCACTTTTGGAACTGGTCACAAATCAGTGGGAAATTTTCAAGCCCTATTCTCCTTCTGAGAGCAAGCTTAGACTTGGGTCAATTCTTGTTCAGCAGTTGAAATTAGAGCACCATATGCCTGTCCAAATATATAGGCATTGTGTCTTATTCGTCCCCATTGTAGTTCATCCATGGAACAAATTCCAAGCTATAAGAAGGAAGGTTTTGAAAGTGCTGACTTCCGCAAGTGGGGATATTTTCAGGAAAGTGGCTGGATGCTTGAACCCGAGCACCAGGATATGAGAAGATGAGGTGGCTTTTCATGTTTTTTCCCGTTCCAATGGGGTAGCATCCTGTGGCTGTCCCATGCATGTGTTCGCTGTAGAAGGGTCGTCTACATTTGGAGATTTCGGGTCAATGGAATCAGGGCAAGGCAGTGTTATTCTACAAGGGCTGCATTTGCTGACTCATCCTCACGAAGACACTCAGACCCACGATTGTCCTCCCTTAGGTCCCATCTTTCTGTGTGTTAATATATGCTGAAAACAACTCCAATCACAGCCCCTGAACGAAGTCTCGAAGAATTTATCTGTCACTCACTGCCTTTATTTTGCAGTTTATTTTTCTCACCGGGTGTAGCCGATTTTCCATGCTGTGTTGCTTGCTGCTGTGCATCCACTAGATTCTCTTCCAGAGAGACATCGATAAGTTGTTTTTCAAATTCTGACCAGTTGTCAATAATCTTTTCTGGTGTGTAAAGTGGGCTGAGTTCAGTCCTTTGAGGTTTAGAGTAAGTTGTCTTGATTCCCTCCTTGGTCTATATGGAATGGTATCTGTGCTCATTGAAAACACCTGGTTTTTCCTCACCTCATGTGACCTTTGCGCTCCTACAGGCATAAGTGTGTTTGCTAAATGTGTAATTCTCTCTGTCGTCTGCCATTTCGTTCAAGGGACGCAATTGTATATTCCACCTGTACCTCATATCTTTGATAAACCACTTTTTTCTATGTGACTAAATTCACTGAGAATGATTGTAACTAAGAACACTCCGGTGGCGCCAAGTGACGTTATTTCATTGATTTCCTGGCTCTGTAATATATCATTGTAGATAAGAATCACATATTCTCCATCCATGTTTTCCGTCCAAGGAAATTTAGATTGTATCCTAGTCGAGGCTTTTGTAAAGAGAGCAGCAGTAAACGTTGGGTTGCCTGTGACCTGAGGTTCTTTGGTTTTCCTGAAAATATACGTCCTTGAATGGAAGTGTCCTATGTGCTGTAGCATTGTTTCTTACTTTATCTTCGAATACACCATAGAATTCGCCAGGGTGGCGATTGCCATTGGTCATCCCACAATCCACAAAATGTGGGTACGATTTACCTCCACGTTACCCTGCATTTCTGGTCTTTACACTTTTCGTACATGACCCTTTGTTTTGATGGGAAGTGATAGCATTATGTAGTGTTGATTTGCACCGAGCCCCTGCCTGGTTGCCCAAAAACGGTGTATGCCTTTATTCGGAATATATTCAGGATAAAGGCATACACCCTTTTTCGACAAAGGCATGTTTGAAGAAGTACTGCCACATCCTAGGTTCTTACCAGGCGAGACGCTTCTCCCTCTTGAAATCCCAGTTTTGCAATTCGGCCTTGCTCTCAAGTTCTTTTCTCTGGTTCAACCCAAGTCATTTTTACACATTACGTGCCTTTTACCATCCTGCAGGGCCATGAATTATAGGCTCCCTGAGATCCCCGGCTCTACTTCCCACTTTCGGAACTGGTCCCAAAGCAGCAGGGAATTTTCAAGCCCAATTCTCCTTCTGAGAGCAAGCTTAGACTTGGGTCATTTCTTGTTCAGCATTGGAAATTAGAGCGCCATGTGCCTGTCCAAATATATAGCCATCGTCTCTTATTCTTCCCCATTGTAGTTCATCCATGGAACCAATTCCAAGTTATAAGTAAGAGTGTTTTGAAAGTGCTGACTTCCCCAATTGGGTATATTTTCAGAAAAGCGGCTGAAAGCTTGAACCGGAGCACCAGGATATGAGAAGATGGGGTGGCTTTTCATGTTTTTTGCCGTTCCAATGGGGTAGCATCCTGTGGCTGTCCCATGCATGTGTTCGCTGTAGGAAGGGTCGTCTGCATTTGGAGATTTCGGGTCCATGGAATCAGGAAAAGGCAGTGTTATTTGACAAGGGCTGCATTTGCTGACTCATGCTCACGAAGACACTCAGACCCACGAGTGTCCTCCCTTAGGTCCAATCCTTCGGTGTGTTAATATATGCTCAAAACAACTTCAATGACAGCCCCTGAACGAAGTCTCGAAGAATTTATCTCTCACTCACTGCCTTTATTTTGCAGTTTATTTTTCTCACCGAGGGTAGCCGATTTTCAGTGCTGTGTTGCTTGCTGCTGTGCATCCACTTGATTCTCTTCCAGAGAGACATCGATAAATTGTTTTTCAAATTCTAACCAGTTGTAAATAATCTTTTCTGGTGTGTAAAGTGGGCTGAGTTCAGTCCTTTGAGGTTTAGAGTAAGTTGTCTTGATTCCCTCTTTGGTCTATATGGAATGGTATCTGTGCTCATGGAAAACACCTGGTTTTTCCTCACCTCAAGTGAACTTCGCGCTCCTACAGGTATAAGTGTGTTTGCGAAATGTGTGACGCTTTCTCTCGTCTGCCATTTCATTCATGGGACGCAATTTTGTATTCCACCTGTACCTCATATCTTTGATAAATCACTTTTTTCTATGTGACTAAATTTACTGAGAATGATTGTAACTACGAACACTCCTTTGGCGGCAAGTGACGTTATTTCATTGATTTCCTGGCTCAGTAATATATCATTGTAGATAAGAATCACATATTCTCCATCCATGTTTTCCGTCCAAGGAAATTTAGATTGTATCCTAGTCGAGGCTTTTGTAAAGAGAGCAGCAGTAAACGTTGGGTTGCCTGTGACCTGAGGTTCTTTGGTTTTCTTGAAAATATACGTCCTTGAGTGGAAGTGTCCTATGTGCTGTAGCTTTGTTTCTTACATTATCTTTGAATACACCATAGACTTCGCCAGGGTGCCGATTGCCATTGTTCATCCCGGAATCCACAAAATGTGGGTACGATTTACCTCCATGCTACCCTGAATTTCTAGTCTTTACACTTTTCGTAGATGACCCTTTGTTTAGATGGGAAGGGATAGCACTATGTAGTGTTGATTTGCACCAAGCCCCTGCCTGGTTGCCCAAAAACGGTGTATGCCTTTATTCGGAATATATTCAGGATAAAGGCATACACCGTTTTTCGACAAAGGCATGGTTGAAGAAGTACTGCCACGTTCTGGGTTCTTACCAGGCGAGACGCGTCTCCCTCTTGAAATCCCATTTTTGCAATTCTGCCTTGCTCTCAAGTTCTTTTCTCTGGCTCAACCCAAGTCATTTGTCCACATTAGGTGTCTTTGACCATCCTGCAGGGCCATGAATTATAGGCTCGCTGAGATCCCCTGCTCAACTTCCCACTTTTGGAACTGGTCCCAAAGAAGCGGGAAATTTTCAAGCCCTATTCTCCTTCTGAGAGCAAGCTTAGACTTGGGTCAATTCTTGTTCAGCAGTTGAAATTAGAACACCATTTGCCTGTCCAAATATATAGGCATCGTGTCCTATTCTTCCCCGTTGATGTTCATCCATGGAACCAATTCCAAGCTATAAGAAAGAAGGTTTTGAAAGTGCTGACTTCCCCAAGTGGGGATATTTTCAGGAAAGTGGCTGGAAGCTTGAACCCGAGCACCAGGTTATGAGAAGTTGAGGTGCCTTCTCATGTTTTTTCCCGTACCAATGGGGTAGCATCCTGTGGCTGACCCATGCATGTGTTCGCTGTAGAAGGGTCGTCTACATTTGGAGATTTCGGGTCAATGGAATCAGGGCAAGGCAGTGTTATTCTACAAGGGCTGCATTTGCTGACTCATGCTCACGAAGACACTCAGACCCATGATTGTCCTCCCTTAGGTCCCATATTTCTGTGTGTTAATATATGCTGAAAACAATTCCAATCACAGCCCCTGAACGAAGTCTCGAAGAATTTATCTGTCACTCACTGCCTTTATTTTGCAGTTTATTTTTCTCACCGGGTGTAGCCGATTTTCCATGCTGTGTTGCTTGCTGCTGTGCATCCACTAGATTCTCTTCCAGAGAGACATCGATAAGTTGTTTTTCAAATTCTGACCAGTTGTCAATAATCTTTTCTGGTGTGTAAAGTGGGCTGAGTTCAGTCCATTGAGGTTTAGAGTAAGTTGTCTTGATTCCCTCCTTGGTCTATATGGAATGGTATCTGTGCTCATTGAAAACACCTGGTTTTTCCTCACCTCGTGTGACCTTTGCGCTCCTACAGGAATAAGTGTGTTTGCTAAATGTGTAATTCTCTCTGTCATCTGCCATTTCGTTCAAGGGACGCAATTTTATATTCCACCTGTATCTCATATCTTTGATAAACCACTTTTTTCTATGTGACTAAATTCACTGAGAATGATTGTAACTAAGAACACTCCGGTGGCGCCAAGTGACGTTATTTCATTGATTTCCTGGCTCTGTAATATATCATTGTAGATAAGAATCACATATTTTTCATCCATGTTTTCCGTCCAAGGAAATTTAGATTGTATCCTAGTCGAGGCTTTTGTAAAGAGAGCAGCAGTAAACGTTGGGTTGCCTGTGACCTGAGGTTCTTTGTTTTTCCTGAAAATATACGTCCTTGAATGGAAGTGTCCTATGTGCTGTAGCATTGTTTCTTACTTTATCTTCGAATACACCATCGAATTCGCCAGGGTGGCGATTGCCATTGGTCATCCCACAATCCACAAAATGTGGGTACGATTTACCTCCACGTTACCCTGCATTTCTGGTCTTTACACTTTTCGTACATGACCCTTTGTTTTGATGGGAAGTGATAGCATTATGTAGTGTTGATTTGCACCGAGCCCCTGCCTGGTTGCCCAGAAACGGTGTATGCCTTTATCCTAACGATATTCAGGATAAAGGCATACACCCTTTTTCAACAAAGGCATGTTTGAAGAAGTACTGCCACATCCTGGGTTCTTACCAGGCGAGACGCTTCTCCCTCTTGAAATCCCAGTTTTGCAATTCTGCCTTGCTCTCAAGTTCTTTTCTCTGGTTCAACCCAAGTCATTTTTCCACATTACGTGCCTTTTACCATCATGCAGGGCCATGAATTTTAGGCTCCCTGAGATCCCCGGCTCAACTTCCCACTTTCGGAACTGGTCCCAAAGCAGCAGGGAATTTTCAAGCCCAATTCTCCTTCTGAGAGCAAGCTTAGACTTGGGTCAATTCTTGTTCAGCATTGGAAATTAGAGCACCCTATGCCTGTCCAAATATATAACCATCGTGTCTTATTCTTCCCCGTTGTAGTTCATCCATGGAACCAATTCCAAGTTATAAGTAAGAGTGTTTTGAAAGTGCTGACTTCCCCAATTGGGTATATTTTCAGAAAAGCGGCTGAAAGCTTGAACCCGAGCACCAGGATATGAGAAGATGAGGTGGCTTTTCATGTTTTTTGCCGTTCCAATGGGGTAGCATCCTGTGGCTGTCCCATGCATGTGTTCGCTGTAGGAAGGGTCGTCTGCATTTGGAGATTTCGGGTCCATGGAATCAGGAAAAGGCAGTGATATTCGACAATGGCTGCATTTGCTGACTCATGCTCACGAAGACACTCAGACCCACGAGTGTCCTCCCTTAGGTCCGATCCTTCTGTGTGTTAATATATGCTCAAAGCAACTTCAATGACAGCCCCTGAATGAAGGCTCGAAGAATTTATCTCTCACTCACTGCCTTTATTTTGCAGTTTATTTTTCTCACCGAGGGTAGCCGATTTTCAGTGCTGTGTTGCTTGCTGCTGTGCATCCACTTGATTCTCTTCCAGAGAGACATCGATAAATTGTTTTTCAAATTCTAACCAGTTGTAAATAATGTTTTCTGGTGTGTAAAGTGGGCTGAGTTCAGTCCTTTGAGGTTTAGAGTAAGTTGTCTTGATTCCCTCTTTGGTCTATATGGAATGGTATCTGTGCTCATTGAAAACACCTGGTTTTTCCTCACCTCAAGTGACCTTCGCGCTCCTACAGGCATAAGTGTGTTTGCTAAATGTGTGATGCTTTCTCTCGTCTGCCATTTCATTCATGGGACGCAATTTTGTATTCCACCTGTACCTCATATCTTTGATAAACCACTTTTTTCTATGTGACTAAATTTACTGAGAATGATTGTAACTACGAACATTCCTTTGGCGGCAAGTGACGTTATTTCATTGATTTCCTGGCTCAGTAATATATCATTGTAGATAAGAATCACATATTCTCCATCCATGTTTTCCGTCCAAGGAAATTTAGATTGTATCCTAGTCGAGGCTTTGGTAAAGAGAGCAGCAGTAAACGTTGGGTTGCCTGTGACCTGAGGTTCTTTGGTTTTCTTGAAAATATACGTCCTTGAGTGGAAGTGTCCTATGTGCTGTAGCTTTGTTTCTTACATTATTTTTGAATACACCATAGACTTCGCCAGGGTGCCGATTGCCATTGTTCCTCCTGGAATCCACAAAATGTGGGTACGATTTACCTCCATGCTACCCTGAATTTCTAGTCTTTACACTTTTCGTAGATGACCCTTTGTTTAGATGGGAAGTGATAGCACTATGTAATGTTGATTTGCAACGAGCCTCTGCCTTGTCGCCCAAAAACGGTGTATGCCTTTATTCGGAATATATTCAGGATAAAAGCATACACCGTTTTTCGACAAAGGCATGGTTGAAGAAGTACTGCCACATGCTGGGTTCTTACCAGGCGAGACGCGTCTCCCTCTTGAAATCCCATTTTTGCAATTCTGCCTTGCTCTCAAGTTCTTTTCTCTGGCTCAACCCAAGTCATTTGTCCACATTAGGTGTCTTTGACCATCCTGCAGGCCCATGAATTATAGGCTCGCTGAGATCCCCTGCTCAACTTCCCACTTTTGGAACTGGTCACAAATCAGCGGGAAATTTTCAAGCCCTATTCTCCTTCTGAGAGCAAGCTTAGACTTGGGTCAATTCTTGTTCAGCAGTTGAAATTAGAGCACCATATGCCTGTCCAAATATATAGGCATTGTGTCTTATTCGTCCCCGTTGTAGTTCATCCATGGAACAAATTCCAAGCTATAAGAAAGAAGGTTTTGAAAGTGCTGACTTCCGCAAGTGGGGATATTTTCAGGAAAGTGGCTGGATGCTTGAACCCGAGCACCAGGATATGAGAAGATGAGGTGCCTTTTCATGTTTTATCCCGTTCCAATGGGGTAGCATCCTGTGGCTGTCCCATGCATGTGTTCGCTGTAGAAGGGTCGTCTACATTTGGAGATTTCGGGTCAATGGAATCAGGGCAAGGCAGTGTTATTCTACAAGGGCTGCATTTGCTGACTCATCCTCACGAAGACACTCAGACCCACGATTGTCCTCCCTTAGGTCCCATCTTTCTGTGTGTTAATATATGCTGAAAACAACTCCAATCACAGCCCCTGAACGAAGTCTCGAAGAATTTATCTGTCACTCACTGCCTTTATTTTGCAGTTTATTTTTCTCACCGGGTGTAGCCGATTTTCCATGCTGTGTTGCTTGCTGCTGTGCATCCACTAGATTCTCTTCCAGAGAGACATCGATAAGTTGTTTTTCAAATTCTGACCAGTTGTCAATAATCTTTTCTGGTGTGTAAAGTGGGCTGAGTTCAGTCCTTTGAGGTTTAGAGTAAGTTGTCTTGATTCCCTCCTTGGTCTATATGGAATGGTATCTGTGCTCATTGAAAACACCTGGTTTTTCCTCACCTCATGTGACCTTTGCGCTCCTACAGGCATAAGTGTGTTTGCTAAATGTGTAATTCTCTCTGTCGTCTGCCATTTCGTTCAAGGGACGCAATTGTATATTCCACCTGTACCTCATATCTTTGATAAACCACTTTTTTCTATGTGACTAAATTCACTGAGAATGATTGTAACTAAGAACACTCCGGTGGCGCCAAGTGACGTTATTTCATTGATTTCCTGGCTCTGTAATATATCATTGTAGATAAGAATCACATATTCTTCATCCATGTTTTCCGTCCAAGGAAATTTAGATTGTATCCTAGTCGAGGCTTTTGTAAAGAGAGCAGCAGTAAACGTTGGGTTGCCTGTGACCTGAGGTTCTTTGGTTTTCCTGAAAATATACGTCCTTGAATGGAAGTGTCCTATGTGCTGTAGCATTGTTTCTTACTTTATCTTCGAATACACCATAGAATTCGCCAGGGTGCCGGTTTCAGTTGGTCATCCCACAATCCACAAAATGTGGGTACGATTTACCTCCACGTTACCCTGCATTTCTGGTCTTTACACTTTTCGTACATGACCCTTTGTTTTGATGGGAAGTGATAGCATTATGTAGTATTGATTTGCAACGAGCCCCTGCCTGGTTGCCCAAAAACGGTGTATGCCTTTATCCTAAAGATATTCAGGATAAAGGCATACACCCTTTTTCGACAAAGGCATGTTTGAAGAAGTACTGCCACATCCTAGGTTCTTACCAGGCGAGACGCTTCTCCCTCTTGAAATCCCATTTTTGCAATTCTGCCTTGCTGTCAAGTTCTTTTCTCTGGTTCAACCCAAGTCATTTTTACACATTACGTGCCTTTTACCATCCTGCAGGGCCATGAATTATAGGCTCCCTGAGATCCCCGGCTCTACTTCCCACTTTCGGAACTGGTCCCAAAGCAGCAGGGAATTTTCAAGCCCAATTCTCCTTCTGAGAGCAAGCTTAGACTTGGGTCATTTCTTGTTCAGCATTGGAAATTAGAGCGCCATGTGCCTGTCCAAATATATAGCCATCGTCTCTTATTCTTCCCCATTGTAGTTCATCCATGGAACCAATTCCAAGTTATAAGTAAGAGTGTTTTGAAAGTGCTGACTTCCCCAATTGGGTATATTTTCAGAAAAGCGGCTGAAAGCTTGAACCGGAGCACCAGGATATGAGAAGATGAGGTGGCTTTTCATGTTTTTTGCCGTTCCAATGGGGTAGCATCCTGTGGCTGTCCCATGCATGTGTTCGCTGTAGGAAGGGTCGTCTGCATTTGGAGATTTCGGGTCCATGGAATCAGGAAAAGGCAGTGTTATTTGACAAGGGCTGCATTTGCTGACTCATGCTCACGAAGACACTCAGACCCACGAGTGTCCTCCCTTAGGTCCAATCCTTCGGTGTGTTAATATATGCTCAAAACAACTTCAATGACAGCCCCTGAACGAAGTCTCGAAGAATTTATCTCTCACTCACTGCCTTTATTTTGCAGTTTATTTTTCTCACGGGTTGTAGGCGATTTTCAGTGCTGTGTTGCTTGCTGCTGTGCATCCACTTGATTCTCTTCCAGAGAGACATCGATAAATTGTTTTTCAAATTCTAACCAGTTGTAAATAATCTTTTCTGGTGTGTAAAGTGGGCTGAGTTCAGTCCTTTGAGGTTTAGAGTAAGTTGTCTTGATTCCCTCTTTGGTCTATATGGAATGGTATCTGTGCTCATGGAAAACACCTGGTTTTTCCTCACCTCAAGTGAACTTCGCGCTCCTACAGGTATAAGTGTGTTTGCGAAATGTGTGATGCTTTCTCTCGTCTGCCATTTCATTCATGGGACGCAATTTTGTATTCCACTTGTACCTCATATCTTTGATAAATCACTTTTTTCTATGTGACTAAATTTACTGAGAATGATTGTAACTACGAACACTCCTTTGGCGGCAAGTGACGTTATTTCATTGATTTCCTGGCTCAGTAATATATCATTGTAGATAAGAATCACATATTCTCCATCCATGTTTTCCGTCCAAGGAAATTTAGATTGTATCCTAGTCGAGGCTTTTGTAAAGAGAGCAGCAGTAAACGTTGGGTTGCCTGTGACCTGAGGTTGTTTGGTTTTCTTGAAAATATACGTCCTTGAGTGGAAGTGTCCTATGTGCTGTAGCTTTGTTTCTTACATTATCTTTGAATACACCATAGACTTCGCCAGGGTGCCGATTGCCATTGTTCATCCCGGAATCCACAAAATGCGGGTATGATTTACCTCCATGCTACCCTGAATTTCTAGTCTTTACACTTTTCGTAGAGGACCCTTTGTTTAGATGGGAAGGGATAGCACTATGTAGTTTTGATTTGCACCGAGCCCCTGCCTGGTTGCCCAAAAACGGTGTATGCCTTTATTCGGAATATATTCAGGATAAAGGCATACACCGTTTTTCGACAAAGGCATGGTTGAAGAAGTACTGCCACGTTCTGGGTTCTTACCAGGCGAGACGCGTCTGCCTCTTGAAATCCCATTTTTGCAATTCTGCCTTGCTCTCAAGTTCTTTTCTCTGGCTCAACCCAAGTCATTTGTCCACATTAGGTGTCTTTGACCATCCTGCAGGCCCATGAATTATAGGCTCGCTGAGATCCCCTGCTCAACTTCCCACTTTTGGAACTGGTCCCAAAGAAGCGGGAAATTTTCAAGCCCTATTCTCCTTCTGAGAGCAAGCTTAGACTTGGGTCAATTCTTGTTCAGCATTGGAAATTAGAGCGCCATGTGCCTGTCCAAATATATAGCCATCGTGTCCTTTTCTTCCCCGTTGTAGTTCATCCCTGGAACCAATTCCAAGCTATAAGAAAGAAGGTTTTGAAAGTGCTGACTTCCCCAATTGGGTATATTTTCAGAAAAGCGGCTGAAAGCTTGAACCCGAGCACCAGGATATGAGAAGATGAGGTGGCTTTTCATGTTTTTTGCGGTTCCAATGGGGTAGCTTCCTGTGGCTGTCCCATGCATGTGTTCGCTGTAGGAAGGGTCGTCTGCATTTGGATATTTCGGGTCCATGGAATCAGGAAAAGGCAGTGTTATTCTACAAGGGCTGCATTTGCTGACTCATGCTCACGAAGACACTCAGACCCACGAGTGTCCTCCCTAAGTCCCATCCTTCTGTGTGTTAATATATGCTCAAAACAACTTCAATGACAGCCCCTGAACGAAGTCTCGAAGAATTTATCTCTCACTCACTGCCTTTATTTTGCAGTTTATTTTTCTCACGGCTTGTAGCCGATTTTCAGTGCTGTGTTGCTTGCTGCTGTGCATCCACTTGATTCTCTTCCAGAGAGACATCGATAAATTGTTTTTCAAATTCTAACGAGTTGTAAATAATCTTTTCTGGTGTGTAAAGTGGGCTGAGTTCAGTCCTTTGAGGTTTAGAGTAAGTTGTCTTGATTCCCTCTTTGGTCTATATGGAATGGTATCTGTGCTCATTGAAATCACCTGGTTTTTCCTCACCTCAAGTGACCTTCGCGCTCCTACAGGCATAAGGGTGTTTGCTAAATGTGTGATGCTTTCTCTCATCTGCCATTTCATTCATGGGACACAATTTTGTATTCCACCTGTACCTCATATCTTTGATAAACCACTTTTTTCTATGTGACTAAATTTACTGAGAATGATTGTAACTACGAACACTCCTTTGGCGGCAAGTGACGTTATTTCATTGATTTCCTGGCTCAGTAATATATCATTGTAGATAAGAATCACATATTCTCCATCCATGTTTTCCGTCCAAGGAAATTTAGATTGTATCCTAGTCGAGGCTTTTGTAAAGAGAGCAGCAGTAAACGTTGGGTTGCCTGTGACCTGAGGTTCTTTGGTTTTCTTGAAAATATACGTCCTTGAGTGGAAGTGTCCTATGTGCTGTAGCTTCGTTTCTTACATTATTTTTGAATACACCATAGACTTCGCCAGGGTGCCGATTGCCATTGTTCCTCCTGGAATCCACAAAATGTGGGTACGATTTACCTCCATGCTACTCTGAATTTCTAGTCTTTACACTTTTCGTAGATGACCCTTTGTTTAGATGGGAAGTGATAGCACTATGTAGTGTTCATTTGCACCGAGCCCCTGCCTGGTTGCCCAAAAACGGTGTATGCCTTTATTCAGAATATATTCAGGATAAAGGCATACACCGTTTTTCGACAAAGGCATGGTTGAAGAAGTACTGCCACATGCTGTGTTCTTACCAGGCGAGACGCGTCTCCCTCTTGAAATCCCATTTTTGCAATTCTGCCTTGCTCTCAAGTTCTTTTCTCTGGCTCAACCCAAGTCATTTGTCCACATTAGGTGTCTTTGACCATCCTGCAGGCCCATGAATTATAGGCTCGCTGAGATCCCCTGCTCAACTTCCCAGTTTTGGAACTGGTCACAAAACAGCGGGAAATTTTCAAGCCCTATTCTCCTTCTGAGAGCAAGCTTAGACTTGGGTCAATTCTTGTTCAGCAGTTAAAATTAGAGCACCATATGCCTGTCCAAATATATAGGCATCGTGTCTTATTCTTCCCCGTTGTAGTTCATCCATGGAACCAATTCCAAGCTATAAGAAAGAAGGTTGTGAAAGTGCTGACTTCCCCAAGTGGGGATATTTTCAGGAAAGTGGCTGGAAGCTTGAACCCGAGCACCAGGATATGAGAAGATGAGGTGGCATTTCATGTTTTTTCCCGTTCCAATGGGGTAGCATCCTGTGGCTGTCCGATGCATGTGTTAGCTGTACGGAGGGTCGTCTACAATTGGAGATTTCGCGTCAGTGGAATCAGGGCAAGGCAGTGTTATTCTACAAGGGCTGCATTTGCTGACTCATGTTCACGAAGACACTCAGACCCACGATTGTCCTCCCTTACGTCCCATCTTTCGGTGTGTTAATATATGCTGAAAACAATTCCAATCACAGCCCCTGAACGAAGTCTCAAAGTATTTATCTGTCACTCACTGCCTTTATTTTGCAGTTTATTTTTCTCACCGGGTGTAGCCGATTTTCAGTGCTGTGTTGCTTGCTGCTGTGCATCCACTAGATTCTCTTCCAGAGAGACATAGATAAATTGTTTTTCAAATTCTGACCAGTTGTCAATAATCTTTTCTGGTGTGTAAAGTGGGCTGAGTTCAGTCCTTTGAGGTTTAGAGTAAGTTGTCTTGATTACCTCTTTGGTCTATATGGAATGGTATCTGTGCTCATTGAAAACACCTGGTTTTTCCTCACCTCATGTGACCTTTGCGCTCCTACAGGCATAAGTGTGTTTGCTAAATGTGTAATTCTCTCTGTCGTCTGCCATTTCGTTCAAGGGACGCAATTGTATATTCCACCTGTACCTCATATCTTTGATAAACCACTTTTTTCTATGTGACTAAATTCACTGAGAATGATTGTAACTAAGAACACTCCGGTGGCGCCAAGTGACGTTATTTCATTGATTTCCTGGCTCTGTAATATATCATTGTGGATAAGAATCATATATTCTTCATCCATGTTTTCCGTCCAAGGAAATTTAGATTGTATCCTCGTCGAGGCTTTTGTAAAGAGAGCAGCAGTAAACGTTGGGTTGCCTGTGACCTGAGGTTCTTGGGTTTTCCTGAAAATATACGTCCTTGAATGGAAGTGTCCTATGTGCTGTAGCATTGTTTCTTACTTTATCTTCGAATACACCATAGAATTCGCCAGGGTGCCGATTGCAATTGGTCATCCCACAATCCACAAAATGTGGGTACGATTTACCTCCACGTTACCCTGCATTTCTGGTCTTTACACTTTTCGTACATGACCCTTTGTTTTGATGGGAAGTGATAGCATTATGTAGTGTTGATTTGCACCGGGCCCCTGCCTGGTTGCCCAAAAATGGTGTATGCCTTTATCCTAAAGATATTCAGGATAAAGGCATACACCCTTTTTCGACAAAGGCATGTTTGAAGAAGTACTGCCACATCCTAGGTCCTTACCAGGCGAGACGCTTCTCCCTCTTGAAATCCCAGTTTTGCAATTCTGCCTTGCTCTCAAGTTATTTCCTCTGGTTCAACGCAAGTCATTTTTCCACATTACGTGCCTTTTACCATCCTGCAGGGCAGTGAATTATAGGCTCCCTGAGATCCCCGGCTCAACTTCCCACTTTCGGAACTGGTCCCAAAGCAGCAGGAAATTTTCAAGCCCAATTCTCCTTCTGAGAGCAAGCTTAGACTTGGGTCAATTCTTGTTCAGCCTTTGAAATTAGAGAGCCATGTGCCTGTCCAAATATATAGCCATCGTCTCTTATTCTTCCCCGTTGTAGTTCATCCATGGAACCAATTCCAAGTTATAAGTAAGAGTGTTTTGAAAGTGCTGACTTCCCCAATTGGGTATATTTTCAGAAAAGCGGCTGAAAGCTTGAACCCGAGCACCAGGATATGAGAAGATGAGGTGGCTTTTCATGTTTTTTGCCGTTCCAATGGGGTAGCATCCTGTGGCTGTCCCATGTATGTGTTCGCTGTGGGAAGGGTCGTCTGCATTTCGAGATTTCGGGTCCATGGAATCAGGAAAAGGCAGTGTTATTCGACAAGGGCTGCATTTGCTGACTCATGCTCACGAAGACACTCAGACCCACGAGTGTCCTCCCTTAGGTCCCATCCTTCTGTGTGTTAATATATGCTCAAAACAACTTCAATGACAGCCCCTGAACGAAGTCTCGAAGAATTTATCTCTCACTCACTGCCTTTATTTTTCTCACGGGGTGTAGCCGATTTTCAGTGCTGTGTTGCTTGCTGCTGTGCATCCACTTGATTCTCTTCCAGAGAGACATCGATAAATTGTTTTTCAAATTCTAACCAGTTGTAAATAATCTTTTCTGGTGTGTAAAGTGGGCTGAGTTCAGTGCTTTGAGGTGTAGAGTAAGTTGTCTTGATTCCCTCTTTGGTCTATATGGAATGGTATCTGTGCTCATTGAAAACACCTGGTTTTTCCTCACCTCAAGTGACCTTCGCGCTCCTACAGGCATAAGTGTGTTTGCTAAATGTGTGATGCTTTCTCTCGTCTGCAATTTCATTCATGGGACGCAATTTTATATTCCACCTGTACCTCATATCTTTGATAAACCACTTTTTTCTATGTGACTAAATTCACTGAGAATGATTGTAACTAAGAACACTCTGGTGGCGCCAAGTGACGTTATTTCATTGATTTCCTGGCTCTGTAATATATCATTGTCGATAAGGATCACATATTCTTCATCCATGTTTTCCGTCCAAGGAAATTTAGATTGTATCCTCGTCGAGGCTTTTGTAAAAAGAGCAGCAGTAAACTGTGGGTTGCCTGTGACCTGAGGTTCTTTGGTTTTCTTGAAAATATACGTCCTTGAGTGGAAGTGTCCTATGTGCTGTAGCTTTGTTTCTTACATTATTTTTGAATACACCATAGACTTCGCCAGGGTGCCGATTGCCATTGTTCATCCTGGAATCCACAAAATGTGGGTACGATTTACCTCCATGCTACCCTGAATTTCTAGTCTTTACACTTTTCGTAGATGACCCTTTGTTTAGATGGGAAGTGATAGCACTATGTAGTGTTGATTTGCACCGAGCCCCTGCCTGGTTGCCCGAAAACGGTGTATGCCTTTATTCGGAATATATTCAGGATAAAGGCATACACCGTTTTTCGACAAAGGCATGGTTGAAGAAGTACTGCCACATTCTAGGTTCTTACCAGGCGAGACGCGTCTCCCTCTTGAAATCCCATTTTTGCAATTCTGCCTTGCTCTCAAGTTCTTTTCTCTGGCTCAACCCAAGTCATTTGTCCACATTAGGTGTCTTTGACCATCCTGCAGGCCCATGAATTATAGGCTCGCTGAGATCCCCTGCTCAACTTCCCACTTTTGGAACTGGTTCCAAATCAGCGGGAAATTTTCAAGCCCTATTCTCCTTCTGAGAGCAAGCTTAGACTTGGGTCAATTCTTGTTCAGCAGTTGAAATTAGAGCAACATATGCCTGTCCAAATATATAGCCATCGTGTCTTATTCTTCCCCGTTGTAGTTCATCCATGGAACCAATTCCAAGCGATAAGAAAGAAGGTTTTGAAAGTGCTGACTTCCGCAAGTGGGGATATTTTCAGGAAAGTGGCTGGAAGCTTGAACCCGAGCACCAGGATATGAGAAGATGAGGTGCCTTTTCATGCTTTTTCCCGTTCCAATGGGGTAGCATCCTGTGGCTGACCCATGCATGTGTTCGCTGTAGAAGGGTCGTCTACATTTGGAGATTTCGGGTCAATGGAATCAGGGCAAGGCAGTGTTATTCTACAAGGGCTGCATTTGCTGACTCATGCTCACGAAGACACTCAGACCCACGATTGTCCTCCCTTAGGTCCCATCTTTCTGTGTGTTAATATATGCTGAAAACAACTCCAATGACAGCCCCTGAACGAAGTCTCGAAGAATTTATCTGTCACTCACTGCCTTTATTTGCAGTTTATTTTTCTCACCGGGTGTAGCCGATTTTCCGTGCTGTGTTGCTTGCTGCTGTGCATCCACTAGATTCTCTTCCAGAGAGACATCGATAAATTGTTTTTGAAATTCTGACCGGTTGTCAATAATCTTTTCTGGTGTGTAAAGTGGGCTGAGTTCAGTCCTTTGAGGTTTAGAGTAAGTTGTCTTGATTCCCCCCTTGGTCTATATGGAATGGTATCTGTGCTCATTGAAAACACCTGGTTTTTCCTCACCTCATGTGACCTTTGCGCTCCTACAGGCATAAGTGTGCTTGCTAAATGTGTAATTCTCTCTGTCGTCTGCCATTTCGTTCAAGGGACGCAATTGTATATTCCACCTGTACCTCATATCTTTGATAAACCACTTTTTTCTATGTGACTAAATTCACTGAGAATGATTGTAACTAAGAACACTCCGGTGGTGCCAAGTGACGTTATTTCATTGATTTCCTGGCTCTGTAATATATCATTGTGGATAAGAATCATATATTCTTCATCCATGTTTTCCGTCCAAGGAAATTTAGATTGTATCCTCGTCGAGGCTTTTGTAAAGAGAGCAGCAGTAAACGTTGGGTTGCCTGTGACCTGAGGTTCTTGGGTTTTCCTGAAAATATACGTCCTTGAATGGAAGTGTCCTATGTGCTGTAGCATTGTTTCTTACTTTATCTTCGAATACACCATAGAATTCGCCAGGGTGCCGATTGCAATTGGTCATCCCACAATCCACAAAATGTGGGTACGATTTACCTCCACGTTACCCTGCATTTCTGGTCTTTACACTTTTCGTACATGACCCTTTGTTTTGATGGGAAGTGATAGCATTATGTAGTGTTGATTTGCACCGGGCCCCTGCCTGGTTGCCCCAAAACGGTGTATGCCTTTATCCTAAAGATATTCAGGATAAAGGCATACACCCTTTTTCGACAAAGGCATGTTTGAAGAAGTACTGCCACATCCTATGTTCTTGCCAGGCGAGACGCTTCTCCCTCTTGAAATCCCAGTTTTGCAATTCTGCCTTGCTCTCAAGTTCTTTTCTCTGGTTCAACCCAAGTCATTTTTCCACATTACGTGCCTTTTACCATCCTGCAGGGCCATGAATTATAGGCTCCCTGAGATCCCCGGCTCAACTTCCCACTTTCGGAACTGGTCCCAAAGCAGCAGGAAATTTTCAAGTCCAATTCTCCTTCTGAGAGCAAGCTTGGACTTGGGTCAATTCTTGCTCAGCATTGGAAATTAGAGCGCCATGTGCCTGTCCAAATATATAGCCATCGTCTCTTATTCTTCCCCGTTGTAGTTCATCCATGGAACCAATTCCAAGTTATAAGTAAGAGTGTTTTGAAAGTGCTGACTTCCCCAATTGGGTATATTTTCAGAAAAGCGGCTGAAAGCTTGAACCGGAGCACCAGGATATGAGAAGATGAGGTGGCTTTTCATGTTTTTTGCCGTTCCAATGGGGTAGCATCCTGTGGCTGTCCCATGCATGTGTTCGCTGTAGGAAGGGTCGTCTGCATTTGGAGATTTCGGGTCCATGGAATCAGGAAAAGGCAGTGTTATTCGACAAGGGCTGCATTTGCTGACTCATGCTCACGAAGACACTCAGACCCACTAGTTTCCTCCCTTAGGTCCGATCCTTCTGTGTGTTAATATATGCTCAAAACAAATTCAATGACAGCCCCTGAACGAAGTCTCGAAGAATTTATCTCTCACTCACTGCCTTTATTTTGCAGTTTATTTTTCTCACGGCTTGTAGCCGATTTTCAGTGCTGTGTTGCTTGCTGCTGAGCATCCACTAGATTCTCTTCCAGAGAGACATAGATAAATTGTTTTTCAAATTCTGACCAATTGTCAATAATCTTTTCTGGTGTGTAAAGTGGGCTGAGTTCAGTCCTTTGAGGTTTAGAGTAAGTTGTCTTGATTACCTCTTTGGTCTATATGGAATGGTATCTGTGCTCATTGAAAATACCTGGTTTTTCCTCACCTCATGTGACCTTTGCGCTCCTACAGGCATAAGTGTGTTTGCTAAATGTGTAATTCTCTCTGTCGTCTGCCATTTCGTTCAAGGGACGCAATTTTATATTCCACCTGTACCTCATATCTTTGATAAACCACTTTTTTCTATGTGACTAAATTCACTGAGAATGATTGTAACTAAGAACACTCCGGTGGCGCCAAGTGACGTTATTTCATTGATTTCCTGGCTCTGTAATATATCATTGTAGATAAGAATCACATATTCTTCATCCCTGTTTTCCGTCCAAGGAAATTTAGATTGTATTCTCGTCGAGGCTTTTGTAAAGAGAGCAGCAGTAAACGTTGGGTTGCCTGTGACCTGAGGTTCTTGGGTTTTCCTGAAAATATACGTCCTTGAATGGAAGTGTCCTATGTGCTGTAGCATTGTTTCTTACTTTATCTTCGAATACACCATAGAATTCGCCAGGGTGCCGATTGCAATTGGTCATCCCACAATCCACAAAATGTGGGTACGATTTACCTCCACGTTACCCTGCATTTCTGGTCTTTACACTTTTCGTACATGACCCTTTGTTTTGATGGGAAGTGATAGCATTATGTAGTGTTGATTTGCACCGGGCCCCTGCCTGGTTGCCCAAAAATGGTGTATGCCTTTATCCTAAAGATATTCAGGATAAAGGCATACACCCTTTTTCGACAAAGGCATGTTTGAAGAAGTACTGCCACATCCTAGGTCCTTACCAGGCGAGACGCTTCTCCCTCTTGAAATCCCAGTTTTGCAATTCTGCCTTGCTCTCAAGTTATTTCCTCTGGTTCAACGCAAGTCATTTTTCCACATTACGTGCCTTTTACCATCCTGCAGGGCCATGAATTATAGGGTCCCTGAGATCCCCGGCTCAACTTCCCACTTTCGGAACTGGTCCCAAAGCAGCAGGAAATTTTCAAGCCCAATTCTCCTTCTGAGAGCAAGCTTAGACTTGGGTCAATTCTTGTTCAGCCTTTGAAATTAGAGAGCCATGTGCCTGTCCAAATATATAGCCATCGTCTCTTATTCTTCCCCGTTGTAGTTCATCCATGGAATCAATTCCAAGTTATAAGTAAGAGTGTTTTGAAAGTGCTGACTTCCCCAATTGGGTATATTTTCAGAAAAGCGGCTGAAAGCTTGAACCCGAGCACCAGGATATGAGAAGATGAGGTGGCTTTTCATGTTTTTTGCCGTTCCAATGGGGTAGCATCCTGTGGCTGTCCCATGCATGTGTTCGCTGTAGGAAGGGTCGTCTGCATTTCGAGATTTCGGGTCCATGGAATCAGGAAAAGGCAGTGTTATTCGACAAGGGCTGCATTTGCTGACTCATGCTCACGAAGACACTCAGACCCACGAGTGTCCTCCCTTAGGTCCCATCCTTCTGTGTGTTAATATATGCTCAAAACAACTTCAATGACAGCCCCTGAACGAAGTCTCGAAGAATTTATCTCTCACTCACTGCCTTTATTTTTCTCACGGGGTGTAGCCGATTTTCAGTGCTGTGTTGCTTGCTGCTGTGCATCCACTTGATTCTCTTCCAGAGAGACATCGATAAATTGTTTTTCAAATTCTAACCAGTTGTAAATAATCTTTTCTGGTGTGTAAAGTGGGCTGAGTTCAGTCCTTTGAGGTGTAGAGTAAGTTGTCTTGATTCCCTCTTTGGTCTATATGGAATGGTATCTGTGCTCATTGAAAACACCTGGTTTTTCCTCACCTCAAGTGACCTTTGCGCTCCTACAGGCATAAGTGTGTTTGCTAAATGTGTGATGCTTTCTCTCGTCTGCCATTTCATTCATGGGACGCAATTTTGTATTCCACCTGTACCTCATAACTTTGATAAACCACTTTTTTCTATGTGACTAAATTCACTGAGAATGATTGTAACTAAGAACACTCTGGTGGCGCCAAGTGACGTTATTTCATTGATTTCCTGGCTCTGTAATATATCATTGTAGATAAGGATCACATATTCTTCATCCATGTTTTCCGTCCAAGGAAATTTAGATTGTATCCTAGTCGAGGCTTTTGTAAAAAGAGCAGCAGTAAACTGTGGGTTGCCTGTGACCTGAGGTTCTTTGGTTTTCTTGAAAATATACGTCCTTGAGTGGAAGTGTCCTATGTGCTGTAGCTTTGTTTCTTACATTATTTTTGAATACACCATAGACTTCGCCAGGGTGCCGATTGCCATTGTTCATCCTGGAATCCACAAAATGTGGGTACGATTTACCTCCATGCTACCCTGAATTTCTAGTCTTTACACTTTTCGTAGATGACCCTTGGTTTAGATGGGAAGTGATAGCACTATGTAGTGTTGATTTGCACCGAGCCCCTGCCTGGTTGCCCAAAAACGGTGTATGCCTTTATTCGGAATATATTCAGGATAAAGGCATACACCGTTTTTCGACAAAGGCTTGGTTGAAGAAGTAGTGCCACATTCTAGGTTCTTACCAGGCGAGACGCGTCTCCCTCTTGAAATCCCATTTTTGCAATTCTGCCTTGCTCTCAAGTTCTTTTCTCTGGCTCAACCCAAGTCATTTGTCCACATTAGGTGTCTTTGACCATCCTGCAGGCCCATGAATTATAGGCTCGCTGAGATCCCCTGCTCAACTTCCCACTTTTGGAACTGGTCACAAATCAGCGGGAAATTTTCAAGCCCTATTCTCCTTCTGAGAGCAAGCTTAGACTTGGTTCAATTCTTGTTCAGCAGTTGAAATTAGAGCACCATATGCCTGTCCAAATATATAGGCATCGTGTCTTATTCTTCCCCGTTGTAGTTCATCCATGGAACCAATTCCAAGCTATAAGAAAGAAGGTTTTGAAAGTGCTGACTTCCCCAAGTGGGGATATTTTCAGGAAAGTGGCTGGAAGCTTGAACCCGAGCACCAGGATATGAGAAGATGAGGTGCCTTTTCATGTTTTTTCCCGTTCCAATGGGGTAGCATCCTGTGGCTGACCCATGCATGTGTTCGCTGTAGAAGGGTCGTCTACATTTGGAGATTTCGGGTCAATGGAATCAGGGCAGGGCAGTGTTATTCTACAAGGGCTGCATTTGCTGACTCATGCTCACGAAGACACTCAGACCCACGATTGTCCTCCCTTAGGTCCCAATTTTCTGTGTGTTAATATATGCTGAAAACAACTCCAATCACAGCCCCTGAACGAAGTCTCGAAGAATTTATCTGTCACTCACTGCCTTTATTTTGCAGTTTATTTTTCTCACCGGGTGTAGCCGATTTTCCGTGCTGTGTTGTTGCTGCTGTGCATCCACTAGATTCTCTTCCAGAGAGACATCGATAAATTGTTTTTCAAATTCTGACCGGTTGTCAATAATCTTTTCTGGTGTGTAAAGTGGGCTGAGTTCAGTCCTTTGAGGTTTAGAGTAAGTTGTCTTGATTCCCTCCTTGGTCTATATGGAATGGTATCTGTGCTCATTGAAAACACCTGGTTTTTCCTCACCTCATGTGACCTTTGCGCTCCTACAGGCATAAGTGTGTTTGCTAAATGTGTAATTCTCTCTGTCGTCTGCCATTTCGTTCAAGGGACGCAATTGTATATTCCACCTGTACCTCATATCTTTGATAAACCACTTTTTTCTATGTGACTAAATTCACTGAGAATGATTGTAACTAAGAACACTCCGGTGGCGCCAAGTGACGTTATTTCATTGATTTCCTGGCTCTGTAATATATCATTGTGGATAAGAATCACATATTCTTCATCCATGTTTTCCGTCCAAGGAAATTTAGATTGTATCCTAGTCGAGGCTTTTGTAAAGAGAGCAGCAGTAAACGTTGGGTTGCCTGTGACCTGAGGTTCTTGGGTTTTCCTGAAAATATACGTCCTTGAATGGAAGTGTCCTATGTGCTGTAGCATTGTTTCTTACTTTATCTTCGAATACACCATAGAATTGGCCCGGGTGCCAATTGCAATTGGTCATCCCACAATCCACAAAATGTGGGTATGATTTACCTCCACGTTACCCTGCATTTCTGGTCTTTACACTTTTCGTACATGACCCTTTGTTTTGATGGGAAGTGATAGCATTATGTAGTGTTGATTTGCACCGAGCCCCTGCCTGGTTGCGCAAAAATGGTGTATGCCTTTATCCTAAAGATATTCAGGATAAAGGCATACACCCTTTTCCGACAAAGGCATGTTTGAAGAAGTACTGCCACATCCTATGTTCTTGCCAGGCGAGACGCTTCTCCCTCTTGAAATCCCAGTTTTGCAATTCTGCCTTGCTCTCATGTTCTTTTCTCTGGTTCAACCCAAGGCATTTTTCCCCATTACGTGCCTTTTACCATCCTGCAGGGCAGTGAATTATAGGCTCCCTGAGATCCCCGGCTCAACTTCCCACTTTCGGAACTGGTCCCAAAGCAGCAGGAAATTTTCAAGCCCAATTCTCCTTCTGAGAGCAAGCTTAGACTTGGGTCAATTCTTGTTCAGCATTGGAAATTAGAGCGCCATCTGCCTGTCCAAATATATAGCCATCGTCTCTTATTCTTCCCCGTTGTAGTTCATCCATGGAACCAATTCCAAGTTATAAGTAAGAGTGTTTTGAAAGTGCTGACTTCCCCAATTGGGTATATTTTCAGAAAAGCGGCTGAAAGCTTGAACCCGAGCACCAGGATATGAGAAGATGAGGTGGCTTTTCATGTTTTTTGCCGTTCCAATGGGGTAGCATCCTGTGGCTGTCCCATGCATGTGTTCGCTGTGGGAAGGGTCGTCTGCATTTCGAGATTTCGGGTCCATGGAATCAGGAAAAGGCAGTGTTATTCGACAAGGGCTGCATTTGCTGACTCATGCTCACGAAGACACTCAGACCCACGAGTGTCCTCCCTTAGGTCCCATCCTTCTGTGTGTTAATATATGCTCAAAACAACTTCAATGACAGCCCCTGAACGAAGTCTCGAAGAATTTATCTCTCACTCACTGCCTTTATTTTTCTCACGGGGTGTAGCCGATTTTCAGTGCTGTGTTGCTTGCTGCTGTGCATCCACTTGATTCTCTTCCAGAGAGACATCGATAAATTGTTTTTCAAATTCTAACCAGTTGTAAATAATCTTTTCTGGTGTGTAAAGTGGGCTGAGTTCAGTCCTTTGAGGTGTAGAGTAAGTTGTCTTGATTCCCTCTTTGGTCTATATGGAATGGTATCTGTGCTCATTGAAAACACCTGGTTTTTCCTCACCTCAAGTGACCTTCGCGCTCCTACAGGCATAAGTGTGTTTGCTAAATGTGTGATGCTTTCTCTCGTCTGCAATTTCATTCATGGGATGCAATTTTATATTCCACCTGTACCTCATATCTTTGATAAACCACTTTTTTCTATGTGACTAAATTCACTGAGAATGATTGTAACTAAGAACACTCTGGTGGCGCCAAGTGACGTTATTTCATTGATTTCCTGGCTCTGTAATATATCATTGTCGATAAGGATCACATATTCTTCATCCATGTTTTCCGTCCAAGGAAATTTAGATTGTATCCTAGTCGAGGCTTTTGTAAAAAGAGCAGCAGTAAACTGTGGGTTGCCTGTGACCTGAGGTTCTTTGGTTTTCTTGAAAATATACGTCCTTGAGTGGAAGTGTCCTATGTGCTGTAGCTTTGTTTCTTACATTATTTTTGAATACACCATAGACTTCGCCAGGGTGCCGATTGCCATTGTTCATCCTGGAATCCACAAAATGTGGGTACGATTTACCTCCATGCTACCCTGAATTTCTAGTCTTTACACTTTTCGTAGATGACCCTTTGTTTAGATGGGAAGTGATAGCACTATGTAGTGTTGATTTGCACCGAGCCCCTGCCTGGTTGCCCGAAAACGGTGTATGCCTTTATTCGGAATATATTCAGGATAAAGGCATACACCGTTTTTCGACAAAGGCATGGTTGAAGAAGTACTGCCACATTCTAGGTTCTTACCAGGCGAGACGCGTCTCCCTCTTGAAATCCCATTTTTGCAATTCTGCCTTGCTCTCAAGTTCTTTTCTCTGGCTCAACCCAAGTCATTTGTCCACATTAGGTGTCTTTGACCATCCTGCAGGCCCATGAATTATAGGCTCGCTGAGATCCCCTGCTCAACTTCCCACTTTTGGAACTGGTTCCAAATCAGCGGGAAATTTTCAAGCCCTATTCTCCTTCTGAGAGCAAGCTTAGACTTGGGTCAATTCTTGTTCAGCAGTTGAAATTAGAGCAACATATGCCTGTCCAAATATATAGGCATCGTGTCTTATTCTTCCCCGTTGTAGTTCATCCATGGAACCAATTCCAAGCGATAAGAAAGAAGGTTTTGAAAGTGCTGACTTCCGCAAGTGGGGATATTTTCAGGAAAGTGGCTGGAAGCTTGAACCCGAGCACCAGGATATGAGAAGATGAGGTGCCTTTTCATGCTTTTTCCCGTTCCAATGGGGTAGCATCCTGTGGCTGACCCATGCATGTGTTCGCTGTAGAAGGGTCGTCTACATTTGGAGATTTCGGGTCAATGGAATCAGGGCAAGGCAGTGTTATTCTACAAGGGCTGCATTTGCTGACTCATGCTCACGAAGACACTCAGACCCACGATTGTCCTCCCTTAGGTCCCATCTTTCTGTGTGTTAATATATGCTGAAAACAACTCCAATGACAGCCCCTGAACGAAGTCTCGAAGAATTTATCTGTCACTCACTGCCTTTATTTGCAGTTTATTTTTCTCACCGGGTGTAGCCGATTTTCCGTGCTGTGTTGCTTGCTGCTGTGCATCCACTAGATTCTCTTCCAGAGAGACATCGATAAATTGTTTTTGAAATTCTGACCGGTTGTCAATAATCTTTTCTGGTGTGTAAAGTGGGCTGAGTTCAGTCCTTTGAGGTTTAGAGTAAGTTGTCTTGATTCCCCCCTTGGTCTATATGGAATGGTATCTGTGCTCATTGAAAACACCTGGTTTTTCCTCACCTCATGTGACCTTTGCGCTCCTACAGGCATAAGTGTGTTTGCTAAATGTGTAATTCTCTCTGTCGTCTGCCATTTCGTTCAAGGGACGCAATTGTATATTCCACCTGTACCTCATATCTTTGATAAACCACTTTTTTCTATGTGACTAAATTCACTGAGAATGATTGTAACTAAGAACACTCCGGTGGCGCCAAGTGACGTTATTTCATTGATTTCCTGGCTCTGTAATATATCATTGTGGATAAGAATCATATATTCTTCATCCATGTTTTCCGTCCAAGGAAATTTAGATTGTATCCTCGTCGAGGCTTTTGTAAAGAGAGCAGCAGTAAACGTTGGGTTGCCTGTGACCTGAGGTTCTTGGGTTTTCCTGAAAATATACGTCCTTGAATGGAAGTGTCCTATGTGCTGTAGCATTGTTTCTTACTTTATCTTCGAATACACCATAGAATTCGCCAGGGTGCCGATTGCAATTGGTCATCCCACAATCCACAAAATGTGGGTACGATTTACCTCCACGTTACCCTGCATTTCTGGTCTTTACACTTTTCGTACATGACCCTTTGTTTTGATGGGAAGTGATAGCATTATGTAGTGTTGATTTGCACCGGGCCCCTGCCTGGTTGCCCCAAAACGGTGTATGCCTTTATCCTAAAGATATTCAGGATAAAGGCATACACCCTTTTTCGACAAAGGCATGTTTGAAGAAGTACTGCCACATCCTATGTTCTTGCCAGGCGAGACGCTTCTCCCTCTTGAAATCCCAGTTTTGCAATTCTGCCTTGCTCTCAAGTTCTTTTCTCTGGTTCAACCCAAGTCATTTTTCCACATTACGTGCCTTTTACCATCCTGCAGGGCCATGAATTATAGGCTCCCTGAGATCCCCGGCTCAACTTCCCACTTTCGGAACTGGTCCCAAAGCAGCAGGAAATTTTCAAGTCCAATTCTCCTTCTGAGAGCAAGCTTGGACTTGGGTCAATTCTTGCTCAGCATTGGAAATTAGAGCGCCATGTGCCTGTCCAAATATATAGCCATCGTCTCTTATTCTTCCCCGTTGTAGTTCATCCATGGAACCAATTCCAAGTTATAAGTAAGAGTGTTTTGAAAGTGCTGACTTCCCCAATTGGGTATATTTTCAGAAAAGCGGCTGAAAACTTGAACCCGAGCACCAGGATATGAGAAGATGAGGTGGCTTTTCATGTTTTTTGCCGTTCCAATGGGGTAGCATCCTGTGGCTGTCCCATGCATGTGTTCGCTGTAGGAAGGGTCGTCTGCATTTGGAGATTTCGGGTCCATGGAATCAGGAAAAGGCAGTGTTATTCGACAAGGGCTGCATTTGCTGACTCATGCTCACGAAGACACTCAGACCCACTAGTTTCCTCCCTTAGGTCCGATCCTTCTGTGTGTTAATATATGCTCAAAACAAATTCAATGACAGCCCCTGAACGAAGTCTCGAAGAATTTATCTCTCACTCACTGCCTTTATTTTGCAGTTTATTTTTCTCACGGCTTGTAGCCGATTTTCAGTGCTGTGTTGCTTGCTGCTGAGCATCCACTAGATTCTCTTCCAGAGAGACATAGATAAATTGTTTTTCAAATTCTGACCAATTGTCAATAATCTTTTCTGGTGTGTAAAGTGGGCTGAGTTCAGTCCTTTGAGGTTTAGAGTAAGTTGTTTTGATTACCTCTTTGGTCTATATGGAATGGTATCTGTGCTCATTGAAAATACCTGGTTTTTCCTCACCTCATGTGACCTTTGCGCTCCTACAGGCATAAGTGTGTTTGCTAAATGTGTAATTCTCTCTGTCGTCTGCCATTTCGTTCAAGGGACGCAATTTTATATTCCACCTGTACCTCATATCTTTGATAAACCACTTTTTTCTATGTGACTAAATTCACTGAGAATGATTGTAACTAAGAACACTCCGGTGGCGCCAAGTGACGTTATTTCATTGATTTCCTGGCTCTGTAATATATCATTGTAGATAAGAATCACATATTCTTCATCCCTGTTTTCCGTCCAAGGAAATTTAGATTGTATTCTCGTCGAGGCTTTTGTAAAGAGAGCAGCAGTAAACGTTGGGTTGCCTGTGACCTGAGGTTCTTGGGTTTTCCTGAAAATATACGTCCTTGAATGGAAGTGTCCTATGTGCTGTAGCATTGTTTCTTACTTTATCTTCGAATACACCATAGAATTCGCCAGGGTGCCGATTGCAATTGGTCATCCCACAATCCACAAAATGTGGGTACGATTTACCTCCACGTTACCCTGCATTTCTGGTCTTTACACTTTTCGTACATGACCCTTTGTTTTGATGGGAAGTGATAGCATTATGTAGTGTTGATTTGCACCGGGCCCCTGCCTGGTTGCCCAAAAATGGTGTATGCCTTTATCCTAAAGATATTCAGGATAAAGGCATACACCCTTTTTCGACAAAGGCATGTTTGAAGAAGTACTGCCACATCCTAGGTCCTTACCAGGCGAGACGCTTCTCCCTCTTGAAATCCCAGTTTTGCAATTCTGCCTTGCTCTCAAGTTATTTCCTCTGGTTCAACGCAAGTCATTTTTCCACATTACGTGCCTTTTACCATCCTGCAGGGCCATGAATTATAGGGTCCCTGAGATCCCCGGCTCAACTTCCCACTTTCGGAACTGGTCCCAAAGCAGCAGGAAATTTTCAAGCCCAATTCTCCTTCTGAGAGCAAGCTTAGACTTGGGTCAATTCTTGTTCAGCCTTTGAAATTAGAGAGCCATGTGCCTGTCCAAATATATAGCCATCGTCTCTTATTCTTCCCCGTTGTAGTTCATCCATGGAATCAATTCCAAGTTATAAGTAAGAGTGTTTTGAAAGTGCTGACTTCCCCAATTGGGTATATTTTCAGAAAAGCGGCTGAAAGCTTGAACCCGAGCACCAGGATATGAGAAGATGAGGTGGCTTTTCATGTTTTTTGCCGTTCCAATGGGGTAGCATCCTGTGGCTGTCCCATGCATGTGTTCGCTGTAGGAAGGGTCGTCTGCGTTTGGAGATTTCGGGTCCATGGAATCAGGAAAAGGCAGTGTTATTCGACAAGGGCTGCATTTGCTGACTCATGCTCACGAAGACACTCAGACCCACGAGTGTCCTCCCTTAGGTCCGATCCTTCTGTGTGTTAATATATGCTCAAAACAACTTCAATGACAGCCCCTGAACTAAGTCTCGAAGAATTTATCTCTCACTCACTGCCTTTATTTTTCTCACGGGGTGTAGCCGATTTTCAGTGCTGTGTTGCTTGCTGCTGTGCATCCACTTGATTCTCTTCCAGAGAGACATCGATAAATTGTTTTTCAAATTCTAACCAGTTGTAAATAATGTTTTCTGGTGTGTAAAGTGGGCTGAGTTCAGTCCTTTGAGGTGTAGAGTAAGTTGTCTTGATTCCCTCTTTGGTCTATATGGAATGGTATCTGTGCTCATTGAAAACACCTGGTTTTTCCTCACCTCAAGTGACCTTCGCGCTCCTACAGGCATAAGTGTGTTTGCTAAATGTGTGATGCTTTCTCTCGTCTGCCATTTCATTCATGGGACGCAATTTTATATTCCACCTGTACCTCATATCTTTGATAAACCACTTTTTTCTATGTGACTAAATTCACTGAGAATGATTGTAACTAAGAACACTCTGGTGGCGCCAAGTGACGTTATTTCATTGATTTCCTGGCTCTGTAATATATCATTGTAGATAAGGATCACATATTCTTCATCCATGTTTTCCGTCCAAGGAAATTTAGATTGTATCCTAGTCGAGGCTTTTGTAAAAAGAGCAGCAGTAAACTGTGGGTTGCCTGTGACCTGAGGTTCTTTGGTTTTCTTGAAAATATACGTCCTTGAGTGGAAGTGTCCTATGTGCTGTAGCTTTGTTTCTTACATTATTTTTGAATACACCATAGACTTCGCCAGGGTGCCGATTGCCATTGTTCATCCTGGAATCCACAAAATGTGGGTACGATTTACCTCCATGCTACCCTGAATTTCTAGTCTTTACACTTTTCGTAGATGACCCTTTGTTTAGATGGGAAGTGATAGCACTATGTAGTGTTGATTTGCACCGAGCCCCTGCCTGGTTGCCCGAAAACGGTGTATGCCTTTATTCGGAATATATTCAGGATAAAGGCATACACCGTTTTTCGACAAAGGCATGGTTGAAGAAGTACTGCCACATTCTAGGTTCTTACCAGGCGAGACGCGTCTCCCTCTTGAAATCCCATTTTTGCAATTCTGCCTTGCTCTCAAGTTCTTTTCTCTGGCTCAACCCAAGTCATTTGTCCACATTAGGTGTCTTTGACCATCCTGCAGGCCCATGAATTATAGGCTCGCTGAGATCCCCTGCTCAACTTCCCACTTTCGGAACTGGTCACAAATCAGCGGGAAATTTTCAAGCCCTATTCTCCTTCTGAGAGCAAGCTTAGACTTGGGTCAATTCTTGTTCAGCAGTTGAAATTAGAGCACCATATGCCTGTCCAAATATATAGGCATCGTGTCTTATTCTTCCCCGTTGTAGTTCATCCATGGAACCAATTCCAAGCGATAAGAAAGAAGGTTTTGAAAGTGCTGACTTCCGCAAGTGGGGATATTTTCAGGAAAGTGGCTGGAAGATTGAACCCGAGCACCAGGATATGAGAAGATGAGGTGCCTTTTCATGTTTTTTCCCGTTCCAATGGGGTAGCATCCTGTGGCTGACCCATGCATGTGTTCGCTGTAAAAGGGTCGTCTACATTTGGAGATTTCGGGTCAATGGAATCAGGGCAAGGCAGTGTTATTCTACAAGGGCTGCATTTGCTGACTCATGCTCACGAAGACACTCAGACCCACGATTGTCCTCCCTTAGGTCCCATCTTTCTGTGTGTTAATATATGCTGAAAACAACTCCAATCACAGCCCCTGAACGAAGTCTCGAAGAATTTATCTGTCACTCACTGCCTTTATTTTGCAGTTTATTTTTCTCACCGGGTGTAGCCGATTTTCCGTGCTGTGTTGCTTGCTGCTGTGCATCCACTAGATTCTCTTCCAGAGAGACATAGATAAATTGTTTTTCAAATTCTGGCAAGTTGTCAATAATCTTTTCTGGTGTGTAAAGTGGGCTGAGTTCAGTCCTTTGAGGTTTAGAGTAAGTTGTCTTGATTCCCTCCTTGGTCTATATGGAATGGTATCTGTGCTCATTGAAAACACCTGGTTTTTCCTCACCTCATGTGACCTTTGCGCTCCTACAGGCATAAGTGTGTTTGCTAAATGTGTAATTCTCTCTGTCGTCTGCCATTTCGTTCAAGGGACGCAATTTTATATTCCACCTGTACCTCATATCTTTGATAAACCACTTTTTTCTATGTGACTAAATTCACTGAGAATGATTGTAACTAAGAACACTCCGGTGGCGCCAAGTGACGTTATTTCATTGATTTCCTGGCTCTGTAATATATCATTGTAGATAAGAATCACATATTCTTCATCCCTGTTTTCCGTCCAAGGAAATTTAGATTGTATCCTAGTCGAGGCTTTTGTAAAGAGAGCAGCAGTAAACGTTGGGTTGCCTGTGACCTGAGGTTCTTTGGTTTTCCTGAAAATATACGTCCTTGAATGGAAGTGTCCTATGTGCTGTAGCATTGTTTCTTACTTTATCTTCGAATACACCGTAGAATTGGCCCGGGTGCCGATTGCAATTGGTCATCCCACAATCCACAAAATGTGGGTACGATTTACCTCCACGTTACCCTGCATTTCTGGTCTTCAAACTTTCCGTACATGACCCTTTGTTTTGATGGGAAGTGATAGCATTATGTAGTGTTGATTTGCACCGAGCCCCTGCCTGGTTGCCCAAAAATGGTGTATGCCTTTATCCTAAAGATATTCAGGATAAAGGCATACACCCTTTTTCGACAAAGGCATGTTTGAAGAAGTACTGCCACATCCTATGTTCTTGCCAGGCGAGACGCTTCTCCCTCTTGAAATCCCAGTTTTGCAATTCTGCCTTGCTCTCAAGTTCTTTTCTCTGGTTCAACCCAAGTCATTTTTCCACATTACGTGCCTTTTACCATCCTGCAGGGCCATGAATTATAGGCTCCCTGAGATCCCCAGCTCAACTTCCCACTTTCGGAACTGGTCCCAAAGCAGCAGGAAATTTTCAAGCCCAATTCTCCTTCTGAGAGCAAGGTTAGACTTGGGTCAATTCTTGTTCAGCATTGGAAATTAGAGCGCCATCTGCCTGTCCAAATATATAGCCATCGTCTCTTATTCTTCCCCGTTGTAGTTCATCCATGGAACCAATTCCAAGTTATAAGTAAGAGTGTTTTGAAAGTGCTGACTTCCCCAATTGGGTATATTTTCAGAAAAGCAGCTGAAAGCTTGAACCCGAGCACCAGGATATGAGAAGATGAGGTGGCTTTTCATGTTTTTTGCCGTTCCAATGGGGTAGCATCCTGTGGCTGTCCCATGCATGTGTTCGCTGTAGGAAGGGTCGTCTGCATTTGGAGATTTCGGGTCCATGGAATCAGGAAAAGGCAGTGTTATTCGACAAGGGCTGCATTTGCTGACTCATGCTCACGAAGACACTCAGACCCACGAGTGTCCTCCCTTAGGTCCGATCCTTCTGTGTGTTAATATATGATCAAAACAACTTCAATGACAGCCCCTGAACTAAGTCTCGAAGAATTTATCTCTCACTCACTGCCTTTATTTTTCTCACGGGGTGTAGCCGATTTTCAGTGCTGTGTTGCCTTGTGCTGTGCATCCACTTGATTCTCTTCCAGAGAGACATCGATAAATTGTTTTTCAAATTCTAACCAGTTGTAAATAATGTTTTCTGGTGTGTAAAGTGGGCTGAGTTCAGTCCTTTGAGGTGTAGAGTAAGTTGTCTTGATTCCCTCTTTGGTCTATATGGAATGGTATCTGTGCTCATTGAAAACACCTGGTTTTTCCTCACCTCAAGTGACCTTCGCGCTCCTACAGGCATAAGTGTGTTTGCTAAATGTGTGATGCTTTCTCTCGTCTGCCATTTCATTCATGGGACGCAATTTTATATTCCACCTGTACCTCATATCTTTGATAAACCACTTTTTTCTATGTGACTAAATTCACTGAGAATGATTGTAACTAAGAACACTCTGGTGGCGCCAAGTGACGTTATTTCATTGATTTCCTGGCTCTGTAATATATCATTGTCGATAAGGATCACATATTCTTCATCCATGTTTTCCGTCCAAGGAAATTTAGATTGTATCCTAGTCGAGGCTTTTGTAAAAAGAGCAGCAGTAAACTGTGGGTTGCCTGTGACCTGAGGTTCTTTGGTTTTCTTGAAAATATAGGTCCTTGCGTGGAAGTGTCCTATGTGCTGTAGCTTTGTTTCTTACATTATTTTTGAATACACCATAGACTTCGCCAGGGTGCCGATTGCCATTGTTCATCCTGGAATCCACAAAATGTGGGTACGATTTACCTCCATGCTACCCTGAATTTCTAGTCTTTACACTTTTCGTAGATGACCCTTTGTTTAGATGGGAAGTGATAGCACTATGTAGTGTTGATTTGCACCGAGCCCCTGCCTGGTTGCACAAAAACGGTGTATGCCTTTATTCGGAATATATTCAGGATAAAGGCATACACCGTTTTTCGACAAAGGCTTGGTTGAAGAAGTACTGCCACATTCTAGGTTCTTACCAGGCGAGACGCGTCTCCCTCTTGAAATCCCATTTTTGCAATTCTGCCTTGCTCTCAAGTTCTTTTCTCTGGCTCAACCCAAGTCATTTGTCCACATTAGGTGTCTTTGACCATCCTGCAGGCCCATGAATTATAGGCTCGCTGAGATCCCCTGCTCAACTTCCCACTTTTGGAACTGGTCACAAATCAGCGGGAAATTTTCAAGCCCTATTCTCCTTCTGAGAGCAAGCTTAGACTTGGGTCAATTCTTGTTCAGCAGTTGAAATTAGAGCACCATATGCCTGTCCAAATATATAGCCATCGTGTCTTATTCTTCCCCGTTGTAGTTCATCCATGGAACCAATTCCAAGCTATAAGAAAGAAGGTTTTGAAAGTGCTGACTTCCGCAAGTGGGGATATTTTCAGGAAAGTGGCTGGAAGCTTGAACCCGAGCACCAGGATATGAGAAGGTGAGGTGCCTTTTCATGTTTTTTCCCGTTCCAATGGGGTAGCATCCTGTGGCTGACCCATGCATGTGTTCGCTGTAGAAGGGTCGTCTACATTTGGAGATTTCGGGTCAATGGAATCAGGGCAGGGCAGTGTTATTCTACAAGGGCTGCATTTGCTGACTCATGCTCACGAAGACACTCAGACCCACGATTGTCCTCCCTTAGGTCCCAATTTACTGTGTGTTAATATATGCTGAAAACAACTCCAATCACAGCCCCGGAACGAAGTCTCGAAGAATTTATCTGTCACTCACTGCCTTTATTTTGCAGTTTATTTTTCTCACCGGGTGTAGCCGATTTTCCGTGCTGTGTTGCTTGCTGCTGTGCATCCACTAGATTCTCTTCCAGAGAGACATCGATAAATTGTTTTTCAAATTCTGACCGGTTGTCAATAATCTTTTCTGGTGTGTAAAGTGGGCTGAGTTCAGTCCTTTGAGGTTTAGAGTAAGTTGTCTTGATTCCCTCCTTGGTCTATATGGAATGGTATCTGTGCTCATTGAAAACACCTGGTTTTTCCTCACCTCATGTGACCTTTGTGCTCCTACAGGCATAAGTGTGTTTGCTAAATGTGTAATTCTCTCTGTCGTCTGCCATTTCGTTCAAGGGACGCAATTGTATATTCCACCTGTACCTCATATCTTTGTTAAACCACTTTTTTCTATGTTACTAAATTCACTGAGAATGATTGTAACTAAGAACACTCCGGTGGCGCCAAGTGACGTTATTTCATTGATTTCCTGGCTCTGTAATATATCATTGTGGATAAGAATCACATATTCTTCATCCCTGTTTTCCGTCCAAGGAAATTTAGATTGTATCCTCGTCGAGGCTTTTGTAAAGAGAGCAGCAGTAAACGTTGGGTTGCCTGTGACCTGAGGTTCTTGGGTTTTCCTGAAAATATACGTCCTTGAATGGAAGTGTCCTATGTGCTGTAGCATTGTTTCTTACTTTATCTTCGAATACACCATAGAATTGGCCCGGGTGCCAATTGCAATTGGTCATCCCACAATCCACAAAATGTGGGTACGATTTACCTCCACGTTACCCTGCATTTCTGGTCTTTACACTTTTCGTACATGACCCTTTGTTTTGATGGGAAGTGATAGCATTATGTAGTGTTGATTTGCACCGAGCCCCTGCCTGGTTGCCCAAAAATGGTGTATGCCTTTATCCTAAAGATATTCAGGATAAAGGCATACACCCTTTTTCGACAAAGGCATGTTTGAAGAAGTACTGCCACATCCTATGTTCTTGCCAGGCGAGACGCTTCTCCCTCTTGAAATCCCAGTTTTGCAATTCTGCCTTGCTCTCAAGTTCTTTTCTCTGGTTCAACCCAAGTCATTTTTCCCCATTACGTGCCTTTTACCATCCTGCAGGGCAATGAATTATAGGCTCCCTGAGATCCCCGGCTCAACTTCCCACTTTCGGAACTGGTCCCAAAGCAGCAGGAAATTTTCAAGCCCAATTCTCCTTCTGAGAGCAAGCTTAGACTTGGGTCAATTCTTGTTTAGCATTGGAAATTAGAGCGCCATCTGCCTGTCCAAATATATAGCCATCGTCTCTTATTCTTCCCCGTTGTAGTTCATCCATGGAACGAATTCCAAGTTATAAGTAAGAGTGTTTTGAAAGTGCTGACTTCCCCAATTGGGTATATTTTCAGAAAAGCGGCTGAAAGCTTGAACCCGAGCACCAGGATATGAGAAGATGAGGTGGCTTTTCATGTTTTTTGCCGTTCCAATGGGGTAGCATCCTGTGGCTGTCCCATGCATGTGTTCGCTGTAGGAAGGGTCGTCTGCGTTTGGAGATTTCGGGTCCATGGAATCAGGAAAAGGCAGTGTTATTCGACAAGGGCTGCATTTGCTGACTCATGCTCACGAAGACACTCAGACCCACGAGTGTCCTCCCTTAGGTCCGATCCTTCTGTGTGTTAATATATGCTCAAAACAACTTCAATGACAGCCCCTGAACTAAGTCTCGAAGAATTTATCTCTCACTCACTGCCTTTATTTTTCTCACGGGGTGTAGCCGATTTTCAGTGCTGTGTTGCTTGCTGCTGTGCATCCACTTGATTCTCTTCCAGAGAGACATCGATAAATTCTCTTTCAAATTCTAACCAGTTGTCAATAATCTTTTCTGGTGTGTAAAGTGGGCTGAGTTCAGTCCTTTGAGGTTTAGAGTAAGTTGTCTTGATTCCCTCTTTGGTCTATATGGAATGGTATCTGTGCTCATTGAAAACACCTGGTTTTTCCTAACCTCAAGTGACCTTCGCGCTCCTACAGGCATAAGTGTGTTTGCTAAATGTGTGATGCTTTCTCTCGTCTGCCATTTCATTCATGGGACGCAATTTTGTATTCCACCTGTACCTCATATCTTTGATAAACCACTTTTTTCTATGTGACTAAATTTACTGAGAATGATTGTAACTACGAACACTCCTTTGGCGGCAAGTGACGTTATGTCATTGATTTCCTGGCTCAGTAATATATCATTGTAGATAAGAATCACATATTCTCCATCCATGTTTTCCGTCCAAGGAAATTTAGATTGTATCCTAGTCGAGGCTTTTGTAAAGAGAGCAGCAGTAAACGTTGGGTTGCCTGTGATCTGAGGTTCTTTGGTTTTCTTGAAAATATACGTCCTTGAGTGGAAGTGTCCTATGTGCTCTAGCTTTGTTTCTTACATTATTTTCGAATACACCATAGACTTCGCCAGGGTGCCGATTGCCATTGTTCATCCTGGAATCCACAAAATGTGGGTACGATTTACCTCCATGCTACCCTGAATTTCTAGTCTTTACACTTTTCGTAGATGACCCTTTGTTTAGATGGGAAGTGATAGCACTATGTAGTGTTGATTTGCACCGAGCCCCTGCCTGGTTGCCCAAAAACGGTGTATGCCTTTATTCGGAATATATTCAGGATAAAGGCATACACCGTTTTTCGACAAAGGCCTGGTTGAAGAGGTACTGCCACATTCTAGGTTCTTACCAGGCGAGACGCGTCTCCCTCTTGAAATCCCATTTTTGCAATTCTGCCTTGCTCTCAAGTTATTTTCTCTGGCTCAACCCAAGTCATTTGTCCACATTAGGTGTCTTTGACCATCCTGCAGGCCCATGAATTATAGGCTCGCTGAGATCCCCTGCTCAACTTCCCATATTTAGAACTGGTCACAAATCAGCGGGAAATTTTCAAGCCCTATTCTCCTTCTGAGAGCAAGCTTAGACTTGGGTCAATTCTTGTTCAGCAGTTGAAATTAGAGCACCATATGCCTGTCCATATATATAGGCATCGTGTCTTATTTTTCCCCGTTGAAGTTCATGCATGGATCCAATTCCAAGCTATAAGAAAGAAGGTTTTGAAAGTGCTGACTTCCCCAAGTGGGGATATTTTCAGGAAAGTGGCTGGAAGCTTCAAACCGAGCACCAGGATATGAGAAGATGAGGTGCCTTTTCATGTTTTTTCCCGTTCCAATGGGGTAGCATCCTGTGGCTGACCCATGCATGTGTTCGCTGTAGAAGGGTCGTCTACATTTGGAGATTTCGGGTCAATGGAATCAGGGCAGGGCAGTGTTATTCTACAAGGGCTGCATTTGCTGACTCATGCTCACGAAGACACTCAGACCCACGATTGTCCTCCCTTAGGTCCCAATTTTCTGTGTGTTAATATATGCTGAAAACAACTCCAATCACAGCCCCTGAACGAAGTCTCGAAGAATTTATCTGTCACTCACTGCCTTTATTTTGCAGTTTATTTTTCTCACCGGGTGTAGCCGATTTTCCGTGCTGTGTTGCTTGCTGCTGTGCATCCACTAGATTCTCTTCCAGAGAGACATAGATAAATTGTTTTTCAAATTCTGGCCAGTTGTCAATAATCTTTTCTGGTGTGTAAAGTGGGCTGAGTTCAGTCCTTTGAGGTTTAGAGTAAGTTGTCTTGATTCCCTCCTTGGTCTATATGGAATGGTATCTGTGCTCATTGAAAACACCTGGTTTTTCCTCACCTCATGTGACCTTTGCGCTCCTACAGGCATAAGTGTGTTTGCTAAATGTGTAATTCTCTCTGTCATCTGCCATTTCGTTCAAGGGACGCAATTTTATATTCCACCTGTACCTCATATCTTTGATAAACCACTTTTTTCTATGTGACTAAATTCACTGAGAATGATTGTAACTAAGAACACTCCGGTGGCGCCAAGTGACGTTATTTCATTGATTTCCTGGCTCTGTAATATATCATTGTGGATAAGAATCAAATATTCTTCATCCATGTTTTCCGTCCAAGGAAATTTAGATTGTATCCTCGTCGAGGCTTTTGTAAAGAGAGCAGCAGTAAACGTTGGGTTGCCTGTGACCTGAGGTTCTTTGGTTTTCCTGAAAATAAACATCCTTGAATGGAAGTGTCCTATGTGCTGTAGCATTGTTTCTTACTTTATCTTCGAATACACCATAGAATTCGCCAGGGTGCCGATTGCAATTGGTCATCCCACAATCCACAAAATGTGGGTACGATTTACCTCCATGTTACCCTGCATTTCTGGTCTTTACACTTTTCGTACATGACCCTTTGTTTTGATGGGAAGTGATAGCATTATGTAGTGTTGATTTGCACCGAGCCCCTGCCTGGTTGCCCAAAAACGGTGTATGCCTTTATCCTAAAGATATTCAGGATAAAGGCATACACCCTTTTTCGACAAAGGCATGTTTGAAGAAGTACTGCCACATCCTAGGTTCTTACCAGGCGAGACGCTTCTCCCTCTTGAAATCCCAGTTTTGCAATTCTGCCTTGCTCTCAAGTTCTTTTCTCTGGTTCAACCCAAGTCATTTTTTCACATTACGTGCCTTTTACCATCCTGCAGGGCCATGAATTATAGGCTCCCTGAGATCCCCGGCTCAACTTCCCACTTTCGGAACTGGTCCCAAAGCAGCAGGAAATTTTCAAGCACAATTCTCCTTCTGAGAGCGAGCTTAGACTTGGGTCAATTCTTGTTCAGCCTTGGAAATTAGAGCGCCATGTGCCTGTCCAAATATATAGCCATCGTCTCTTATTCTTCCCCGTTGTAGTTCATCCATGGAACCAATTCCAAGTTATAAGTAAGAGTGTTTTGAAAGTGCTGACTTCCCCAATTGGGTATAATTTCAGAAAAGCGGCTGAAAGCTTGAACCCGAGCACCAGGATATGAGAAGATGAGGTGGCTTTTCATGTTTTTTGCCGTTCCAATGGGGTAGCATCCTGTGGCTGTCCCATGCATGTGTTCGCTGTAGGAAGGGTCGTCTGCGTTTGGAGATTTCGGGTCCATGGAATCAGGAAAACGCAGTGTTATTCGACAAGGGCTGCATTAGCTGACTCATGCTCACGAAGACACTCAGACCCACGAGTGTCCTCCCTTAGGTCCGATCCTTCTGTGTGTTAATATATGCTCAAAACAACTTCAATGACAGCCCCTGAACTAAGTCTCGAAGAATTTATCTCTCACTCACTGCCTTTATTTTTCTCACGGGGTGTAGCCGATTTTCAGTGCTGTGTTGCTTGCTGCTGTGCATCCACTTGATTCTCTTCCAGAGAGACATCGATAAATTGTTTTTCAAATTCTAACCAGTTGTAAATAATCTTTTCTGGTGTGTAAAGTGGGCTGAGTTCAGTCCTTTGAGGTGTAGAGTAAGTTGTCTTGATTCCCTCTTTGGTCTATATGGAATGGTATCTGTGCTCATTGAAAACACCTGGTTTTTCCTCACCTCAAGTGACCTTCGCGCTCCTACAGGCATAAGTGTGTTTGCTAAATGTGTGATGCTTTCTCTCGTCTGCCATTTCATTCATGGGACGCAATTTTATATTCCACCTGTACCTCATATCTTTGATAAACCACTTTTTTCTATGTGACTAAATTCCCTGAGTATGATTGTAACTAAGAACACTCCGGTGGCGCCAAGTGACGTTATTTCATTGATTTCCTGGCTCTGTAATATATCATTGTAGATAAGGATCACATATTCTTCATCCATGTTTTCCGTCCAAGGAAATTTAGATTGTATCCTAGTCGAGGCTTTTGTAAAAAGAGCAGCAGTAAACTTTGGGTTGCCTGTGACCTGAGGTTCTTTGGTTTTCTTGAAAATATACGTCCTTGAGTGGAAGTGTCCTATGTGCTGTAGCTTTGTTTCTTACATTATTTTTGAATACACCATAGACTTCACCAGGGTGCCGATTGCCATTGTTCATCCTGGAATCCACAAAATGTGGGTACGATTTACCTCCATGCTACCCTGAATTTCTAGTCTTTACACTTTTCGTAGATGACCCTTTGTTTAGATGGGAAGTGATAGCACTATGTAGTGTTGATTTGCACCGAGCCCCTGCCTGGTTGCCCAAAAACGGTGTATGCCTTTATTCGGAATATATTCAGGATAAAGGCATACACCGTTTTTCGACAAAGGCATGGTTGAAGAAGTACTGCCACATTCTAGGTTCTTACCAGGCGAGACGCGTCTCCCTCTTGAAATCCCATTTTTGCAATTCTGCCTTGCTCTCAACTTCTTTTCTCTGGCTCAACCCAAGTCATTTGTCCACATTAGGTGTCTTTGACCATCCTGCAGGCCCATGAATTATAGGCTCGCTGAGATCTCCTGCTCAACTTCCCACATTTGGAACTGGTCACAAATCAGCGGGAAATTTTCAAGCCCTATTTTCCTTCTGAGAGCAAGCTTAGACTTGGGTCAATTCTTGTTCAGCAGTTGAAATTAGAGCACCATATGCCTGTCCATATATATAGGCATCGTGTCTTATTCTTCCCCGTTGAAGTTCATCCATGGAACCAATTCCAAGCTATAAGAAAGAAGGTTTTGAAAGTGCTGACTTCCCCAAGTGGGGATATTTTCAGGAAAGTGGCTGGAAGCTTGAACCCGAGCACCAGGATATGAGAAGATGAGGTGCCTTTTCATGTTTTTTCCCGTTCCAATCGGGTAGCATCCTGTGGCTGACCCATGCATGTGTTCGCTGTAGAAGGGTCGTCTACATTTGGAGATTTCGGGTCAATGGAATCAGGGCAAGGCAGTGTTTTTCTACAAGGGCTGCATTTGCTGACTCATGCTCACGAAGACACTCAGACCCACGATTGTCCTCCCTTAGGTCCCATCTTTCTGTGTGTTAATATATGCTGAAAACAACTCGAATCACAGCCCCTGAACGAAGTCTCGAAGAATTTATCTGTCACTTACTGCCTTTATTTTGCAGTTTATTTTTCTCACCGTGTGTAGCTGATTTTCCGTGCTGTGTTGCTTGCTGCTGTGCATCCACTAGATTCTCTTCCAGAGAGACATAGATAAATTGTTTTTCAAATTCTGGCCAGTTGTCAATAATCTTTTCTGGTGTGTAAAGTGGGCTGAGTTCAGTCCTTTGAGGTTTAGAGTAAGTTGTCTTGATTCCCTCCTTGGTCTATATGGAATGGTATCTGTGCTCATTGAAAACACCTGGTTTTTCCTCACCTCATGTGACCTTTGCCCTCCTACAGGCATAAGTGTGTTTGCTAAATGTGTAATTCTCTCTGTCGTCTGCCATTTCGTTCAAGGGACGCAATTTTATATTCCACCTGTACCTCATATCTTTGATAAACCACTTTTTGCTATGTGACTAAATTCACTGAGAATGATTGTAACTAAGAACACTCCGGTGGCGCCAAGTGACGTTATTTCATTGATTTCCTGGCTCTGTAATATATCATTGTGGATAAGAATCATATATTCTTCATCCATGTTTTCCGTCCAAGGAAATTTAGATTGTATCCTCGTCGAGGCTTTTGTAAAGAGAGCAGCAGTAAACGTTGGGTTGCCTGTGACCTGAGGTTCTTGGGTTTTCCTGAAAATATACGTCCTTGAATGGAAGTGTCCTATGTGCTGTAGCATTGTTTCTTACTTTATCTTCGAATACACCATAGAAGTCGCCAGGGTGCCGATTGCAATTGGTCATCCCACAATCCACAAAATGTGGGTACGATTTACCTCCACGTTACCCTGCATTTCTGGTCTTTACACTTTTCGGACATGACCCTTTGTTTTGATGGGAAGTGATAGCATTATGTAGTGTTGATTTGCACCGAGCCCCTGCCTGGTTGCCCAAAAACGGTGTATGCCTTTATCCTAAAGATATTCAGGATAAAGGCATACACCCTTTTTCGACAAAGGCATGTTTGAAGAAGTACTGCCACATCCTAGGTTCTTACCAGGCGAGACGCTTCTCCCTCTTGAAATCCCAGTTTTGCACTTCTGCCTTGCTCTCAAGTTCTTTCCTCTGGTTCAACCCAAGTCATTTTTCCACATTACATGCCTTTTACCATCCTGCAGGGCCATGAATTATAGGCTCCCTGAGATCCCCGGCTCAAATTCCCACTTTCGGAACTGGTCCCAAAGCAGCAGGAAATTTTCAAGCCCAATTCTCCTTCTGAGAGCAAGCTTAGACTTGGGTCAATTCTTGTTCAGCCTTGGAAATTAGAGCGCCATGTGCCTGTCCAAATATATAGCCATCGTCTCTTATTCTTCCCCGTTGTAGTTCATCCATGGAACCAATTCCAAGTTATAAGTAAGAGTGTTTTGAAAGTGCTGACTTCCCCAATTGGGTATATTTTCAGAAAAGCGGCTGAAAGCTTGAACCCGAGCACCAGGATATGAGAAGATGAGGTGGCTTTTCATGTTTTTTGCCGTTCCAATGGGGTAGCATCCTGTGGCTGTCCCATGCATGTGTTCGCTGTAGGAAGGGTCGTCTGCATTTCGAGATTTCGGGTCCATGGAATCAGGAAAAGGCAGTGTTATTCGACAAGGGCTGCATTTGCTGACTCATGCTCACGAAGACACTCAGACCCACGAGTGTCCTCCCTTAGGTCCGATCCTTCTGTGTGTTAATATATGCTCAAAACAACTTCAATGACAGCCCCTGAACTAAGTCTCGAAGAATTTATCTCTCACTCACTGCCTTTATTTTTCTCACGGGGTGTAGCCGATTTTCAGTGCTGTGTTGCTTGCTGCTGTGCATCCACTTGATTCTCTTCCAGAGAGACATCGATAAATTGTTTTTCAAATTCTAACCAGTTGTAAATAATCTTTTCTGGTGTGTAAAGTGGGCTGAGTTCAGTCCTTTGAGGTGTAGAGTAAGTTGTCTTGATTCCCTCTTTGGTCTATATGGAATGGTATCTGTGCTCATTGAAAACACCTGGTTTTTCCTCACCTCAAGTGACCTTCGCGCTCCTACAGGCATAAGTGTGTTTGCTAAATGTGTGATGCTTTCTCTCGTCTGCCATTTCATTCATGGGACGCAATTTTGTATTCCACCTGTACCTCATATCTTTGATAAACCACTTTTTTCTATGTGACTAAATTCACTGAGTATGATTGTAACTAAGAACACTCTGGTGGCGCCAAGTGACGTTATTTCATTGATTTCCTGGCTCTGTAATATATCATTGTAGATAAGGATCACATATTCTTCATCCATGTTTTCCGTCCAAGGAAATTTAGATTGTATCCTAGTCGAGGCTTTTGTAAAAAGAGCAGCAGTAAACTGTGGGTTGCCTGTGACCTGAGGTTCTTTGGTTTTCTTGAAAATATACGTCCTTGAGTGGAAGTGTCCTATGTGCTGTAGCTTTGTTTCTTACATTATTTTTGAATACACCATAGACTTCGCCAGGGTGCCGATTGCCATTGTTCATCCTGGAATCCACAAAATGTGGGTACGATTTACCTCCATGCTACCCTGAATTTCTAGTCTTTACACTTTTCGTAGATGACCCTTTGTTTAGATGGGAAGTGATAGCACTATGTAGTGTTGATTTGCACCGAGCCCCTGCCTGGTTGCCCATAAACGGTGTATGCCTTTTTTCGGAATATATTCAGGATAAAGGCATACACCGTTTTTCGACAAAGGCATGGTTGAAGATGTACTGCCACATTCTAGGTTCTTACCAGGCGAGACGCGTCTCCCTCTTGAAATCCCATTTTTGCAATTCTGCCTTGCTCTCAAGTTATTTTCTCTGGCTCAACCCAAGTCATTTGTCCACATTAGGTGTCTTTGACCATCCTGCAGGCCCATGAATTATAGGCTCGCTGAGATCCCCTGCTCAACTTCCCACTTTTGGAACTGGTCACAAATCAGTGGGAACTTTTCAAGCCCTATTCTCCTTCTGAGAGCAAGCTTAGACTTGGGTCAATTCTTGTTCAGCAGTTGAAATTAGAGCACCATATGCCTGTCCAAATATAATGCCATCGTGTCTTATTCTTCCCCGTTGTAGTTCATCCATGGAACCAATTCCAAGCTATAAGAAAGAAGGTTTTGAAAGTGCTGACTTCCCCAAGTGGGGATATTTTCAGGAAAGTGGCTGGAAGATTGAACCCGAGCACCAGGATATGAGAAGATGAGGTGCCTTTTCATGTTTTTTCCCGTTCCAATGGGGTAGCATCCTGTGGCTGACCCATGCATGTGTTCGCTGTAGAAGGGTCGTCTACATTTGGAGATTTCGGGTCAATGGAATCAGGGCAGGGCAGTGTTATTCTACAAGGGCTGCATTTGCTGACTCATGCTCACGAAGAAACTCAGACCCACGATTGTCCTCCCTTAGGTCCCAATTTTCTGTGTGTTAATATATGCTGAAAACAACTCCAATCTCTTCCCCTGAACGAAGTCTCGAAGAATTTATCTGTCACTCACTGCCTTTATTTTGCAGTTTATTTTTCTCACCGGGTGTAGCCGATTTTCCGTGCTGTGTTGCTTGCTGCTGCGCATCCACTAGATTCTCTTCCAGAGAGACATCGATAAATTGTTTTTCAAATTCTGACCGGTTGTCAATAATCTTTTCTGGTGTGTAAAGTGGGCTGAGTTCAGTCCTTTGAGGTTTAGAGTAAGTTGTCTTGATTCCCTCCTTGGTCTATATGGAATGGTATCTGTGCTCATTGAAAACACCTGGTTTTTCCTCACCTCCTGTGACCTTTGCGCTCCTACAGGCATAAGTGTGTTTGCTAAATGTGTAATTCTCTCTGTCGTCTGCCATTTCGTTCAAGGGACGCAATTGTATATTCCACCTGTACCTCATATCTTTGATAAACCACTTTTTTCTATGTGACTAAATTCACTGAGAATGATTGTAACTAAGAACACTCCGGTGGCGCCAAGTGACGTTATTTCATTGATTTCCTGGCTCTGTAATATATCATTGTGGATAAGAATCACATATTCTTCATCCATGTTTTCCGTCCAAGGAAATTTAGATTGTATCCTAGTCGAGGCTTTTGTAAAGAGAGCAGCAGTAAACGTTGGGTTGCCTGTGACCTGAGGTTCTTGGGTTTTCCTGAAAATATACGTCCTTGAATGGAAGTGTCCTATGTGCTGTAGCATTGTTTCTTACTTTATCTTCGAATACACCATAGAATTGGCCCGGGTGCCGATTGCAATTGGTCATCCCACAATCCACAAAATGTGGGTACGATTTACCTCCACGTTACCCTGCATTTCTGGTCTTTACACTTTTCGTACATGACCCTTTGTTTTGATGGGAAGTGATAGCATTATGTAGGGTTGATTTGCACCGAGCCCCTGCCTTGTTGCCCAAAAATGGTGTATGCCTTTATCCTAAAGATATTCAGGATAAAGGCATACACCCTTTTTCGACAAAGGCATGTTTGAAGAAGTACTGCCACATCCTATGTTCTTGCCAGGCGAGACGCTTCTCCCTCTTGAAATCCCAGTTTTGCAATTCTGCCTTGCTCTCAAGTTCTTTTCTCTGGTTCAACCCAAGTCATTTTTCCCCATTACGTGCCTTTTACCATCCTGCAGGGCCATGAATTATAGGCTCCCTGAGATCCCCGGCTCAAATTCCCACTTTCGGAACTGGTCCCAAAGCAGCAGGAAATTTTCAAGCCCAATTCTCCTTCTGAGAGCAAGCTTAGACTTGGGTCAATTCTTGTTCAGCATTGGAAATTAGAGCGCCATGTGCCTGTCCAAATATATAGCCATCGTCTCTTATTCTTCCCCGTTGTAGTTCATCCATGGAACCAATTCCAAGTTATAAGTAAGAGTGTTTTGAAAGTGCTGACTTCCCCAATTGGGTATATTTTCAGAAAAGCGGCTGAAAGCTTGAACCCGAGCACCAGGATATGAGAAGATGAGGTGGCTTTTCATGTTTTTTGCCGTTCCAATGGGGTAGCATCCTGTGGCTGTCCCATGCATGTGTTCGCTGTAGGAAGGGTCGTCTGCGTTTGGAGATTTCGGGTCCATGGAATCAGGAAAAGGCAGTGTTATTCGACAAGGGCTGCATTTGCTGACTCATGCTCACGAAGACACTCAGACCCACGAGTGTCCTCCCTTAGGTCCCATCCTTCTGTGTGTTAAAATATGCTCAAAACAACTTCAATGACAGCCCCTGAACTAAGTCTCGAAGAATTTATCTCTCACTCACTGCCTTTATTTTTCTCACGGGGTGTAGCCGATTTTCAGTGCTGTGTTGCTTGCTGCTGTGCATCCACTTGATTCTCTTCCAGAGAGACATCGATAAATTCTTTTTCAAATTCTAACCAGTTGTCAATAATCTTTTCTGGTGTGTAAAGTGGGCTGAGTTCAGTCCTTTGAGGTGTAGAGTAAGTTGTCTTGATTCCCTCTTTGGTCTATATGGAATGGTATCTGTGCTCATTGAAAACACCTGGTTTCTCCTCACCTCAAGTGACCTTCGCGCTCCTACAGGCATAAGTGTGTTTGCTAAATGTGTGATGCTTTCTCTCGTCTGCCATTTCATTCATGGGACGCAATTTTATATTCCACCTGTACCTCATATCTTTGATAAACCACTTTTTTCTATGTGACTAAATTCACTGAGTATGATTGTAACTAAGAACACTCTGGTGGCCCCAAGTGACGTTATTTCATTGATTTCCTGGCTCTGTAATATATCATTGTAGATAAGGATCACATATTCTTCATCCATGTTTTCCGTCCAAGGAAATTTAGATTGTATCCTAGTCGAGGCTTTTGTAAAAAGAGCAGCAGTCAACGTTGGGTTGCCTGTGACCTGAGGTTCTTTGGTTTTCTTGAAAATATACGTCCTTGAGTGGAAGTGTCCTATGTGCTGTAGCTTTGTTTCTTACATTATTTTTGAATACACCATAGACTTCGCCAGGGTGCCGATTGCCATTGTTCATCCTGGAATCCACAAAATGTGGGTACGATTTACCTCCATGCTACCCTGAATTTCTAGTCTTTACACTTTTCGTAGATGACCCTTGGTTTAGATGGGAAGTGATAGCACTATGTAGTGTTGATTTGCACCGAGCCCCTGCCTGGTTGCCCAAAAATGGTGTATGCCTTTATTCGGAATATATTCAGGATAAAGGCATACACCGTTTTTCGACAAAGGCTTGGTTGAAGAAGTACTGCCACATTCTAGGTTCTTACCAGGCGAGACGCGTCTCCCTCTTGAAATCCCATTTTTGCAATTCTGCCTTGCTCTCAAGTTCTTTTCTCTGGCTCAACCCAAGTCATTTGTCAACATTAGGTGTCTTTGACCATCCTGCAGGCCCATGAATTATAGGCTCGCTGAGATCCCCTGCTCAACTTCCCACTTTTGGAACTGGTCACAAATCAGCGGGAAATTTTCAAGCCCTATTCTCCTTCTGAGAGCAAGCTTAGACTTGGGTCAATTCTTGTTCAGCAGTTGAAATTAGAGCACCATATGCCTGTCCAAATATATAGGCATCGTGTCTTATTCTTCCCCGTTGTAGTTCATCCATGGAACCAATTCCAAGTTATAAGTAAGAGTGTTTTGAAAGTGCTGACTTCCCCAATTGGGTATATTTTCAGAAAAGCGGCTGAAAGCTTGAACCCGAGCACCAGGATATGAGAAGATGAGGTGGCTTTTCATGTTTTTTGCCGTTCCAATGGGGTAGCATCCTGTGGCTGTCCCATGCATGTGTTCGCTGTAGGAAGGGTCGTCTGCGTTTGGAGATTTCGGGTCCATGGAATCAGGAAAAGGCAGTGTTATTCGACAAGGGCTGCATTTGCTGACTCATGCTCACGAAGACACTCAGACCCACGAGTGTCCTCCCTTAGGTCCGATCCTTCTGTGTGTTAATATATGCTCAAAACAACTTCAATGACAGCCCCTGAACTAAGTCTCGAAGAATTTATCTCTCACTCACTGCCTTTATTTTTCTCACGGGGTGTAGCCGATTTTCAGTGCTGTGTTGCTTGCTGCTGTGCATCCACTTGATTCTCTTCCAGAGAGACATCGATAAATTGTTTTTCAAATTCTAACCAGTTGTAAATAATCTTTTCTGGTGTGTAAAGTGGGCTGAGTTCAGTCCTTTGAGGTGTAGAGTAAGTTGTCTTGATTCCCTCTTTGGTCTATATGGAATGGTATCTGTGCTCATTGAAAACACCTGGTTTTTCCTCACCTCAAGTGACCTTCGCGCTCCTACAGGCATAAGTGTGTTTGCTAAATGTGTGATGCTTTCTCTCGTCTGCCATTTCATTCATGGGACGCAATTTTATATTCCACCTGTACCTCATATCTTTGATAAACCACTTTTTTCTATGTGACTAAATTCACTGAGAATGATTGTAACTAAGAACACTCTGGTGGCGCCAAGTGACGTTATTTCATTGATTTCCTGGCTCTGTAATATATCATTGTAGATAAGGATCACATATTCTTCATCCATGTTTTCCGTCCAAGGAAATTTAGATTGTATCCTAGTCGAGGCTTTTGTAAAAAGAGCAGCAGTAAACTGTGGGTTGCCTGTGACCTGAGGTTCTTTGGTTTTCTTGAAAATATACGTCCTTGCGTGGAAGTGTCCTATGTGCTGTAGCTTTGTTTCTTACATTATTTTTGAATACACCATAGACTTCGCCAGGGTGCCGATTGCCATTGTTCATCCTGGAATCCACAAAATGTGGGTACGATTTACCTCCATGCTACCCTGAATTTCTAGTCTTTACACTTTTCGTAGATGACCCTTTGTTTAGATGGGAACTGATAGCACTATGTAGTGTTGATTTGCACCGAGCCCCTGCCTGGTTGCCCAAAAATGGTGTATGCCTTTATCCTAAAGATATTCAGGATTAAGGCATACACCGTTTTTCGACAAAGGCTTGGTTGAAGAAGTACTGCCACATTCTAGGTTCTTACCAGGCGAGACGCGTCTCCCTCTTGAAATCCCATTTTTGCAATTCTGCCTTGCTCTCAAGTTCTTTTCTCTGGCTCAACCCAAGTCATTTGTCCACATTAGGTGTCTTTGACCATCCTGCAGGCCCATGAATTATAGGCTCGCTGAGATCCCCTGCTCAACTTCCCACTTTTGGAACTGGTCCCAAATCAGTGGGAAATTTTCAAGCCCTATTCTCCTTCTGAGAGCAAGCTTAGACTTGGGTCAATTCTTGTTCAGCAGTTGAAATTAGAGCACCATATGCCTGTCCTAATATATAGGCATCGTGTCTTATTCTTCCCCGTTGTAGTTCATCCATGGAAACAATTCCAAGCTATAAGAAAGAAGGTTTTGAAAGTGCTGACTTCCGCAAGTGGGGATATTTTCAGGAAAGTGGTTGGATGCTTGAACCCGAGCACCAGGATATGAGAAGATGAGGAGCCTTTTCATGTTTTTTCCTGTTCCAATGGGGTAGCATCCTGTGGCTGACCCATGCATGTGTTCGCTGTAGAAGGGTCGTCTACATTTGGAGATTTCGGGTCAATGGAATCAGGGCAGGGCAGTGTTATTCTACAAGGCCTGCATTTGCTGACTCATGCTCACAAAGACACTCAGACCCACGATTGTCCTCCCTTAGGTCCCAATTTTCTGTGTGTTAATATATGCTGAAAACAACTCCAATCACAGCCCCTGAACGAAGTCTCGAAGAATTTATCTGTCACTCACTGCCTTTATTTTGCAGTTTATTTTTCTCACCGGGTGTAGCCGATTTTCCGTGCTGTGTTGCTTGCTGCTGTGCATCCACTAGATTCTCTTCCAGAGAGACATAGATAAATTGTTTTTCAAATTCTGGCAAGTTGTCAATAATCTTTTCTGGTGTGTAAAGTGGGCTGAGTTCAGTCCTTTGAGGTTTAGAGTAAGTTGTCTTGATTCCCTCCTTGGTCTATATGGAATGGTATCTGTGCTCATTGAAAACACCTGGTTTTTCCTCACCTCATGTGACCTTTGCGCTCCTACAGGCATAAGTGTGTTTGCTAAATGTGTAATTCTCTCTGTCGTCTGCCATTTCGTTCAAGGGACGCAATTGTATATTCCACCTGTACCTCATATCTTTGATAAACCACTTTTTTCTATGTGACTAAATTCACTGAGAATGATTGTAACTAAGAACACTCCGGTGGCGCCAAGTGACGTTATTTCATTGATTTCCTGGCTCTGTAATATATCATTGTAGATAAGAATCACATATTCTTCATCCATGTTTTCCGTCCAAGGAAATTTAGATTGTATCCTAGTCGAGGCTTTTGTAAAGAGAGCAGCAGTAAACGTTGGGTTGCCTGTGACCTGAGGTTCTTTGGTTTTCCTGAAAATATACGTCCTTGAATGGAAGTGTCCTATGTGCTGTAGCATTGTTTCTTACTTTATCTTCGAATACACCGTAGAATTGGCCCGGGTGCCGATTGCAATTGGTCATCCCACAATCCACAAAATGTGGGTACGATTTACCTCCACGTTACCCTGCATTTCTGGTCTTCAAACTTTCCGTACATGACCCTTTGTTTTGATGGGAAGTGATAGCATTATGTAGTGTTGATTTGCACCGAGCCCCTGCCTGGTTGCCCAAAAATGGTGTATGCCTTTATCCTAAAGATATTCAGGATAAAGGCATACACCCTTTTTCGACAAAGGCATGTTTGAAGAAGTACTGCCACATCCTATGTTCTTGCCAGGCGAGACGCTTCTCCCTCTTGAAATCCCAGTTTTGCAATTCTGCCTTGCTCTCAAGTTCTTTTCTCTGGTTCAACCCAAGTCATTTTTCCACATTACGTGCCTTTTACCATCCTGCAGGGCCATGAATTATAGGCTCCCTGAGATCCCCAGCTCAACTTCCCACTTTCGGAACTGGTCCCAAAGCAGCAGGAAATTTTCAAGCCCAATTCTCCTTCTGAGAGCAAGGTTAGACTTGGGTCAATTCTTGTTCAGCATTGGAAATTAGAGCGCCATCTGCCTGTCCAAATATATAGCCATCGTCTCTTATTCTTCCCCGTTGTAGTTCATCCATGGAACCAATTCCAAGTTATAAGTAAGAGTGTTTTGAAAGTGCTGACTTCCCCAATTGGGTATATTTTCAGAAAAGCAGCTGAAAGCTTGAACCCGAGCACCAGGATATGAGAAGATGAGGTGGCTTTTCATGTTTTTTGCCGTTCCAATGGGGTAGCATCCTGTGGCTGTCCCATGCATGTGTTCGCTGTAGGAAGGGTCGTCTGCATTTGGAGATTTCGGGTCCATGGAATCAGGAAAAGGCAGTGTTATTCGACAAGGGCTGCATTTGCTGACTCATGCTCACGAAGACACTCAGACCCACGAGTGTCCTCCCTTAGGTCCGATCCTTCTGTGTGTTAATATATGATCAGAACAACTTCAATGACAGCCCCTGAACTAAGTCTCGAAGAATTTATCTCTCACTCACTGCCTTTATTTTTCTCACGGGGTGTAGCCGATTTTCAGTGCTGTGTTGCCTTGTGCTGTGCATCCACTTGATTCTCTTCCAGAGAGACATCGATAAATTGTTTTTCAAATTCTAACCAGTTGTAAATAATCTTTTCTGGTGTGTAAAGTGGGCTGAGTTCAGTCCTTTGAGGTGTAGAGTAAGTTGTCTTGATTCCCTCTTTGGTCTATATGGAATGGTATCTGTGCTCATTGAAAACACCTGGTTTTTCCTCACCTCAAGTGACCTTCGCGCTCCTACAGGCATAAGTGTGTTTGCTAAATGTGTGATGCTTTCTCTCGTCTGCCATTTCATTCATGGGACGCAATTTTATATTCCACCTGTACCTCATATCTTTGATAAACCACTTTTTTCTATGTGACTAAATTCACTGAGAATGATTGTAACTAAGAACACTCTGGTGGCGCCAAGTGACGTTATTTCATTGATTTCCTGGCTCTGTAATATATCATTGTCGATAAGGATCACATATTCTTCATCCATGTTTTCCGTCCAAGGAAATTTAGATTGTATCCTAGTCGAGGCTTTTGTAAAAAGAGCAGCAGTAAACTGTGGGTTGCCTGTGACCTGAGGTTCTTTGGTTTTCTTGAAAATATAGGTCCTTGCGTGGAAGTGTCCTATGTGCTGTAGCTTTGTTTCTTACATTATTTTTGAATACACCATAGACTTCGCCAGGGTGCCGATTGCCATTGTTCATCCTGGAATCCACAAAATGTGGGTACGATTTACCTCCATGCTACCCTGAATTTCTAGTCTTTACACTTTTCGTAGATGACCCTTTGTTTAGATGGGAAGTGATAGCACTATGTAGTGTTGATTTGCACCGAGCCCCTGCCTGGTTGCACAAAAACGGTGTATGCCTTTATTCGGAATATATTCAGGATAAAGGCATACACCGTTTTTCGACAAAGGCTTGGTTGAAGAAGTACTGCCACATTCTAGGTTCTTACCAGGCGAGACGCGTCTCCCTCTTGAAATCCCATTTTTGCAATTCTGCCTTGCTCTCAAGTTCTTTTCTCTGGCTCAACCCAAGTCATTTGTCCACATTAGGTGTCTTTGACCATCCTGCAGGCCCATGAATTATAGGCTCGCTGAGATCCCCTGCTCAACTTCCCACTTTTGGAACTGGTCACAAATCAGCGGGAAATTTTCAAGCCCTATTCTCCTTCTGAGAGCAAGCTTAGACTTGGGTCAATTCTTGTTCAGCAGTTGAAATTAGAGCACCATATGCCTGTCCAAATATATAGCCATCGTGTCTTATTCTTCCCCGTTGTAGTTCATCCATGGAACCAATTCCAAGCTATAAGAAAGAAGGTTTTGAAAGTGCTGACTTCCGCAAGTGGGGATATTTTCAGGAAAGTGGCTGGAAGCTTGAACCCGAGCACCAGGATATGAGAAGGTGAGGTGCCTTTTCATGTTTTTTCCCGTTCCAATGGGGTAGCATCCTGTGGCTGACCCATGCATGTGTTCGCTGTAGAAGGGTCGTCTACATTTGGAGATTTCGGGTCAATGGAATCAGGGCAGGGCAGTGTTATTCTACAAGGGCTGCATTTGCTGACTCATGCTCACGAAGACACTCAGACCCACGATTGTCCTCCCTTAGGTCCCAATTTACTGTGTGTTAATATATGCTGAAAACAACTCCAATCACAGCCCCGGAACGAAGTCTCGAAGAATTTATCTGTCACTCACTGCCTTTATTTTGCAGTTTATTTTTCTCACCGGGTGTAGCCGATTTTCCGTGCTGTGTTGCTTGCTGCTGTGCATCCACTAGATTCTCTTCCAGAGAGACATCGATAAATTGTTTTTCAAATTCTGACCGGTTGTCAATAATCTTTTCTGGTGTGTAAAGTGGGCTGAGTTCAGTCCTTTGAGGTTTAGAGTAAGTTGTCTTGATTCCCTCCTTGGTCTATATGGAATGGTATCTGTGCTCATTGAAAACACCTGGTTTTTCCTCACCTCATGTGACCTTTGTGCTCCTACAGGCATAAGTGTGTTTGCTAAATGTGTAATTCTCTCTGTCGTCTGCCATTTCGTTCAAGGGACGCAATTGTATATTCCACCTGTACCTCATATCTTTGTTAAACCACTTTTTTCTATGTGACTAAATTCACTGAGAATGATTGTAACTAAGAACACTCCGGTGGCGCCAAGTGACGTTATTTCATTGATTTCCTGGCTCTGTAATATATCATTGTGGATAAGAATCACATATTCTTCATCCCTGTTTTCCGTCCAAGGAAATTTAGATTGTATCCTCGTCGAGGCTTTTGTAAAGAGAGCAGCAGTAAACGTTGGGTTGCCTGTGACCTGAGGTTCTTGGGTTTTCCTGAAAATATACGTCCTTGAATGGAAGTGTCCTATGTGCTGTAGCATTGTTTCTTACTTTATCTTCGAATACACCATAGAATTGGCCCGGGTGCCAATTGCAATTGGTCATCCCACAATCCACAAAATGTGGGTACGATTTACCTCCACGTTACCCTGCATTTCTGGTCTTTACACTTTTCGTACATGACCCTTTGTTTTGATGGGAAGTGATAGCATTATGTAGTGTTGATTTGCACCGAGCCCCTGCCTGGTTGCCCAAAAATGGTGTATGCCTTTATCCTAAAGATATTCAGGATAAAGGCATACACCCTTTTTCGACAAAGGCATGTTTGAAGAAGTACTGCCACATCCTATGTTCTTGCCAGGCGAGACGCTTCTCCCTCTTGAAATCCCAGTTTTGCAATTCTGCCTTGCTCTCAAGTTCTTTTCTCTGGTTCAACCCAAGTCATTTTTCCCCATTACGTGCCTTTTACCATCCTGCAGGGCAATGAATTATAGGCTCCCTGAGATCCCCGGCTCAACTTCCCACTTTCGGAACTGGTCCCAAAGCAGCAGGAAATTTTCAAGCCCAATTCTCCTTCTGAGAGCAAGCTTAGACTTGGGTCAATTCTTGTTTAGCATTGGAAATTAGAGCGCCATCTGCCTGTCCAAATATATAGCCATCGTCTCTTATTCTTCCCCGTTGTAGTTCATCCATGGAACGAATTCCAAGTTATAAGTAAGAGTGTTTTGAAAGTGCTGACTTCCCCAATTGGGTATATTTTCAGAAAAGCGGCTGAAAGCTTGAACCCGAGCACCAGGATATGAGAAGATGAGGTGGCTTTTCATGTTTTTTGCCGTTCCAATGGGGTAGCATCCTGTGGCTGTCCCATGCATGTGTTCGCTGTAGGAAGGGTCGTCTGCGTTTGGAGATTTCGGGTCCATGGAATCAGGAAAAGGCAGTGTTATTCGACAAGGGCTGCATTTGCTGACTCATGCTCACGAAGACACTCAGACCCACGAGTGTCCTCCCTTAGGTCCGATCCTTCTGTGTGTTAATATATGCTCAAAACAACTTCAATGACAGCCCCTGAACTAAGTCTCGAAGAATTTATCTCTCACTCACTGCCTTTATTTTTCTCACGGGGTGTAGCCGATTTTCAGTGCTGTGTTGCTTGCTGCTGTGCATCCACTTGATTCTCTTCCAGAGAGACATCGATAAATTCTCTTTCAAATTCTAACCAGTTGTCAATAATCTTTTCTGGTGTGTAAAGTGGGCTGAGTTCAGTCCTTTGAGGTTTAGAGTAAGTTGTCTTGATTCCCTCTTTGGTCTATATGGAATGGTATCTGTGCTCATTGAAAACACCTGGTTTTTCCTAACCTCAAGTGACCTTCGCGCTCCTACAGGCATAAGTGTGTTTGCTAAATGTGTGATGCTTTCTCTCGTCTGCCATTTCATTCATGGGACGCAATTTTGTATTCCACCTGTACCTCATATCTTTGATAAACCACTTTTTTCTATGTGACTAAATTTACTGAGAATGATTGTAACTACGAACACTCCTTTGGCGGCAAGTGACGTTATGTCATTGATTTCCTGGCTCAGTAATATATCATTGTAGATAAGAATCACATATTCTCCATCCATGTTTTCCGTCCAAGGAAATTTAGATTGTATCCTAGTCGAGGCTTTTGTAAAGAGAGCAGCAGTAAACGTTGGGTTGCCTGTGATCTGAGGTTCTTTGGTTTTCTTGAAAATATACGTCCTTGAGTGGAAGTGTCCTATGTGCTCTAGCTTTGTTTCTTACATTATTTTCGAATACACCATAGACTTCGCCAGGGTGCCGATTGCCATTGTTCATCCTGGAATCCACAAAATGTGGGTACGATTTACCTCCATGCTACCCTGAATTTCTAGTCTTTACACTTTTCGTAGATGACCCTTTGTTTAGATGGGAAGTGATAGCACTATGTAGTGTTGATTTGCACCGAGCCCCTGCCTGGTTGCCCAAAAACGGTGTATGCCTTTATTCGGAATATATTCAGGATAAAGGCATACACCGTTTTTCGACAAAGGCCTGGTTGAAGAGGTACTGCCACATTCTAGGTTCTTACCAGGCGAGACGCGTCTCCCTCTTGAAATCCCATTTTTGCAATTCTGCCTTGCTCTCAAGTTATTTTCTCTGGCTCAACCCAAGTCATTTGTCCACATTAGGTGTCTTTGACCATCCTGCAGGCCCATGAATTATAGGCTCGCTGAGATCCCCTGCTCAACTTCCCATATTTAGAACTGGTCACAAATCAGCGGGAAATTTTCAAGCCCTATTCTCCTTCTGAGAGCAAGCTTAGACTTGGGTCAATTCTTGTTCAGCAGTTGAAATTAGAGCACCATATGCCTGTCCATATATATAGGCATCGTGTCTTATTTTTCCCCGTTGAAGTTCATGCATGGATCCAATTCCAAGCTATAAGAAAGAAGGTTTTGAAAGTGCTGACTTCCCCAAGTGGGGATATTTTCAGGAAAGTGGCTGGAAGCTTGAAACCGAGCACCAGGATATGAGAAGATGAGGTGCCTTTTCATGTTTTTTCCCGTTCCAATGGGGTAGCATCCTGTGGCTGACCCATGCATGTGTTCGCTGTAGAAGGGTCGTCTACATTTGGAGATTTCGGGTCAATGGAATCAGGGCAGGGCAGTGTTATTCTACAAGGGCTGCATTTGCTGACTCATGCTCACGAAGACACTCAGACCCACGATTGTCCTCCCTTAGGTCCCAATTTTCTGTGTGTTAATATATGCTGAAAACAACTCCAATCACAGCCCCTGAACGAAGTCTCGAAGAATTTATCTGTCACTCACTGCCTTTATTTTGCAGTTTATTTTTCTCACCGGGTGTAGCCGATTTTCCGTGCTGTGTTGCTTGCTGCTGTGCATCCACTAGATTCTCTTCCAGAGAGACATAGATAAATTGTTTTTCAAATTCTGGCCAGTTGTCAATAATCTTTTCTGGTGTGTAAAGTGGGCTGAGTTCAGTCCTTTGAGGTTTAGAGTAAGTTGTCTTGATTCCCTCCTTGGTCTATATGGAATGGTATCTGTGCTCATTGAAAACACCTGGTTTTTCCTCACCTCATGTGACCTTTGCGCTCCTACAGGCATAAGTGTGTTTGCTAAATGTGTAATTCTCTCTGTCATCTGCCATTTCGTTCAAGGGACGCAATTTTATATTCCACCTGTACCTCATATCTTTGATAAACCACTTTTTTCTATGTGACTAAATTCACTGAGAATGATTGTAACTAAGAACACTCCGGTGGCGCCAAGTGACGTTATTTCATTGATTTCCTGGCTCTGTAATATATCATTGTGGATAAGAATCAAATATTCTTCATCCATGTTTTCCGTCCAAGGAAATTTAGATTGTATCCTCGTCGAGGCTTTTGTAAAGAGAGCAGCAGTAAACGTTGGGTTGCCTGTGACCTGAGGTTCTTTGGTTTTCCTGAAAATAAACATCCTTGAATGGAAGTGTCCTATGTGCTGTAGCATTGTTTCTTACTTTATCTTCGAATACACCATAGAATTCGCCAGGGTGCCGATTGCAATTGGTCATCCCACAATCCACAAAATGTGGGTACGATTTACCTCCATGTTACCTTGCATTTCTGGTCTTTACACTTTTCGTACATGACCCTTTGTTTTGATGGGAAGTGATAGCATTATGTAGTGTTGATTTGCACCGAGCCCCTGCCTGGTTGCCCAAAAACGGTGTATGCCTTTATCCTAAAGATATTCAGGATAAAGGCATACACCCTTTTTCGACAAAGGCATGTTTGAAGAAGTACTGCCACATCCTAGGTTCTTACCAGGCGAGACGCTTCTCCCTCTTGAAATCCCAGTTTTGCAATTCTGCCTTGCTCTCAAGTTCTTTCCTCTGGTTCAACCCAAGTCATTTTTCCACATTACATGCCTTTTACCATCCTGCAGGGCCATGAATTATAGGCTCCCTGAGATCCCCGGCTCAACTTCCCACTTTCGGAACTGGTCCCAAAGCAGCAGGAAATTTTCAAGCACAATTCTCCTTCTGAGAGCGAGCTTAGACTTGGGTCAATTCTTGTTCAGCCTTGGAAATTAGAGCGCCATGTGCCTGTCCAAATATATAGCCATCGTCTCTTATTCTTCCCCGTTGTAGTTCATCCATGGAACCAATTCCAAGTTATAAGTAAGAGTGTTTTGAAAGTGCTGACTTCCCCAATTGGGTATAATTTCAGAAAAGCGGCTGAAAGCTTGAACCCGAGCACCAGGATATGAGAAGATGAGGTGGCTTTTCATGTTTTTTGCCGTTCCAATGGGGTAGCATCCTGTGGCTGTCCCATGCATGTGTTCGCTGTAGGAAGGGTCGTCTGCGTTTGGAGATTTCGGGTCCATGGAATCAGGAAAACGCAGTGTTATTCGACAAGGGCTGCATTAGCTGACTCATGCTCACGAAGACACTCAGACCCACGAGTGTCCTCCCTTAGGTCCGATCCTTCTGTGTGTTAATATATGCTCAAAACAACTTCAATGACAGCCCCTGAACTAAGTCTCGAAGAATTTATCTCTCACTCACTGCCTTTATTTTTCTCACGGGGTGTAGCCGATTTTCAGTGCTGTGTTGCTTGCTGCTGTGCATCCACTTGATTCTCTTCCAGAGAGACATCGATAAATTGTTTTTCAAATTCTAACCAGTTGTAAATAATCTTTTCTGGTGTGTAAAGTGGGCTGAGTTCAGTCCTTTGAGGTGTAGAGTAAGTTGTCTTGATTCCCTCTTTGGTCTATATGGAATGGTATCTGTGCTCATTGAAAACACCTGGTTTTTCCTCACCTCAAGTGACCTTCGCGCTCCTACAGGCATAAGTGTGTTTGCTAAATGTGTGATGCTTTCTCTCGTCTGCCATTTCATTCATGGGACGCAATTTTATATTCCACCTGTACCTCATATCTTTGATAAACCACTTTTTTCTATGTGACTAAATTCCCTGAGTATGATTGTAACTAAGAACACTCCGGTGGCGCCAAGTGACGTTATTTCATTGATTTCCTGGCTCTGTAATATATCATTGTAGATAAGGATCACATATTCTTCATCCATGTTTTCCGTCCAAGGAAATTTAGATTGTATCCTAGTCGAGGCTTTTGTAAAAAGAGCAGCAGTAAACTTTGGGTTGCCTGTGACCTGAGGTTCTTTGGTTTTCTTGAAAATATACGTCCTTGAGTGGAAGTGTCCTATGTGCTGTAGCTTTGTTTCTTACATTATTTTTGAATACACCATAGACTTCACCAGGGTGCCGATTGCCATTGTTCATCCTGGAATCCACAAAATGTGGGTACGATTTACCTCCATGCTACCCTGAATTTCTAGTCTTTACACTTTTCGTAGATGACCCTTTGTTTAGATGGGAAGTGATAGCACTATGTAGTGTTGATTTGCACCGAGCCCCTGCCTGGTTGCCCAAAAACGGTGTATGCCTTTATTCGGAATATATTCAGGATAAAGGCATACACCGTTTTTCGACAAAGGCATGGTTGAAGAAGTACTGCCACATTCTAGGTTCTTACCAGGCGAGACGCGTCTCCCTCTTGAAATCCCATTTTTGCAATTCTGCCTTGCTCTCAACTTCTTTTCTCTGGCTCAACCCAAGTCATTTGTCCACATTAGGTGTCTTTGACCATCCTGCAGGCCCATGAATTATAGGCTCGCTGAGATCTCCTGCTCAACTTCCCACATTTGGAACTGGTCACAAATCAGCGGGAAATTTTCAAGCCCTATTTTCCTTCTGAGAGCAAGCTTAGACTTGGGTCAATTCTTGTTCAGCAGTTGAAATTAGAGCACCATATGCCTGTCCATATATATAGGCATCGTGTCTTATTCTTCCCCGTTGAAGTTCATCCATGGAACCAATTCCAAGCTATAAGAAAGAAGGTTTTGAAAGTGCTGACTTCCCCAAGTGGGGATATTTTCAGGAAAGTGGCTGGAAGCTTGAACCCGAGCACCAGGATATGAGAAGATGAGGTGCCTTTTCATGTTTTTTCCCGTTCCAATCGGGTAGCATCCTGTGGCTGACCCATGCATGTGTTCGCTGTAGAAGGGTCGTCTACATTTGGAGATTTCGGGTCAATGGAATCAGGGCAAGGCAGTGTTTTTCTACAAGGGCTGCATTTGCTGACTCATGCTCACGAAGACACTCAGACCCACGATTGTCCTCCCTTAGGTCCCATCTTTCTGTGTGTTAATATATGCTGAAAACAACTCGAATCACAGCCCCTGAACGAAGTCTCGAAGAATTTATCTGTCACTTACTGCCTTTATTTTGCAGTTTATTTTTCTCACCGTGTGTAGCTGATTTTCCGTGCTGTGTTGCTTGCTGCTGTGCATCCACTAGATTCTCTTCCAGAGAGACATAGATAAATTGTTTTTCAAATTCTGGCCAGTTGTCAATAATCTTTTCTGGTGTGTAAAGTGGGCTGAGTTCAGTCCTTTGAGGTTTAGAGTAAGTTGTCTTGATTCCCTCCTTGGTCTATATGGAATGGTATCTGTGCTCATTGAAAACACCTGGTTTTTCCTCACCTCATGTGACCTTTGCCCTCCTACAGGCATAAGTGTGTTTGCTAAATGTGTAATTCTCTCTGTCGTCTGCCATTTCGTTCAAGGGACGCAATTTTATATTCCACCTGTACCTCATATCTTTGATAAACCACTTTTTGCTATGTGACTAAATTCACTGAGAATGATTGTAACTAAGAACACTCCGGTGGCGCCAAGTGACGTTATTTCATTGATTTCCTGGCTCTGTAATATATCATTGTGGATAAGAATCATATATTCTTCATCCATGTTTTCCGTCCAAGGAAATTTAGATTGTATCCTCGTCGAGGCTTTTGTAAAGAGAGCAGCAGTAAACGTTGGGTTGCCTGTGACCTGAGGTTCTTGGGTTTTCCTGAAAATATACGTCCTTGAATGGAAGTGTCCTATGTGCTGTAGCATTGTTTCTTACTTTATCTTCGAATACACCATAGAAGTCGCCAGGGTGCCGATTGCAATTGGTCATCCCACAATCCACAAAATGTGGGTACGATTTACCTCCACGTTACCCTGCATTTCTGGTCTTTACACTTTTCGGACATGACCCTTTGTTTTGATGGGAAGTGATAGCATTATGTAGTGTTGATTTGCACCGAGCCCCTGCCTGGTTGCCCAAAAACGGTGTATGCCTTTATCCTAAAGATATTCAGGATAAAGGCATACACCCTTTTTCGACAAAGGCATGTTTGAAGAAGTACTGCCACATCCTAGGTTCTTACCAGGCGAGACGCTTCTCCCTCTTGAAATCCCAGTTTTGCACTTCTGCCTTGCTCTCAAGTTCTTTCCTCTGGTTCAACCCAAGTCATTTTTCCACATTACATGCCTTTTACCATCCTGCAGGGCCATGAATTATAGGCTCCCTGAGATCCCCGGCTCAAATTCCCACTTTCGGAACTGGTCCCAAAGCAGCAGGAAATTTTCAAGCCCAATTCTCCTTCTGAGAGCAAGCTTAGACTTGGGTCAATTCTTGTTCAGCCTTGGAAATTAGAGCGCCATGTGCCTGTCCAAATATATAGCCATCGTCTCTTATTCTTCCCCGTTGTAGTTCATCCATGGAACCAATTCCAAGTTATAAGTAAGAGTGTTTTGAAAGTGCTGACTTCCCCAATTGGGTATATTTTCAGAAAAGCGGCTGAAAGCTTGAACCCGAGCACCAGGATATGAGAAGATGAGGTGGCTTTTCATGTTTTTTGCCGTTCCAATGGGGTAGCATCCTGTGGCTGTCCCATGCATGTGTTCGCTGTAGGAAGGGTCGTCTGCATTTCGAGATTTCGGGTCCATGGAATCAGGAAAAGGCAGTGTTATTCGACAAGGGCTGCATTTGCTGACTCATGCTCACGAAGACACTCAGACCCACGAGTGTCCTCCCTTAGGTCCCATCCTTCTGTGTGTTAATATATGCTCAAAACAACTTCAATGACAGCCCCTGAACTAAGTCTCGAAGAATTTATCTCTCACTCACTGCCTTTATTTTTCTCACGGGGTGTAGCCGATTTTCAGTGCTGTGTTGCTTGCTGCTGTGCATCCACTTGATTCTCTTCCAGAGAGACATCGATAAATTGTTTTTCAAATTCTAACCAGTTGTAAATAATCTTTTCTGGTGTGTAAAGTGGGCTGAGTTCAGTCCTTTGAGGTGTAGAGTAAGTTGTCTTGATTCCCTCTTTGGTCTATATGGAATGGTATCTGTGCTCATTGAAAACACCTGGTTTTTCCTCACCTCAAGTGACCTTCGCGCTCCTACAGGCATAAGTGTGTTTGCTAAATGTGTGATGCTTTCTCTCGTCTGCCATTTCATTCATGGGACGCAATTTTGTATTCCACCTGTACCTCATATCTTTGATAAACCACTTTTTTCTATGTGACTAAATTCACTGAGTATGATTGTAACTAAGAACACTCTGGTGGCGCCAAGTGACGTTATTTCATTGATTTCCTGGCTCTGTAATATATCATTGTCGATAAGGATCACATATTCTTCATCCATGTTTTCCGTCCAAGGAAATTTAGATTGTATCCTAGTCGAGGCTTTTGTAAAAAGAGCAGCAGTAAACTGTGGGTTGCCTGTGACCTGAGGTTCTTTGGTTTTCTTGAAAATATACGTCCTTGAGTGGAAGTGTCCTATGTGCTGTAGCTTTGTTTCTTACATTATTTTTGAATACACCATAGACTTCGCCAGGGTGCCGATTGCCATTGTTCATCCTGGAATCCACAAAATGTGGGTACGATTTACCTCCATGCTACCCTGAATTTCTAGTCTTTACACTTTTCGTAGATGACCCTTTGTTTAGATGGGAAGTGATAGCACTATGTAGTGTTGATTTGCACCGAGCCCCTGCCTGGTTGCCCATAAACGGTGTATGCCTTTTTTCGGAATATATTCAGGATAAAGGCATACACCGTTTTTCGACAAAGGCATGGTTGAAGATGTACTGCCACATTCTAGGTTCTTACCAGGCGAGACGCGTCTCCCTCTTGAAATCCCATTTTTGCAATTCTGCCTTGCTCTCAAGTTATTTTCTCTGGCTCAACCCAAGTCATTTGTCCACATTAGGTGTCTTTGACCATCCTGCAGGCCCATGAATTATAGGCTCGCTGAGATCCCCTGCTCAACTTCCCACTTTTGGAACTGGTCACAAATCAGTGGGAACTTTTCAAGCCCTATTCTCCTTCTGAGAGCAAGCTTAGACTTGGGTCAATTCTTGTTCAGCAGTTGAAATTAGAGCACCATATGCCTGTCCAAATATAATGCCATCGTGTCTTATTCTTCCCCGTTGTAGTTCATCCATGGAACCAATTCCAAGCTATAAGAAAGAAGGTTTTGAAAGTGCTGACTTCCCCAAGTGGGGATATTTTCAGGAAAGTGGCTGGAAGATTGAACCCGAGCACCAGGATATGAGAAGATGAGGTGCCTTTTCATGTTTTTTCCCGTTCCAATGGGGTAGCATCCTGTGGCTGACCCATGCATGTGTTCGCTGTAGAAGGGTCGTCTACATTTGGAGATTTCGGGTCAATGGAATCAGGGCAGGGCAGTGTTATTCTACAAGGGCTGCATTTGCTGACTCATGCTCACGAAGAAACTCAGACCCACGATTGTCCTCCCTTAGGTCCCAATTTTCTGTGTGTTAATATATGCTGAAAACAACTCCAATCACAGCCCCTGAACGAAGTCTCGAAGAATTTATCTGTCACTCACTGCCTTTATTTTGCAGTTTATTTTTCTCACCGGGTGTAGCCGATTTTCCGTGCTGTGTTGCTTGCTGCTGCGCATCCACTAGATTCTCTTCCAGAGAGACATCGATAAATTGTTTTTCAAATTCTGACCGGTTGTCAATAATCTTTTCTGGTGTGTAAAGTGGGCTGAGTTCAGTCCTTTGAGGTTTAGAGTAAGTTGTCTTGATTCCCTCCTTGGTCTATATGGAATGGTATCTGTGCTCATTGAAAACACCTGGTTTTTCCTCACCTCCTGTGACCTTTGCGCTCCTACAGGCATAAGTGTGTTTGCTAAATGTGTAATTCTCTCTGTCGTCTGCCATTTCGTTCAAGGGACGCAATTGTATATTCCACCTGTACCTCATATCTTTGATAAACCACTTTTTTCTATGTGACTAAATTCACTGAGAATGATTGTAACTAAGAACACTCCGGTGGCGCCAAGTGACGTTATTTCATTGATTTCCTGGCTCTGTAATATATCATTGTGGATAAGAATCACATATTCTTCATCCATGTTTTCCGTCCAAGGAAATTTAGATTGTATCCTAGTCGAGGCTTTTGTAAAGAGAGCAGCAGTAAACGTTGGGTTGCCTGTGACCTGAGGTTCTTGGGTTTTCCTGAAAATATACGTCCTTGAATGGAAGTGTCCTATGTGCTGTAGCATTGTTTCTTACTTTATCTTCGAATACACCATAGAATTGGCCCGGGTGCCGATTGCAATTGGTCATCCCACAATCCACAAAATGTGGGTACGATTTACCTCCACGTTACCCTGCATTTCTGGTCTTTACACTTTTCGTACATGACCCTTTGTTTTGATGGGAAGTGATAGCATTATGTAGGGTTGATTTGCACCGAGCCCCTGCCTTGTTGCCCAAAAATGGTGTATGCCTTTATCCTAAAGATATTCAGGATAAAGGCATACACCCTTTTTCGACAAAGGCATGTTTGAAGAAGTACTGCCACATCCTATGTTCTTGCCAGGCGAGACGCTTCTCCCTCTTGAAATCCCAGTTTTGCAATTCTGCCTTGCTCTCAAGTTCTTTTCTCTGGTTCAACCCAAGTCATTTTTCCCCATTACGTGCCTTTTACCATCCTGCAGGGCCATGAATTATAGGCTCCCTGAGATCCCCGGCTCAAATTCCCACTTTCGGAACTGGTCCCAAAGCAGCAGGAAATTTTCAAGCCCAATTCTCCTTCTGAGAGCAAGCTTAGACTTGGGTCAATTCTTGTTCAGCATTGGAAATTAGAGCGCCATGTGCCTGTCCAAATATATAGCCATCGTCTCTTATTCTTCCCCGTTGTAGTTCATCCATGGAACCAATTCCAAGTTATAAGTAAGAGTGTTTTGAAAGTGCTGACTTCCCCAATTGGGTATATTTTCAGAAAAGCGGCTGAAAGCTTGAACCCGAGCACCAGGATATGAGAAGATGAGGTGGCTTTTCATGTTTTTTGCCGTTCCAATGGGGTAGCATCCTGTGGCTGTCCCATGCATGTGTTCGCTGTAGGAAGGGTCGTCTGCGTTTGGAGATTTCGGGTCCATGGAATCAGGAAAAGGCAGTGTTATTCGACAAGGGCTGCATTTGCTGACTCATGCTCACGAAGACACTCAGACCCACGAGTGTCCTCCCTTAGGTCCCATCCTTCTGTGTGTTAAAATATGCTCAAAACAACTTCAATGACAGCCCCTGAACTAAGTCTCGAAGAATTTATCTCTCACTCACTGCCTTTATTTTTCTCACGGGGTGTAGCCGATTTTCAGTGCTGTGTTGCTTGCTGCTGTGCATCCACTTGATTCTCTTCCAGAGAGACATCGATAAATTCTTTTTCAAATTCTAACCAGTTGTCAATAATCTTTTCTGGTGTGTAAAGTGGGCTGAGTTCAGTCCTTTGAGGTGTAGAGTAAGTTGTCTTGATTCCCTCTTTGGTCTATATGGAATGGTATCTGTGCTCATTGAAAACACCTGGTTTCTCCTCACCTCAAGTGACCTTCGCGCTCCTACAGGCATAAGTGTGTTTGCTAAATGTGTGATGCTTTCTCTCGTCTGCCATTTCATTCATGGGACGCAATTTTATATTCCACCTGTACCTCATATCTTTGATAAACCACTTTTTTCTATGTGACTAAATTCACTGAGTATGATTGTAACTAAGAACACTCTGGTGGCCCCAAGTGACGTTATTTCATTGATTTCCTGGCTCTGTAATATATCATTGTAGATAAGGATCACATATTCTTCATCCATGTTTTCCGTCCAAGGAAATTTAGATTGTATCCTAGTCGAGGCTTTTGTAAAAAGAGCAGCAGTCAACGTTGGGTTGCCTGTGACCTGAGGTTCTTTGGTTTTCTTGAAAATATACGTCCTTGAGTGGAAGTGTCCTATGTGCTGTAGCTTTGTTTCTTACATTATTTTTGAATACACCATAGACTTCGCCAGGGTGCCGATTGCCATTGTTCATCCTGGAATCCACAAAATGTGGGTACGATTTACCTCCATGCTACCCTGAATTTCTAGTCTTTACACTTTTCGTAGATGACCCTTGGTTTAGATGGGAAGTGATAGCACTATGTAGTGTTGATTTGCACCGAGCCCCTGCCTGGTTGCCCAAAAATGGTGTATGCCTTTATTCGGAATATATTCAGGATAAAGGCATACACCGTTTTTCGACAAAGGCTTGGTTGAAGAAGTACTGCCACATTCTAGGTTCTTACCAGGCGAGACGCGTCTCCCTCTTGAAATCCCATTTTTGCAATTCTGCCTTGCTCTCAAGTTCTTTTCTCTGGCTCAACCCAAGTCATTTGTCAACATTAGGTGTCTTTGACCATCCTGCAGGCCCATGAATTATAGGCTCGCTGAGATCCCCTGCTCAACTTCCCACTTTTGGAACTGGTCACAAATCAGCGGGAAATTTTCAAGCCCTATTCTCCTTCTGAGAGCAAGCTTAGACTTGGGTCAATTCTTGTTCAGCAGTTGAAATTAGAGCACCATATGCCTGTCCAAATATATAGGCATCGTGTCTTATTCTTCCCCGTTGTAGTTCATCCATGGAACCAATTCCAAGTTATAAGTAAGAGTGTTTTGAAAGTGCTGACTTCCCCAATTGGGTATATTTTCAGAAAAGCGGCTGAAAGCTTGAACCCGAGCACCAGGATATGAGAAGATGAGGTGGCTTTTCATGTTTTTTGCCGTTCCAATGGGGTAGCATCCTGTGGCTGTCCCATGCATGTGTTCGCTGTAGGAAGGGTCGTCTGCGTTTGGAGATTTCGGGTCCATGGAATCAGGAAAAGGCAGTGTTATTCGACAAGGGCTGCATTTGCTGACTCATGCTCACGAAGACACTCAGACCCACGAGTGTCCTCCCTTAGGTCCGATCCTTCTGTGTGTTAATATATGCTCAAAACAACTTCAATGACAGCCCCTGAACTAAGTCTCGAAGAATTTATCTCTCACTCACTGCCTTTATTTTTCTCACGGGGTGTAGCCGATTTTCAGTGCTGTGTTGCTTGCTGCTGTGCATCCACTTGATTCTCTTCCAGAGAGACATCGATAAATTGTTTTTCAAATTCTAACCAGTTGTAAATAATGTTTTCTGGTGTGTAAAGTGGGCTGAGTTCAGTCCTTTGAGGTGTAGAGTAAGTTGTCTTGATTCCCTCTTTGGTCTATATGGAATGGTATCTGTGCTCATTGAAAACACCTGGTTTTTCCTCACCTCAAGTGACCTTCGCGCTCCTACAGGCATAAGTGTGTTTGCTAAATGTGTGATGCTTTCTCTCGTCTGCCATTTCATTCATGGGACGCAATTTTATATTCCACCTGTACCTCATATCTTTGATAAACCACTTTTTTCTATGTGACTAAATTCACTGAGAATGATTGTAACTAAGAACACTCTGGTGGCGCCAAGTGACGTTATTTCATTGATTTCCTGGCTCTGTAATATATCATTGTAGATAAGGATCACATATTCTTCATCCATGTTTTCCGTCCAAGGAAATTTAGATTGTATCCTAGTCGAGGCTTTTGTAAAAAGAGCAGCAGTAAACTGTGGGTTGCCTGTGACCTGAGGTTCTTTGGTTTTCTTGAAAATATACGTCCTTGCGTGGAAGTGTCCTATGTGCTGTAGCTTTGTTTCTTACATTATTTTTGAATACACCATAGACTTCGCCAGGGTGCCGATTGCCATTGTTCATCCTGGAATCCACAAAATGTGGGTACGATTTACCTCCATGCTACCCTGAATTTCTAGTCTTTACACTTTTCGTAGATGACCCTTTGTTTAGATGGGAACTGATAGCACTATGTAGTGTTGATTTGCACCGAGCCCCTGCCTGGTTGCCCAAAAATGGTGTATGCCTTTATCCTAAAGATATTCAGGATAAAGGCATACACCGTTTTTCGACAAAGGCTTGGTTGAAGAAGTACTGCCACATTCTAGGTTCTTACCAGGCGAGACGCGTCTCCCTCTTGAAATCCCATTTTTGCAATTCTGCCTTGCTCTCAAGTTCTTTTCTCTGGCTCAACCCAAGTCATTTGTCCACATTAGGTGTCTTTGACCATCCTGCAGGCCCATGAATTATAGGCTCGCTGAGATCCCCTGCTCAACTTCCCACTTTTGGAACTGGTCCCAAATCAGTGGGAAATTTTCAAGCCCTATTCTCCTTCTGAGAGCAAGCTTAGACTTGGGTCAATTCTTGTTCAGCAGTTGAAATTAGAGCACCATATGCCTGTCCTAATATATAGGCATCGTGTCTTATTCTTCCCCGTTGTAGTTCATCCATGGAAACAATTCCAAGCTATAAGAAAGAAGGTTTTGAAAGTGCTGACTTCCGCAAGTGGGGATATTTTCAGGAAAGTGGCTGGATGCTTGAACCCGAGCACCAGGATATGAGAAGATGAGGAGCCTTTTCATGTTTTTTCCTGTTCCAATGGGGTAGCATCCTGTGGCTGACCCATGCATGTGTTCGCTGTAGAAGGGTCGTCTACATTTGGAGATTTCGGGTCAATGGAATCAGGGCAGGGCAGTGTTATTCTACAAGGCCTGCATTTGCTGACTCATGCTCACAAAGACACTCAGACCCACGATTGTCCTCCCTTAGGTCCCAATTTTCTGTGTGTTAATATATGCTGAAAACAACTCCAATCACAGCCCCTGAACGAAGTCTCGAAGAATTTATCTGTCACTCACTGCCTTTATTTTGCAGTTTATTTTTCTCACCGGGTGTAGCCGATTTTCCGTGCTGTGTTGCTTGCTGCTGCGCATCCACTAGATTCTCTTCCAGAGAGACATCGATAAATTGTTTTTCAAATTCTGACCGGTTGTCAATAATCTTTTCTGGTGTGTAAAGTGGGCTGAGTTCAGTCCTTTGAGGTTTAGAGTAAGTTGTCTTGATTCCCTCCTTGTTCTATATGGAATGGTATCTGTGCTCATTGAAAACACCTGGTTTTTCCTCACCTCATGTGACCTTTGCGCTCCTACAGGCATAAGTGTGTTTGCTAAATGTGTAATTCTCTCTGTCGTCTGCCATTTCGTTCAAGGGACGCAATTTTATATTCCACCTGTACCTCATATCTTTGATAAACCACTTTTTTCTATGTGACTAAATTCACTGAGAATGATTGTAACTAAGAACACTCCGGTGGCGCCAAGTGACGTTATTTCATTGATTTCCTGGCTCTGTAATATATCATTGTGGATAAGAATCACATATTCTTCATCCATGTTTTCCGTCCAAGGAAATTTAGATTGTATCCTAGTCGAGGCTTTTGTAAAGAGAGCAGCAGTAAACGTTGGGTTGCCTGTGACCTGAGGTTCTTGGGTTTTCCTGAAAATATACGTCCTTGAATGGAAGTGTCCTATGTGCTGTAGCATTGTTTCTTACTTTATCTTCGAATACACCATAGAATTGGCCCGGGTGCCGATTGCAATTGGTCATCCCACAATCCACAAAATGTGGGTACGATTTACCTCCACGTTACCCTGCATTTCTGGTCTTTACACTTTTCGTACATGACCCTTTGTTTTGATGGGAAGTGATAGCATTATGTAGTGTTGATTTGCACCGAGCCCCTGCCTGGTTGCCCAAAAATGGTGTATGCCTTTATCCTAAAGATATTCAGGATAAAGGCATACACCCTTTTTCGACAAAGGCATGTTTGAAGAAGTACTGCCACATCCTATGTTCTTGCCAGGCGAGACGCTTCTCCCTCTTGAAATCCCAGTTTTGCAATTCTGCCTTGCTCTCAAGTTCTTTTCTCTGGTTCAACCCAAGGCATTTTTCCCCATTACGTGCCTTTTACCATCCTGCAGGGCCATAAATTATAGGCTCCCTGAGATCCCCGGCTCAACTTCCCACTTTCGGAACTGGTCCCAAAGCAGCAGGAAATTTTCAAGCCCAATTCTCCTTCTGAGAGCAAGCTTAGACTTGGGTCAATTCTTGTTCAGCATTGGAAATTAGAGCGCCATCTGCCTGTCCAAATATATAGCCATCGTCTCTTATTCTTCCCCGTTGTAGTTCATCCATGGAACCAATTCCAAGTTATAAGTAAGAGTGTTTTGAAAGTGCTGACTTCCCCAATTGGGTATATTTTCAGAAAAGCGGCTGAAAGCTTGAACCCGAGCACCAGGATATGAGAAGATGAGGTGGCTTTTCATGTTTTTTGCCGTTCCAATGGGGTAGCATCCTGTGGCTGTCCCATGCATGTGTTCGCTGTAGGAAGGGTCGTCTGCGTTTGGAGATTTCGGGTCCATGGAATCAGGAAAAGGCAGTGTTATTCGACAAGGGCTGCATTTGCTGACTCATGCTCACGAAGACACTCAGACCCACGAGTGTCCTCCCTTAGGTCCGATCCTTCTGTGTGTTAATATATGCTCAAAACAACTTCAATGACAGCCCCTGAACTAAGTCTCGAAGAATTTATCTCTCACTCACTGCCTTTATTTTTCTCACGGGGTGTAGCCGATTTTCAGTGCTGTGTTGCTTGCTGCTGTGCATCCACTTGATTCTCTTCCAGAGAGACATCGACAAATTGTTTTTCAAATTCTAACCAGTTGTAAATAATCTTTTCTGGTGTGTAAAGTGGGCTGAGTTCAGTGCTTTGAGGTGTAGAGTAAGTTGTCTTGATTCCCTCTTTGGTCTATATGGAATGGTATCTGTGCTCATTGAAAACACCTGGTTTTTCCTCACCTCAAGTGACCTTCGCGCTCCTACAGGCATAAGTGTGTTTGCTAAATGTGTGATGCTTTCTCTCGTCTGCCATTTCATTCATGGGACGCAATTTTATATTCCACCTGTACCTCATATCTTTGATAAACCACTTTTTTCTATGTGACTAAATTCACTGAGAATGATTGTAACTAAGAACACTCTGGTGGCGCCAAGTGACGTTATTTCATTGATTTCCTGGCTCTGTAATATATCATTGTAGATAAGGATCACATATTCTTCATCCATGTTTTCCGTCCAAGGAAATTTAGATTGTATCCTAGTCGAGGCTTTTGTAAAAAGAGCAGCAGTAAACTGTGGGTTGCCTGTGACCTGAGGTTCTTTGGTTTTCTTGAAAATATACGTCCTTGAGTGGAAGTGTCCTATGTGCTGTAGCTTTGTTTCTTACATTATTTTTGAATACACCATAGACTTCGCCAGGGTGCCGATTGCCATTGTTCATCCTGGAATCCACAAAATGTGGGTACGATTTACCTCCATGCTACCCTGAATTTCTAGTCTTTACACTTTTCGTAGATGACCCTTTGTTTAGATGGGAAGTGATAGCACTATGTAGTGTTGATTTGCACCGAGCCCCTGCCTGGTTGCCCAAAAATGGTGTATGCCTTTATCCTAAAGATATTCAGGATAAAGGCATACACCGTTTTTCGACAAAGGCTTGGTTGAAGAAGTACTGCCACATTCTAGGTTCTTACCAGGCGAGACGCGTCTCCCTCTTGAAATCCCATTTTTGCAATTCTGCCTTGCTCTCAAGTTCTTTTCTCTGGCTCAACCCAAGTCATTTGTCAACATTAGGTGTCTTTGACCATCCTGCAGGCCCATGAATTATAGGCTCGCTGAGATCCCCTGCTCAACTTCCCACTTTTGGAACTGGTCACAAATCAGCGGGAAATTTTCAAGCCCTATTCTCCTTCTGAGAGCAAGCTTAGACTTGGGTCAATTCTTGTTCAGCAGTTGAAATTAGAGCACCATATGCCTGTCCAAATATATAGGCATCGTGTCTTATTCTTCCCCGTTGTAGTTCATCCATGGAACCAATTCCAAGTTATAAGTAAGAGTGTTTTGAAAGTGCTGACTTCCCCAATTGGGTATATTTTCAGAAAAGCGGCTGAAAGCTTGAACCCGAGCACCAGGATATGAGAAGATGAGGTGGCTTTTCATGTTTTTTGCCGTTCCAATGGGGTAGCATCCTGTGGCTGTCCCATGCATGTGTTCGCTGTAGGAAGGGTCGTCTGCGTTTGGAGATTTCGGGTCCATGGAATCAGGAAAAGGCAGTGTTATTCGACAAGGGCTGCATTTGCTGACTCATGCTCACGAAGACACTCAGACCCACGAGTGTCCTCCCTTAGGTCCGATCCTTCTGTGTGTTAATATATGCTCAAAACAACTTCAATGACAGCCCCTGAACTAAGTCTCGAAGAATTTATCTCTCACTCACTGCCTTTATTTTTCTCACGGGGTGTAGCCGATTTTCAGTGCTGTGTTGCTTGCTGCTGTGCATCCACTTGATTCTCTTCCAGAGAGACATCGATAAATTCTCTTTCAAATTCTAACCAGTTGTAAATAATCTTTTCTGGTGTGTAAAGTGGGCTGAGTTCAGTCCTTTGAGGTGTAGAGTAAGTTGTCTTGATTCCCTCTTTGGTCTATATGGAATGGTATCTGTGCTCATTGAAAACACCTGGATTTTCCTCACCTCAAGTGACCTTCGCGCTCCTACAGGCATAAGTGTGTTTGCTAAATATGTGATGCTTTCTCTCGTCTGCCATTTCATTCATGGGACGCAATTTTGTATTCCACCTGTATCTCATATCTTTGATAAACCACTTTTTTTTCTATGTGACTAAATTTACTGAGAATGATTGTAACTACGAACACTGCTTTGGCAGCAAGTTACGTTATTTCATTGATTTCCTGGCTCAGTAATATATCATTGTAGATAAGAATCACATATTCTCCATCCATGTTTTCCGTCCAAGGAAATTTAGATTGTATCCTAGTCGAGGCTTTTGTAAAGAGAGCAGCAGTAAACGTTGGGTTGCCTGTGACCTGAGGTTCTTTGGTTTTCTTGAAAATATTCGTCCTTGAGTGGAAGTGTCCTATGTGCTGTAGCTTTGTTTCTTACATTATTTTTGAATACACCATAGACTTCGCCAGGGTGCCGATTGCCATTGTTCATCCTGGAATCCACAAAATGTGGGTACGATTTACCTCCATGCTACCCTGAGTTTCTAGTCTTTACACTTTTCGTAGATGACCCTTTGTTTAGATGGGAAGTGATAGCACTATGTAGTGTTGATTTGCACCGAGCCCCTGCCTGGTTGCCCAAAAACGGTGTATGGTTTATTCGGAATATATTCAGGATAAAGGCATACACCGTTTTTCGACAAAGGCCTGGTTGAAGAGGTACTGCCACATTCTAGGTGCTTACCAGGCGAGACGCGTCTCCCTCTTGAAATCCCATTTTTGCAATTCTGCCTTGCTCTCAAGTTCTTTTCTCTGGCTCAACCGAAGTCATTTGTCCACATTAGGTGTCTTTGACCATCCTGCAGGCCCATGAATTATAGGCTCGCTGAGATCCCCTGCTCAACTTCCCACATTTGGAACTTTTCACAAATCAGCGGGAAATTTTCAAGCCCTATTCTCCTTCTGAGAGCAAGCTTAGACTTGGGTCAATTCTTGTTCAGCAGTTGAAATTAGAGTACCATATACCTGTTCAAATATATAGGCATCGTGTCTTATTCTTCCCCGTTGTAGTTCATCCATGGAAACAATTCCAAGCTATAAGAAAGAAGGTTTTGAAAGTGCTGACTTCCCCAATTGGGTATATTTTCAGAAAAGCGGCTGAAAGCTTGAACCCGAGCACCAGGATATGAGAAGATGAGGTGGCTTTTCATGTTTTTTGCCGTTCCAATGGGGTAGCATCCTGTGGCTGTCCCATGCATGTGTTCGCTGTAGGAAGGGTCGTCTGCATTTGTAGATTTCGGGTCCATGGAATCAGGATAAGGCAGTGTTATTCGACAAGGGCTGCATTTGCTGACTCATGCTCACGAAGACAATCAGCCCCACGAGTGTCCTCCCTTAGGTCCGATCCTTCTGTGTGTTAATATATGCTCAAAACAACTTCAATGACAGCCCCTGAACGAAGTCTCGAAGAATTTATCTCTCACTCACTGCCTTTAGTTTGCAGTTTATTTTTCTCACGGGGTGTAGCCGATTTTCAGTGCTGTGTTGCTTGCTGCTGTGCATCCACGTGATTCTCTTCCAGAGAGACATCGATAAATTGTTTTTCAAATTCTAACCAGTTGTAAATAATCTTTTCTGGTGTGTAACGTGGGCTGAGTTCAGTCCTTTGAGGTTTAGAGTAAGTTGTCTTGATTCCCTCTTTGGTCTATATGGAATGGTATCTGTGCTCATTGAAAACACCTGGTTTTTCCTCACCTCAAGTGACCTTCGCGCTCCTACAGGCATAAGTGTGTTTGCTAAATGTGTAATTCTCTCGGTCGTCTGCCATTTCGTTGAAGGGACGCAATTGTATATTCCACCTGTACCTCATATCTTTGATAAACCACTTTTTTCTATGTGACTAAATTTACTGAGAATGATTGTAACTACGAACACTCCTTTGGCGGCAAGTGACGTTATTTCATTGATTTCCTGGCTCAGTAATATATCATTGTAGATAAGAATCACATATTCTCCATCCATGTTTTCTGTCCAAGGAAATTTAGATTGTATCCTCGTCGAGGCTTTTGTAAAGAGAGCAGCAGTCAACGTTGGGTTGCCTGTGACCTGAGGTTCTTTGGTTTTCCTGAAAATATACCTCCTTGAATGGAAGTGTCCTATGTGCTGTAGCATTGTTTCTTACTTTATCTTCGAATACACCATAGAATTCGCCAGGGTGCCGATTGCAATTGGTCCTTCAACAATCCACAAAATGTGGGTACGATTTACCTCCACGTTACCCTGCATTTCCGGTCTTTACACTTTTCGTACATGACCCTTTGTTTTGGTGGGAAGTGATAGCATTATGTAGTGTTGATTTGCACCGAGCCCCTGCCTGGTTGCCCCAAAATGGTGTATGCCTTTATCCTAAAGATATTCAGGATAAAGGCATACACCCTTTTTCGACAAAGGCATGTTTGAAGAAGTACTGCCACATCCTAGGTTCTTACCAGGCGAGACGCTTCTCCCTCTTGAAATCCCAGTTTTGCAATTCTGCCTTGCTCTCAAGTTCTTTTCTCTGGTTCAGCCCAAGTCATTTTTCCACATTACGTGCCTTTTACCATCCTGCAGGGCCATGAATTATAGGCTCCCTGTGATGCCCGGCTCAACTTCCCACTTTCGGAACTGGTCCCAAAGCAGCAGGAAATTTTCAAGCCCAATTCTCCTTCTGAGGGCAAGCTTAGACTTGGGTCAATTCTTTTTCAGCCTTGGAAATTAGAGCGCCATGTGCCTGTCCAAATATATAGCCATCGTCTCTTATTCTTCCCCGTTGTAGTTCATCCATGGAACCAATTCCAAGTTATAAGTAAGAGTGTTTTGAAAGTGCTGACTTCCCCAATTGGGTATATTTTCAGAAAAGCGGCTGAAAGCTTGAACCCGAGCACCAGGATATGAGAAGATGAGGTGGCTTCTCATGTTTTTTGCCGTTCCAATGGGGTAGCATCCTGTGGCTGTCCCATGCATGTGTTCGCTGTAGGAAGGGTCATCTGCATTTGCAGATTTCGGGTCCATGGAATGAGGAAAAGGCAGTGTTATTCGACAAGAGCTGCATTTGCTATCTCATGCTCACGAAGACACTCAGACCCACGAGTGTCCTCCCTTAGGTCCGATCCTTCTGTGTGTTAATATATGCACAAAACAACTTCAATGACAGCCGCTGAACGAAGTCTCGAAGAATTTATCTCTCACTCACTGCCTTTATTTTGCAGTTTATTTTTCTCACGGGTTGTAGCCGATTTTCCGTGCTGTGTTGCTTGCTGCTGTTCATCCACGTGATTCTCTTCCAGAGAGACATCGATAAATTGTTTTTCAAATTCTAACCAGTTGTCAATAATCTTTTCTGGTGTGTAAAGTGGGCTGAGTTCAGTCCTTTGAGGTTCAGAGTAAGTTGTCTTGATTCCCTCTTTGGTCTATATGGAATGGTATCTGTGCTCATTGAAAACACCTGGTTTCTCCTCACCTCAAGTGACCTTCGCGCTCCTACAGGCATAAGTGTGTTTGCTAAATGTGTGATGCTTTCTCTCGTCTGCCATTTCATTCATGGGACGCAATTTTGTATTCCACCTGTACCTCATATCTTTGATAAACCACTTTTTTCTATGTGACTAAATTTACTGAGAATGATTGTAACTACGAACACTCCTTTGGCGGCACGTGACGTTATTTCATTGATTTCCTGGCTCAGTAATATATCATTGTAGATAAGAATCACATATTCTCCATCCATGTTTTCCGTCCAAGGAAATTTAGATTGTATCCTAGTCGAGGCTTTTGTAAAGAGAGCAGCAGTCAACGTTGGGTTGCCTGTGACCTGAGGTTCTTGGGTTTTCCTGAAAATATACGTCCTTGAGTGGTAGTGTCCTATGTGCTGTAGCATTTTTTCTTACTTTATCTTCGAATACACCATAGAATTCTCCAGGGTGCCGATTGCAATTGGTCATCCCACAATCCACAAAATGTGGGTACGATTTACCTCCACGTTACCCTGCATTTCTGGTCTTTACAATTTTCGTACATGACCCTTTGTTTTGATGGGAAGTGATAGCATTATAGTGTTGCTTTGCACCGAGCCCCTGCCTGGTTGCCCAAAAACGGTGTATGCCTTTATCATAAAGATATTCAGGATAAAGGCATACACCCTTTTTCGACAAAGGCATGTTTGAAGAAGTACTGCCACATCCTAGGTTCTTACCAGGCGAGACGCTTCTCCCTCTTGAAATCCCAGTTTTGCAATTCTGCCTTGCTCTCAAGTTCTTTCCTCTGGTTCAACCCAAGTCATTTTTCCACATTACGTGCCTTTTAACATCCTGCAGGGCCATGAATTATAGGCTCCCTGAGATCCCCGGCTCAACTTCCCACTTTCGGAACTGGTCCCAAAGCAGCAGGAAATTTTCAAGCCCAATTCTCCTTCTGAGAGCAAGCTTAGACTTGGGTCAATTCTTGTTCAGCATTGGAAATTAGAGCGCCATGTGCCTGTCCAAATATATAGCCATCGTCTCTTATTCTTCCCCGTTGTAGTTTATCCATGGAACCAATTCCAATTTATAAGTAAGAGTGTTTTGAAAGTGCTGACTTCCCAAATTGGGTATATTTTCAGAAAAGCGGCTGAAAGCTTGAACCCGAGCACCAGGATATGAGAAGATGAGGTGGCTTTTCATGTTTTTTGCCGTTCCAATGGGGTAGCATCCTGTGGCTGTCCCATGCATGTGTTCGCTGTAGGAAGGGTCGTCTGCATTTGGAGATTTCGGGTCCATGGAATCAGGATAAGGCAGTGTTATTCGACAAGGGCTGCATTTGCTGACTCATGCTCACGAAGACAATCAGCCCCACGAGTGTCCTCCCTTAGGTCCGATCCTTCTGTGTGTTAATATATGCTAAAAACAACTTCAATGACAGCCCCTGAACGAAGTCTCGAAGAATTTATCTCTCACTCACTGCCTTTAGTTTGCAGTTTATTTTTCTCACGGGGTGTAGCCGATTTTCAGTGCTGTGTTGCTTGCTGCTGTGCATCCACGTGATTCTCTTCCAGAGAGACAACGATAAATTGTTTTTCAAATTCTAACCAGTTGTAAATAATCTTTTCTGGTGTGTAACGTGGGCTGAGTTCAGTCCTTTGAGGTTTAGAGTAAGTTGTCTTGATTCCCTCTTTGGTCTATATGGAATGGTATCTGTGCTCATTGAAAACACCTGGTTTTTCCTCACCTCAAGTGACCTTCGCGCTCCTACAGGCATAAGTGTGTTTGCTAAATGTGTAATTCTCTCGGTCGTCTGCCATTTCGTTCAAGGGACGCAATTGTATATTCCACCTGTACCTCATATCTTTGATAAACCACTTTTTTCTATGTGACTAAATTTACTGAGAATGATTGTAACTACGAACACTCCTTTGGCGGCAAGTGACGTTATTTCATTGATTTCCTGGCTCAGTAATATATCATTGTAGATAAGAATCACATATTCTCCATCCATGTTTTCCGTCCAAGGAAATTTAGATTGTATCCTCGTCGAGGCTTTTGTAAAGAGAGCAGCAGTCAACGTTGGGTTGCCTGTGACCTGAGGTTCTTTGGTTTTCCTGAAAATATACCTCCTTGAATGGAAGTGTCCTATGTGCTGTAGCATTGTTTCTTACTTTATCTTCGAATACACCATAGAATTCGCCAGGGTGCCGATTGCAATTGGTCATTCAACAATCCACAAAATGTGGGTACGATTTACCTCCACGTTACCCTGCATTTCCGGTCTTTACACTTTTCGTACATGACCCTTTGTTTTGGTGGGAAGTGATAGCATTATGTAGTGTTGATTTGCACGGAGCCCCTGCCTGGTTGCCCCAAAACGGTGTATGCCTTTATCCTAAAGATATTCAGGATAAAGGCATACACCCTTTTTCGAAAAAGGCATGTTTGAAGAAGTACTGCCACATCCTAGGTTCTTACCAGGCGAGACGCTTCTCCCTCTTGAAATCCCAGTTTTGCAATTCTGCCTTGCTCTCAAGTTCTTTTCTCTGGTTCAGCCCAAGTCATTTTTCCACATTACGTGCCTTTTACCATCCTGCAGGGCCATGAATTATAGGCTCCCTGTGATGCCCGGCTCAACTTCCCACTTTCGGAACTGGTCCCAAAGCAGCAGGAAATTTTCAAGCCCAATTCTCCTTCTGAGGGCAAGCTTAGACTTGGGTCAATTCTTTTTCAGCCTTGGAAATTAGAGCGCCATGTGCCTGTCCAAATATATAACCATCGTCTCTTATTCTTCCCCGTTGTAGTTCATCCATGGAACCAATTCCAAGTTATAAGTAAGAGTGTTTTGAAAGTGCTGACTTCCCCAATTGGGTATATTTTCAGAAAAGCGGCTGAAAGCTTGAACCCGAGCACCAGGATATGAGAAGATGAGGTGGCTTCTCATGTTTTTTGCCGTTCCAATGGGGTAGCATCCTGTGGCTGTCCCATGCATGTGTTCGCTGTAGGAAGGGTCATCTGCATTTGCAGATTTCGGGTCCATGGAATCAGGAAAAGGCAGTGTTATTCGACAAGGGCTGCATTTGCTGACTCATGCTCACGAAGACACTCAGACCCACGAGTGTCCTCCCTTAGGTCCGATCCTTCTGTGTGTTAATATATGCTCAAAACAACTTCAATGACAGCCCCTGAACGAAGTCTCGAAGAATTTATCTCTCACTCACTGCCTTTATTTTGCAGTTTATTTTTCTCACGGGGTGTAGCCGATTTTCCGTGCTGTGTTGCTTGCTGCTGTTCATCCACGTGATTCTCTTCCAGAGAGACATCGATAAATTGTTTTTCAAATTCTAACCAGTTGTAAATAATCTTATCTGGTGTGTAAAGTGGGCTGAGTTCAGTCCTTTGAGGTTTAGAGTAAGTTGTCTTGATTCCCTCTTTGGTCTATATGGAATGGTATCTGTGCTCATTGAAAACACCTGGTTTTTCCTCACCTCAAGTGACCTTCGCGCTCCTACAGGCATAAGTGTGTTTGCTAAATGTGTGATGCTTTCTCTCGTCTGCCATTTCATTCATGGGACGCAATTTTGTATTCCACCTGTACCTCATATCTTTGATAAACCACTTTTATCTATGTGACTAAATTTACTGAGAATGATTGTAACTATGAACCCTCCTTTGGCGGCAAGTGACGTTATTTCATTGATTTCCTGGCTCAGTAATATATCATTGTAGATAAGAATCACATATTCTCCATCCATGTTTTCCGTCCAAGGAAATTTAGATTGTATCCTAGTCGAGGCTTTTGTAAAAAGAGCAGCAGTAAACTGTAGGTTGCCTGTGACCTGAGGTTCTTTGGTTTTCTTGAAAATATACGTCCTTGAGTGGAAGTGTCCTATGTGCTGTAGCTTTGTTTCTTACATTATTTTTGAATACACCATAGACTTCGCCAGGGTGCCGATTGCCATTGTTCATCCTGGAATCCACAAAATGTGGGTACGATTTACCTCCATGCTACCCTGAATTTCTAGTCTTTACACTTTTCGTAGATGACCCTTTGTTTAGATGGGAAGTGATAGCACTATGTAGTGTTGATTTGCACCGAGCCCCTGCCTGGTTGCCCGAAAACGGTGTATGCCTTTATTCGGAATATATTCAGGATAAAGGCATACACCGTTTTTCGACAAAGGCATGGTTGAAGAAGTACTGCCACATTCTAGGTACTTACCAGGCGAGACGCGTCTCCCTCTTGAAATCCCAGTTTTGCAATTCTGCCTTGCTCTCAAGTTCTTTTCTCTGGCTCAACCCAAGTCATTTGTCCACATTAGGTGTCTTTGACCATCCTGCAGGCCCATGAATTATAGGCTCGCTGAGATCCCCTGCTCAACTTCCCACTTTTGGAACTGGTCACAAATCAGCGGGAAATTTTCAAGCCCTATTCTCCTTCTGAGAGCAAGCTTAGACTTGGGTCAATTCTTGTTCAGCAGTTGAACTTAGAGCACCATATGCCTGTCCAAATATATAGCCATCGTGTCTTATTCTTCCCCATTGTAGTTCATCCATGGAACCAATTCCAAGCTATAAGAAAGAAGGTTTCGAAAGTGCTGACTTCCCCAAGTGGGGATATTTTCAGGAAAGTGGCTGGAAGCTTGAACCCGAGCACCAGGATATGAGAAGATGAGGTGCCTTTTCATGTTTTTTCCCATTCCAATGGGGTAGCATCCTGTGGCTGACCCATGCATGTGTTCGCTGTAGAAGGGTCTTTTACATTTGGAGATTTCGGGTCAATGGAATCAGGGCAAGGCAGTGTTATTCTACAAGGGCTGCATTTGCTGACTCATGCTCACGAAGACACTCAGACCCACGATTGTCCTCCCTTAGGTCCCATCTTTCTGTGTGTTAATATATGCTGAAAACAGCTCCAATCACAGCCCCTGAACGAAGTCTCGAAGAATTTATCTGTCACTCACTGCCTTTATTTTGCAGTTTATTTTTCTCACCGGGTGTAGCCGATTTTCCGTGCTGTGTTGCTTGCTGCTGTGCATCCACTAGATTCTCTTCCAGAGAGACATAGATAAATTGATTTTCAAATTCTGACCAGTTGTGAATAATCTTTTCTGGTGTGTAAAGTGGGCTGAGTTCAGTCCTTTGAGGTTTAGAGTAAGTTGTCTTGATTCCCTCCTTGGTCTATATGGAATGGTATATGTGCTCATTGAAAACACCTGGTTTTTCCTCACCTCATGTGACCTTTGCGCTCCTATAGGCATAAGTGTGTTTGCTAAATGTGTAATTCTCTCTGTCATCTGCCATTTCGTTCAAGGGACGCAATTGTATATTCCACCTGTACCTCATATCTTTGATAAACCACTTTTTTCTATGTGACTAAATTCACTGAGAATGATTGTAACTAAGAACACTCCGGTGGCGCCAAGTGACGTTATTTCATTGATTTCCTGGCTCTGTAATATATCATTGTAGATAAGAATCACATATTCTCCATCCATGTTTTCCGTCCAATGAAATTTAGATTGTATCCTCGTCGAGGCTTTTGTAAAGAGAGCAGCAGTAAACGTTGGGTTGCCTGTGACCTGAGGTTCTTTGGTTTTCCTGAAAATATACGTCCTTGAATTGAAGTGTCCTATGTGCTGTAGCATTGTTTCTTACTTTATCTTTGAATACCCCATAGAATTCGCCAGGGTGGCGATTGCCATTGGTCATCCCACAATCCACAAAATGTGGGTACGATTTACCTCCACGTTACCCTGCATTTCTGGTTTTTACACTTTTCGTACATGACCCTTTGTTTTGATGGGAAGTGATAGCATTATGTAGTGTTGATTTGCACCGAGCCCCTGCCTGGTTGCCCAAAAACGGTGTATGCCTTTATCCTAAAGATATTCAGGATAAAGGCATACACCCTTTTTCGACAAAGGCATGTTTGAAGAAGTACTGCCACATCCTAGTTTCTTACCAGGCGAGACGCTTCTTCCTCTTGAAATCCCAGTTTTGCAATTCTGCCTTGCCCTCAAGTTCTTTTCTCTGGTTCAGCCCAAGTCATTTTTCCACATTACGTGCCTTTTACCATCCTGCAGGGCCATGAATTATAGGCTCCCTGAGATCCCCGGCTCAACTTCCCACTTTCGGAACTGGTCCCAAAGCAGCAGGAAATTTTCAAGCCCAATTCTCCTTCTGAGGGCAAGCTTAGACTTGGGTCAATTCTTGTTCAGCATTGGAAATTAGAGCGCCATGTGCCTGTCCAAATATATAGCCATCGTCTCTTATTCTTCCCCGTTGTAGTTCATCCATGGAACCAATTCCAAGTTATAAGTAAGAGTGTTTTGAAAGTGCTGACTTCCCCAATTGGGTATATTTTCAGAAAAGCGGCTGAAAGCTTGAACCCGAGCACCAGGATATGAGAAGATGAGGTGGCTTCTCATGTTTTTTGCCGTTCCAATGGGGTAGCATCCTGTGGCTGTCCCAGGCATGTGTTCGCTGTAGGAAGGGTCATCTGCATTTGGAGATTTCGGGTCCATGGAATCAGGAAAAGGCAGTGTTATTCGACAAGGGCTGCATTTGCTGACTCATGCTCACGAAGACACTCAGACCCACGAGTGTCCTCCCTTAGGTCCGATCCTTCTGTGTGTTAATATATGCTCAAAACAACTTCAATCACAGCCCCTGAACGAAGTCTCGAAGAATTTATCTCTCACTCACTGCCTTTATTTTGCAGTTTATTTTTCTCACGGGGTGTAGCCGATTTTCCGTGCTGTGTTGCTTGCTGCTGTTCATCCACGTGATTCTCTTCCAGAGAGACATCGATAAATTGTTTTTCAAATTCTAACCAGTTGTAAATAATCTTATCTGGTGAGTAAAGTGGGCTGAGTTCAGTCCTTTGAGGTTTAGAGTAAGTTGTCTTGATTCCCTCTTTGGTCTATATGGAATGGTATCTGTGCTCATTGAAAACACCTGGTTTTTCCTCACCTCAAGTGACCTTCGCGCTCCTACAGGCATAAGTGTGTTTGCTAAATGTGTGATGCTTTCTCTCGTCTGCCATTTCATTCATGGGACGCAATTTTGTATTCCACCTGTACCTCATATCTTTGATAAACCACTTTTTTCTATGTGACTAAATTTACTGAGAATGATTGTAACTATGAACCCTCCTTTGGCGGCAAGTGACGTTATTTCATTGATTTCCTGGCTCAGTAATATATCATTGTAGATAAGAATCACATATTCTCCATCCATGTTTTCCGTCCAAGGAAATTTAGATTGTATCCTAGTCGAGGCTTTTGTAAAGAGAGCAGCAGTAAACGTTGGGTTGCCTGTGACCTGAGGTTCTTTGGTTTTCTTGAAAATATACGTCCTTGAGTGGAAGTGTCCTATGTGCTGTAGCTTTGTTTCTTACATTATTTTTGAATACACCATAGACTTCGCCAGGGTGCCGATTGCCATTGTTCATCCTGGAATCCACAAAATGTGGGTACGATTTACCTCCATGCTACCCTGAATTTCTAATCTTTACACTTTTCGTAGGTGACCCTTTGTTTAGATGGGAAGTGATAGCACTATGTAGTGTTGATTTGCACCGAGCCCCTGCCTGGTTGCCCGAAAACGGTGTATGCCTTTATTCGGAATATATTCAGGATAAAGGCATACACCGTTTTTCGACAAAGGCATGGTTGAAGAAGTACTGCCACATTCTAGGTACTTACCAGGCGAGACGCGTCTCCCTCTTGAAATCCCATTTTTGCAATTCTGCCTTGCTCTCAAGTTCTTTTCTCTGGCTCAACCCAAGTCATTTGTCCACATTAGGTGTCTTTGACCATCCTGCAGGCCCATGAATTATAGGCTCGCTGAGATCCCCTGCTCAACTTCCCACTTTTGGAACTGGTCACAAATCAGCGGGAAATTTTCAAGCCCTATTCTCCTTCTGAGAGCAAGCTTAGACTTGGGTCAATTCTTGTTCAGCAGTTGAAATTAGAGCACCATATGCCTGTCCAAATATATAGGCATTGTGTCTTATTCGTCCCCGTTGTAGTTCATCCATGGAACAAATTCCAAGCTATAAGAAAGAAGGTTTTGAAAGTGCTGACTTCCGCAAGTGGGGATATTTTCAGGAAAGTGGCTGGATGCTTGAACCCGAGCACCAGGATATGAGAAGATGAGGTGGCTTTTCATGTTTTTTCCCGTTCCAATGGGGTAGCATCCTGTGGCTGTCCCATGCATGTGTTCGCTGTAGAAGGGTCGTCTACATTTGGAGATTTCGGGTCAATGGAATCAGGGCAAGGCAGTGTTATTCTACAAGGGCTGCATTTGCTGACTCATCCTCACGAAGACACTCAGACCCACGATTGTCCTCCCTTAGGTCCCATCTTTCTGTGTGTTAATATATGCTCAAAACAACTCCAATCACAGCCCCTGAACGAAGTCTCGAAGAATTTATCTGTCACTCACTGCCTTTATTTTGCAGTTTATTTTTCTCACCGGGTGTAGCCGATTTTCCATGCTGTGTTGCTTGCTGCTGTGCATCCACTAGATTCTCTTCCAGAGAGACATAGATAAATTGTTTTTCCAATTCTGACCAGTTGTGAATAATCTTTTCTGGTGTGTAAAGTGGGCTGAGTTCAGTCCTTTGAGGTTTAGAGTAAGTTGTCTTGATTCCCTCCTTGGTCTATATGGAATGGTATCTGTGCTCATTGAAAACACCTGGTTTTTCCTCACCTCATGTGACCTTTGCGCTCCTACAGGCATAAGTGTGTTTGCTAAATGTGTAATTCTCTCGGTCGTCTGCCATTTCGTTGAAGGGACGCAATTGTATATTCCACCTGTACCTCATATCTTTGATAAACCACTTTTTTCTATGTGACTAAATTCACTGAGAATGATTGTAACTAAGAACACTCCGGTGGCGCCAAGTGACGTTATTTCATTGATTTCCTGGCTCTGTAATATATCATTGTAGATAAGAATCACATATTCTCCATCCATGTTTTCCGTCCAATGAAATTTAGATTGTATCCTCGTCGAGGCTTTTGTAAAGAGAGCAGCAGTAAACGTTGGGTTGCCTGTGACCTGAGGTTCTTTGGTTTTCCTGAAAATATACCTCCTTGAATGGAAGTGTCCTATGTGCTGTAGCATTGTTTCTTACTTTATCTTCGAATACACCATAGAATTCGCCAGGGTGCCGATTGCAATTGGTCATTCAACAATCCACAAAATGTGGGTACGATTTACCTCCACGTTACCCTGCATTTCCGGTCTTTACACTTTTCGTACATGACCCTTTGTTTTGGTGGGAAGTGATAGCATTATGTAGTGTTGATTTGCACCGAGCCCCTGCCTGGTTGCCCCAAAACGGTGTATGCCTTTATCCTAAAGATATTCAGGATAAAGGCATACACCCTTTTTCGACAAAGGCATGTTTGAAGAAGTACTGCCACATCCTATGTTCTTGCCAGGCGAGACGCTTCTCCCTCTTGAAATCCCAGTTTTGCAATTCTGCCTTGCTCTCAAGTTCTTTTCTCTGGTTCAGCCCAAGTCATTTTTCCACATTACGTGCCTTTTACCATCCTGCAGGGCCATGAATTATAGGCTCCCTGAGATGCCCGGCTCAACTTCCCACTTTCGGAACTGGTCCCAAAGCAGCAGGAAATTTTCAAGCCCAATTCTCCTTCTGAGGGCAAGCTTAGACTTGGGTCAATTCTTGTTCAGCCTTGGAAATTAGAGCGCCATGTGCCTGTCCAAATATATAGCCATCGTCTCTTATTCTTCCCCGTTTTAGTTCATCCATGGAACCAATTCCAAGTTATAAGTAAGACTGTTTTGAAAGTGCTGACTTCCCCAATTGGGTATATTTTCAGAAAAGCGGCTGAAAGCTTGAACCCGAGCACCAGGATATGAGAAGATGAGGTGGCTTCTCATGTTTTTTGCCGTTCCAATGGGGTAGCATCCTGTGGCTGTCCCAGGCATGTGTTCGCTGTAGGAAGGGTCATCTGCATTTGGAGATTTCGGGTCCATGGAATCAGGAAAAGGCAGTGTTATTCGACAAGGGCTGCATTTGCTGAATCATGCTCACGAAGACACTCAGACCCACGAGTGTCCTCCCTTAGGTCCGATCCTTCTGTGTGTTAATATATGCTCAAAACAACTTCAATGACAGCCCCTGAACGAAGTCTCGAAGAATTTATCTCTCACTCACTGCCTTTATTTTGCAGTTTATTTTTCTCACGGGGTGTAGCCGATTTTCCGTGCTGTGTTGCTTGCTGCTGTTCATCCACGTGATTCTCTTCCAGAGAGACATCGATAAATTGTTTTTCAAATTCTAACCAGTTGTAAATAATCTTTTCTTGTGTGTAAAGTGGGCTGAGTTCAGTCCTTTGAGGTTTAGAGTAAGTTGTCTTGATTCCCTCTTTGGTCTATATGGAATGGTATCTGTGCTCATTGAAAACACCTGGTTTTTCCTCACCTCAAGTGACCTTCGTGCTCCTACAGGCATAAGTGTGTTTGCTAAATGTGTGATGCTTTCTCTCGTCTGCCATTTCATTCATGGGACGCAATTTTGTATTCCACCTGTACCTCATATCTTTGATAAACCACTTTTTTCTATGTGACTAAATTTACTGAGAATGATTGTAACTATGAACCCTCCTTTGGCGGCAAGTGACGTTATTTCATTGATTTCCTGGCTCAGTAATATATCATTGTAGATAAGAATCACATATTCTCCATCCATGTTTTCCGTCCAAGGAAATTTAGATTGTATCCTAGTCGAGGCTTTTGTAAAGAGAGCAGCAGTAAACGTTGGGTTGCCTGTGACCTGAGGTTCTTTGGTTTTCTTGAAAATATACGTCCTTGAGTGGAAGTGTCCTATGTGCTGTAGCTTTGTTTCTTACATTATTTTTGAATACACCATAGACTTCGCCAGGGTGCCGATTGCCATTGTTCATCCTGGAATCCACAAAATGTGGGTACGATTTACCTCCATGCTACCCTGAATTTCTAATCTTTACACTTTTCGTAGGTGACCCTTTGTTTAGATGGGAAGTGATAGCACTATGTAGTGTTGATTTGCACCGAGCCCCTGCCTGGTTGCCCGAAAACGGTGTATGCCTTTATTCGGAATATATTCAGGATAAAGGCATACACCGTTTTTCGACAAAGGCATGGTTGAAGAAGTACTGCCACATTCTAGGTACTTACCAGGCGAGACGCGTCTCCCTCTTGAAATCCCAGTTTTGCAATTCTGCCTTGCTCTCAAGTTCTTTTCTCTGGCTCAACCCAAGGCATTTGTCCACATTAGGTGTCTTTGACCATCCTGCAGGCCCATGAATTATAGGCTCGCTGAGATCCCCTGCTCAACTTCCCACTTTTGGAACTGGTCACAAATCAGCGGGAAATTTTCAAGCCCTATTCTCCTTCTGAGAGCAAGCTTAGACTTGGGTCAATTCTTGTTCAGCAGTTGAAATTAGAGCACCATATGCCTGTCCAAATATATAGGCATTGTGTCTTATTCGTCCCCGTTGTAGTTCATCCATGGAACAAATTCCAAGCTATAAGAAAGAAGGTTTTGAAAGTGCTGACTTCCGCAAGTGGGGATATTTTCAGGAAAGTGGCTGGATGCTTGAACCCGAGCACCAGGATATGAGAAGATGAGGTGCCTTTTCATGTTTTTTCCCGTTCCAATGGGGTAGCATCCTGTGGCTGACCCATGCATGTGTTCGCTGTAGAAGGGTCTTGTACATTTGGAGATTTCGGGTCAATGGAATCAGGGCAAGGCAGTGTTATTCTACAAGGGCTGCATTTGCTGACTCATGCTCACGAAGACACTCAGACCCACGATTGTCCTCCCTTAGGTCCCATCTTTCTGTGTGTTAATATATGCTGAAAACAGCTCCAATCACAGCCCCTGAACGAAGTCTCGAAGAATTTATCTGTCACTCACTGCCTTTATTTTGCAGTTTATTTTTCTCACCGGGTGTAGCCGATTTTCCGTGCTGTGTTGCTTGCTGCTGTGCATCCACTAGATTCTCTTCCAGAGAGACATAGATAAATTGATTTTCAAATTCTGACCAGTTGTGAATAATCTTTTCTGGTGTGTAAAGTGGGCTGAGTTCAGTCCTTTGAGGTTTAGAGTAAGTTGTCTTGATTCCCTCCTTGGTCTATATGGAATGGTATATGTGCTCATTGAAAACACCTGGTTTTTCCTCACCTCATGTGACCTTTGCGCTCCTACAGGCATAAGTGTGTTTGCTAAATGTGTAATTCTCTCTGTCGTCTGCCATTTCGTTCAAGGGACGCAATTGTATATTCCACCTGTACCTCATATCTTTGATAAACCACTTTTTTCTATGTGACTAAATTCACTGAGAATGATTGTAACTAAGAACACTCCGGTGGCGCCAAGTGACGTTATTTCATTGATTTCCTGGCTCTGTAATATATCATTGTAGATAAGAATCACATATTCTCCATCCATGTTTTCCGTCCAATGAAATTTAGATTGTATCCTCGTCGAGGCTTTTGTAAAGAGAGCAGCAGTAAACGTTGGGTTGCCTGTGACCTGAGGTTCTTTGGTTTTCCTGAAAATATACGTCCTTGAATTGAAGTGTCCTATGTGCTGTAGCATTGTTTCTTACTTTATCTTTGAATACCCCATAGAATTCGCCAGGGTGCCGATTGCAATTGGTCATCCCACAATCCACAAAATGTGGGTACGATTTACCTCCACGTTACCCTGCATTTCTGGTCTTTACACTTTTCGTACATGACCCTTTGTTTTGATGGGAAGTGATAGCATTATGTAGTGTTGATTTGCACCGAGCCCCTGCCTGGTTGCCCAAAAACGGTGTATGCCTTTATCCTAAAGATATTCAGGATAAAGGCATACACCCTTTTTCGACAAAGGCATGTTTGAAGAAGTACTGCCACATCCTAGGTTCTTACCAGGCGAGACGCTTCTCCCTCTTGAAATCCCAGTTTTGCAATTCTGCCTTGCCCTCAAGTTCTTTTCTCTGGTTCAGCCCAAGTCATTTTTCCACATTACGTGCCTTTTACCATCCTGCAGGGCCATGAATTATAGGCTCCCTGAGATCCCCGGCTCAACTTCCCACTTTCGGAACTGGTCCCAAAGCAGCAGGAAATTTTCAAGCCCAATTCTCCTTCTGAGGGCAAGCTTAGACTTGGGTCAATTCTTGTTCAGCATTGGAAATTAGAGCGCCATGTGCCTGTCCAAATATATAGCCATCGTCTCTTATTCTTCCCCGTTGTAGTTCATCCATGGAACCAATTCCAAGTTATAAGTAAGAGTGTTTTGAAAGTGCTGACTTCCCCAATTGGGTATATTTTCAGAAAAGCGGCTGAAAGCTTGAACCCGAGCACCAGGATATGAGAAGATGAGGTGGCTTCTCATGTTTTTTGCCGTTCCAATGGGGTAGCATCCTGTGGCTGTCCCAGGCATGTGTTCGCTGTAGGAAGGGTCATCTGCATTTGGAGATTTCGGGTCCATGGAATCAGGAAAAGGCAGTGTTATTCGACAAGGGCTGCATTTGCTGACTCATGCTCACGAAGACACTCAGACCCACGAGTGTCCTCCCTTAGGTCCGATCCTTCTGTGTGTTAATATATGCTCAAAACAACTTCAATGACAGCCCCTGAACGAAGTCTCGAAGAATTTATCTCTCACTCACTGCCTTTATTTTGCAGTTTATTTTTCTGACGGGGTGTAGCCGATTTTCCGTGCTGTGTTGCTTGCTGCTGTTCATCCACGTGATTCTCTTCCAGAGAGACATCGATAAATTGTTTTTCAAATTCTAACCAGTTGTAAATAATCTTTTCTGGTGTGTAAAGTGGGCTGAGTTCAGTCCTTTGAGGTTTAGAGTAAGTTGTCTTGATTCCCTCTTTGGTCTATATGGAATGGTATCTGTGCTCATTGAAAACACCTGGTTTTTCCTCACCTCAAGTGACCTTCGCGCTCCTACAGGCATAAATGTGTTTGCTAAATGTGTGATGCTTTCTCTCGTCTGCTATTTCATTCATGGGACGCAATTTTGTATTCCACCTGTACCTCATATCTTTGATAAACCACTTTTTTCTATGTGACTAAATTTACTGAGAATGATTGTAACTACGAACACTCCTTTGGCGGCAAGTGACGTTATTTCATTGATTTCCTGGCTCAGTAATATATCATTGTAGATAAGAATCACATATTCTCCATCCATGTTTTCCGTCCAAGGAAATTTAGATTGTATCCTAGTCGAGGCTTTTGTAAAGAGAGCAGCAGTAAACGTTGGGTTGCCTGTGACCTGAGGTTCTTTGGTTTTCTTGAAAATATACGTCCTTGAGTGGAAGTGTCCTATGTGCTGTAGCTTTGTTTCTTACATTATTTTTGAATACACCATAGACTTCGCCAGGGTGCCGATTGCCATTGTTCCTCCTGGAATCCACAAAATGTGGGTACGATTTACCTCCATGCTACCCTGAATTTCTAGTCTTTACACTTTTCGTAGATGACCCTTTGTTTAGTTGGGAAGTGATAGCACTATGTAGTGTTGATTTGCAACGAGCCTCTGCCTGGTCGCCCAAAAACGGTGTATGCCTTTATTCGGAATATATTCAGGATAAAAGCATACACCCTTTTTCGACAAAGGCATGGTTGAAGAAGTACTGCCACATGCTGGGTTCTTACCAGGCGAGACGCGTCTCCCTCTTGCTATCCCATTTTTGCAATTCTGCCTTGCTCTCAAGTTCTTTTCTCTGGCTCAACCCAAGTCATTTGTCCACATTAGGTGTCTTTGACCATCCTGCAGGCCCATGAATTATAGGCTCTCTGAGATCCCCTGCTCAACTTCCCACTTTTGGAACTGGTCCCAAATCAGCGGGAAATTTTCAAGCCCTATTCTCCTTCTGAGAGCAAGCTTAGACTTGGGTCAATTCTTGTTCAGCAGTTGAAATTAGAGCACCATATGCCTGTCCAAATATATAGGCATCGTGTCTTATTCTTCCCCGTTGTAGTTCATCCATGGAACCAATTCCAAGCTATAAGGAAGAAGGTTTTGAAAGTGCTGACTTCCCCAAGTGGGGATATTTTCAGGAAAGTGGCTGGAAGCTTGAACCCGAGCACCAGGATATGAGAAGTTGAGGTGCCTTCTCATGTTTTTTCCCGTTCCAATGGGGTAGCATCCTGTGGCTGACCCATGCATGTATTCACTGTTGAAGGGTCGTCTACATTTGGAAATTTCGGGTCAGTGGAATCAGGGCAAGGCAGTGTTATTCTAAAAGGGCTGCATTTGCTGACTCATGCTCACGAAGACACTCAGACCCACGAGTGTCCTCCCTTAGGTCCGATCCTTCTGTGTGTTAATATATGCTCAAAACAACTTCAATGACAGCCGCTGAACGAAGTCTCGAAGAATTTATCTCTCACTCACTGCCTTTATTTTGCAGTTTATTTTTCTCACGGGGTGTAGCCGATTTTCAGTGCTGTGTTGCTTGCTGCTGTGCATCCACTTGATTCTCTTCCAGAGAGACATCGATAAATTGTTTTTCAAATTCTAACCAGTTGTAAATAATGTTTTCTGGTGTGTAAAGTGGGCTGAGTTCAGTCCTTTGAGGTTTAGAGTAAGTTGTCTTGATTCCCTCTTTGGTCTATATGGAATGGTATCTGTGCTCATTGAAAACACCTGGTTTTTCCTCACCTCAAGTGACCTTCGCGCTCCTACAGGCATAAGTGTGTTTGCTAAATGTGTGATGCTTTCTCTCGTCTGCCATTTCATTCATAGGACGCAATTTTGTATTCCACCTGTACCTCATATCTTTGATAAACCACTTTTTTCTATGTGACTAAATTTACTGAGAATGATTGTAACTACCAACACTCCTTTGGCGGCAAGTGACGTTATTTCATTGATTTCCTGGCTCAGTAATATATCATTGTAGATAAGAATCACATATTCTCCATCCATGTTTTCCGTCCAAGGAAATTTAGATTGTATCCTAGTCGAGGCTTTTGTAACGAGAGCAGCAGTAAACGTTGGGTTGCCTGTGACCTGAGGTTCTTTGGTTTTCTTGAAAATATACGTCCTTGAGTGGAAGTGTCCTAAGTGCTGTAGCTTCGTTTCTTACATTATTTTTGAATACACCATAGACTTCGCCAGGGTGCCGATTGCCATTGTTCATCCTGGAATCCACAAAATGTTGGTATGATTTACCTCCATGCTACCCTGAATTTCTAGTCTTTACACTTTTCGTAGATGACCCTTTGTTTAGATGGGAAGTGATAGCACTATGTAGTGTTGATTTGCACCGAGCCCCTGCCTGGTTGCCCAAAAACGGTGTATGCCATTATTCGGAATATATTCAGGATAAAGGCATAAACCGTTTTTCGACAAAGGCATGGTTGAAGAAGTACTGCCACATGCTGGGTTCTTACCAGGCGAGACGCGTCTCCCTCTTGAAATCCCATTTTTGCGATTCTGCCTTGCTCTCAAGTTCTTTTCTCTGGCTCAACCCAAGTCATTTGTCCATATTAGGTGTCTTTGACCATCCTGCAGGCCCATGAATTATAGGCTCGCTGAGATCCCCTGCTCAACTTCCCACTTTTGGAACTGGTCACAAATCAGCGGGAAATTTTCAAGCCCTATTCTCCTTCTGAGAGCAAGCTTAGACTTGGGCCAATTCTTGTTCAGCAGTTGAAATTAGAGCACCATATGCCTGTCCAAATATATAGGCATTGTGTCTTATTCGTCCCCGTTGTAGTTCATCCATGGAACAAATTCCAAGCTATAAGAAAGAAGGTTTTGAAAGTGCTGACTTCCGCAAGTGGGGATATTTTCAGGAAAGTGGCTGGATGCTTGAACCCGAGCACCAGGATATGAGAAGATGAGGTGGCTTTTCATGTTTTTTCCCGTTCCAATGGGGTAGCATCCTGTGGCTGTCCCATGCATGTGTTCGCTGTAGAAGGGTCGTCTACATTTGGAGATTTCGGGTCAATGGAATCAGGGCAAGGCAGTGTTATTCTACAAGGGCTGCATTTGCTGACTCATCCTCACGAAGACACTCAGACCCACGATTGTCCTCCCTTAGGTCCCATCTTTCTGTGTGTTAATATATGCTGAAAACAACTCCAATCACAGCCCCTGAACGAAGTCTCGAAGAATTTATCTGTCACTCACTGCCTTTATTTTGCAGTTTATTTTTCTCACCGGGTGTAGCCGATTTTCCATGCTGTGTTGCTTGCTGCTGTGCATCCACTAGATTCTCTACCAGAGAGACATCGATAAGTTGTTTTTCAAATTCTGACCAGTTGTCAATAATCTTTTCTGGTGCGTAAAGTGGGCTGAGTTCAGTCCTTTGAGGTTTAGAGTAAGTTGTCTTGATTCCCTCCTTGGTCTATATGGAATGGTATCTGTGCTCATTGAAAACACCTGGTTTTTCCTCACCTCATGTGACCTTTGCGCTCCTACAGGCATAAGTGTGTTTGCTAAATGTGTAATTCTCTCTGTCGTCTGCCATTTCGTTCAAGGGACACAATTGTATATTCCACCTGTACCTCATATCTTTGATAAACCACTTTTTTCTATTTGACTAAATTCACTGAGAATGATTGTAACTAAGAACACTCCGGTGGCGCCAAGTGACGTTATTTCATTGATTTCCTGGCTCTGTAATATATCATTGTAGATAAGAATCACATATTCTTCATCCATGTTTTCCGTCCAAGGAAATTTAGATTGTATCCTAGTCGAGGCTTTTGTAAAGAGAGCAGCAGTAAACGTTGGGTTGCCTGTGACCTGAGGTTCTTTGGTTTTCCTGAAAATATACGTCCTTGAATGGAAGTGTCCTATGTGCTGTAGCATTGTTTCTTACTTTATCTTCGAATACACCATAGAATTCGCCAGGGTGCCGATTGCAATTGGTCATCCCACAATCCACAAAATGTGGGTACGATTTACCTCCACGTTACCCTGCATTTCTGGTCTTTACACTTTTCGTACATGACCCTTTGTTTTGATGGGAAGTGATAGCATTATGTAGTGTTGATTTGCACCGAGCCCATGCCTGGTTGCCCAAACGGTGTATGCCTTTATCCTAAAGATATTCAGGATAAAGGCATACACCCTTTTTCGACAAAGGCATGTTTGAAGAAGTACTGCCACATCCTAGGTTCTTACCAGGCGAGAGGCTTCTCCCTCTTGAAATCCCAGTTTTGCAATTCTGCCTTGCTCTCAAGTTCTTTTCTCTGGTTCAACCCAAGTCATTTTTTCACATTACGTGCCTTTTACCATCCTGCAGGGCCATGAATTATAGGCTCCCTGAGATCCCCGGCTCAACTTCCCACTTTCAGAACTGGTCCCAAAGCAGCAGGGAATTTTCAAGCCCAATTCTCCTTCTGAGAGCAAGCTTAGACTTGGGTCAATTCTTGTTTAGCTTTGGAAATTAGAGCGCCATGTGCCTGTACAAATATATCGCCCTCATCTCTTATTCTTCCCCATTGTAGTTCATCCATGGAACCAATTCCAAGTTATAAGTAAGAGTGTTTTGAAAGTGCTGACTTCCCCAATTGGGTATATTTTCAGAAAAGCGGCTGAAAGCTTGAACCCGAGCACCAGGATATGAGAACATGAGGTAGCTTTTCATGTTTTTTGCCGTTCCAATGGGGTAGCATCCTGTGGCTGTCCCATGCATGTGTTCACTGTAGGAAGGGTCGTCTGAATTTGGAGATTTCGGGTCCATGGAATCAGGAAAAGGCAGTGTTATTCGACAAGGGCTGCATTTGCTGACTCATGCTCACGAAGACACTCAGACCCACGAGTGTCCTCCCTTAGGTCCGATCCTTCTGTGTGTTAATATATGCTCAAAACAACTTCAATGACAGCCCCTGAATGAAGGCTCGAAGAATTTATCTCTCACTCACTGCCTTTATTTTGCAGTTTATTTTTCTCACCGAGGGTAGCCGATTTTCAGTGCTGTGTTGCTTGCTGCTGTTCATCCACGTGATTCTCTTCCAGAGAGACATCGATAAATTGTTTTTCAAATTCTAACCAGTTGTAAATAATGTTTTCTGGTGTGTAAAGTGGGCTGAGTTCAGTCCTTTGAGGTTTAGAGTAAGTTGTCTTGATTCCCTCTTTGGTCTATATGGAATGGTATCTGTGCTCATTGAAAACACCTGGTTTTTCCTCACCTCAAGTGACCTTCGCGCTCCTACAGGCATAAGTGTGTTTGCTAAATGTGTGATGCTTTCTCTCGTCTGCCATTTCATTCATGGGACGCAATTTTGTATTCCACCTGTACTTCATATCTTTGATAAACCACTTTTTTCTATGTGACTAAATTTACTGAGAATGATTGTAACTACGAACACTCCTTTGGCGGCAAGTGACGTTATTTCATTGATTTCCTGGCTCAGTAATATATCATTGTAGATAAGAATCACATATTCTCCATCCATGTTTTCCGTCCAAGGAAATTTAGATTGTATCCTAGTCGAGGCTTTTGTAAAGAGAGCAGCAGTAAACGTTGGGTTGCCTGTGAGCTGAGTTTCTTTGGTTTTCTTGAAAATATACGTCCTTGAGTGGAAGTGTCCTATGTGCTGTAGCTTTGTTTCTTACATTATTTTTGAATACACCATAGACTTCGCCAGTGTGCCGATTGCCATTGTTCCTCCTGGATTCCACAAATTGTGGGTACGATTTACCTCCATGCTACCCTGAATTTCTAGTCTTTACACTTTTCGTAGATGACCCTTTGTTTAGATGGGAAGTGATAGCACTATGTAGTGTTGATTTGCAACGAGCCTCTGCCTGGTCGCCCAAAAACGGTGTATGCCTTTATTCGGAATATATTCAGGATAAAAGCATACACCGTTTTTCGACAAAGCCATGGTTGAAGAAGTACTGCCACATGCTGGGTTCTTACCAGGCGAGACGCGTCTCCCTCTTGCTATCCCATTTTTGCAATTCTGCCTTGCTCTCAAGTTCTTTTCTCTGGCTCAACCCAAGTCATTTGTCCACATTAGGTGTCTTTGACCATCCTGCAGGCCCATGAATTATAGGCTCGCTGAGATCCCCTGCTCAACTTCCCACTTTTGGAACTGGTCCCAAATCAGCGGGAAATTTTCAAGCCCTATTCTCCTTCTGAGAGCAAGCTTAGACTTGGGTCAATTCTTGTTCAGCAGTTGAAATTAGAGCACCATATGCCTGTCCTAATATATAGGCATCGTGTCTTATTCTTCCCCGTTGTAGTTCATCCATGGAACCAATTCCAAGCTATAAGGAAGAAGGTTTTGAAAGTGCTGACTTCACCAAGGGGGATATTTTCAGGAAAGTGGCTGGAAGCTTGAACCCGAGCACCAGGATATGAGAAGTTGAGGTGCCTTCTCATGTTTTTTCCCGTTCCAATGGGGTAGCATCCTGTGGCTGACCCATGCATGTATTCACTGTTGAAGGGTCGTCTACATTTGGAAATTTCGGGTCAATGGAATCAGGGAAAGGCAGTGTTATTCTGCAAGGGCTGCATTTGCTGACTCATGCTCACGAAGACACTCAGACTCACGAGTGTCCTCCCTTAGGTCCGATCCTTCTGTGTGTTAATATATGCTCAAAACAACTTCAATGACAGCCGCTGAACGAAGTCTCGAAGAATTTATCTCTCACTCACTGCCTTTATTTTGCAGTTTATTTTTCTCACGGGGTGTAGCCGATTTTCAGTGCTGTGTTGCTTGCTGCTGTGCATCCACTTGATTCTCTTCCAGAGAGACATCGATAAATTGTTTTTCAAATTCTAACCAGTTGTAAATAATGTTTTCTGGTGTGTAAAGTGGGCTGAGTTCAGTCCTTTGAGGTTTAGAGTAAGTTGTCTTGATTCCCTCTTTGGTCTATATGGAATGGTATCTGTGCTCATTGAAAACACCTGGTTTTTCCTCACCTCAAGTGACCTTCGCGCTCCTACAGGCATAAGTGTGTTTGCTAAATGTGTGATGCTTTCTCTCGTCTGCCATTTCATTCATGGGACGCAATTTTGTATTCCACCTGTACCTCATATCTTTGATAAACCACTTTTTTCTATGTGACTAAATTTACTGAGAATGATTGTAACTACCAACACTCCTTTGGCGGCAAGTGACGTTATTTCATTGATTTCCTGGCTCAGTAATATATCATTGTAGATAAGAATCACATATTCTCCATCCATGTTTTCCGTCCAAGGAAATTTAGATTGTATCCTAGTCGAGGCTTTTGTAACGAGAGCAGAAGTAAACGTTGGGTTGCCTGTGACCTGAGGTTCTTTGGTTTTCTTGAAAATATACGTCCTTGAGTGGAAGTGTCCTAAGTGCTGTAGCTTCGTTTCTTACATTATTTTTGAATACACCATAGACTTCGCCAGGGTGCCGATTGCCATTGTTCATCCTGGAATCCACAAAATGTTGGTATGATTTACCTCCATGCTACCCTGAATTTCTAGTCTTTACACTTTTCGTAGATGACCCTTTGTTTAGATGGGAAGTGATAGCACTATGTAGTGTTGATTTGCACCGAGCCCCTGCCTGGTTGCCCAAAAACGGTGTATGCCATTATTCGGAATATATTCAGGATAAAGGCATACACCGTTTTTCGACAAAGGCATGGTTGAAGAAGTACTGCCAAATGCTGGGTTCTTACCAGGCGAGACGCGTCTCCCTCTTGAAATCCCATTTTTGCAATTCTGCCTTGCTCTCAAGTTCTTTTCTCTGGCTCAACCCAAGTCATTTGTCCACATTAGGTGTCTTTGAACATCCTGCAGGCCCATGAATTATAGGCTCGCTGAGATCCCCTGCTCAACTTCCCACTTTTGGAACTGGTCACAAATCAGTGGGAAATTTTCAAGCCCTATTCTCCTTCTGAGAGCAAGCTTAGACTTGGGTCAATTCTTGTTCAGCAGTTGAAATTAGAGCACCATATGCCTGTCCAAATATATAGGCATTGTGTCTTATTCGTCCCCGTTGTAATTCATCCATGGAACAAATTCCAAGCTATAAGAAAGAAGGTTTTGAAAGTGCTGACTTCCCCAAGTGGGGATATTTTCAGGAAAGTGGCTGGATGCTTGAACCCGAGCACCAGGATATGAGAAGATGAGGTGGCTTTTCATGTTTTTTCCCGTTCCAATGGGGTAGCATCCTGTGGCTGTCCCATGCATGTGTTCGCTGTAGAAGGGTCGTCTACATTTGGAGATTTCGGGTCAATGGAATCAGGGCAAGGCAGTGTTATTCTACAAGGGCTGCATTTGCTGACTCATCCTCACGAAGACACTCAGACCCACGACTGTCCTCCCTTAGGTCCCATCTTTCTGTGTGTTAATATATGCTGAAAACAACTCCAATCACAGCCCCTGAATGAAGTCTCGAAGAATTTATCTGTCACTCACTGCCTTTATTTTGCAGTTTATTTTTCTCACCGGGTGTAGCCGATTTTCCATGATGTGTTGCTTGCTGCTGTGCATCCACTAGATTCTCTTCCAGAGAGACATCGATAAGTTGTTTTTCAAATTCTGACCAGTTGTCAATAATCTTTTCTGGTGTGTAAAGTGGGCTGAGTTCAGTCCTTTGAGGTTTAGAGTAAGTTGTCTTGATTCCCTCCTTGGTCTATATGGAATGGTATCTGTGCTCATTAAAAACACCTGGTTTTTCCTCACCTCATGTGACCTTTGCGCTCCTACAGGCATAAGTGTGTTTGCTAAATGTGTAATTCTCTCTGTCGTCTGCCATTTCGTTCAAGGGACGCAATTGTATATTCCACCTGTACCTCATATCTTTGATAAACCACTTTTTTCTATGTGACTAAATTCACTGAGAATGATTGTAACTAAGAACACTCCGGTGGCGCCAAGTGACGTTATTTCATTGATTTCCTGGCTCTGTAATATATCATTGTAGATAAGAATCACATATTCTTCATCCATGTTTTCCGTCCAAGGAAATTTAGATTGTATCCTCGTCGAGGCTTTTGTAAAGAGAGCAGCAGTAAACGTTGGGTTGCCTGTGACCTGAGGTTCTTTGGTTTTCCTGAAAATATACGTCCTTGAATGGAAGTGTCCTATGTGCTGTAGCATTGTTTCTTACTTTATCTTCGAATACACCATATAATTCGCCAGGGTGCCGGTTTCAGTTGGTCATCCCACAATCCACAAAATGTGGGTACGATTTACCTCCACGTTACCCTGCATTTCTGGTCTTTACACTTTTCGTACATGACCCTTTGTTTTGATGGGAAGTGATAGCATTATGTAGTGTTGATTTGCACCGAGCCCCTGCCTGTTTGCCCAAAAACGGTGTATGCATTTATCCTAAAGATATTCAGGATAAAGGCATACACCCTTTTTTGACAAAGGCATGGTTGAAGAAGTACTGCCACATTCTAGGTTCTTACTAGGCGAGACGCTTCTCCCTCTTGAAATCCCATTTTTGCAATTCTGCCTTGCTGTCAAGTTCTTTTCTCTGGTTCAAACCAAGTCATTTTTCCACATTACGTGCCTTTTACCATCCTGCAGGGCCATGAATTATAGGCTCCCTGAGATCCCCGGCTCAACTTCCCACTTTCGGAACTGGTCCCAAAGCAGCAGGGAATTTTCAAGCCCAATTCTCCTTCTGAGAGCAAGCTTAGACTTGGGTCAATTCTTGTTCAGCATTGGAAATTAGAGCGCCATGTGCCTGTCCAAATATATAGCCATCGTCTCTTATTCTTCCCCATTGTAGTTCATCCATGGAACCAATTCCAAGTTATAAGTAAGAGTGTTTTGAAAGTGCTGACTTCCCCAATTGGGTATATTTTCAGAAAAGCGGCTGAAAGCTTGAACCGGAGCACCAGGATATGAGAAGATGAGGTGGCTTTTCATGTTTTTTGCCGTTCCAATGGGGTAGCATCCTGTGGCTGTCCCATGCATGTGTTCGCTGTAGGAAGGGTCGTCTGCATTTGGAGATTTCGGGTCCATGGAATCAGGAAAAGGCAGTGTTATTCGACAAGGGCTGCATTTGCTGACTCATGCTCACGAAGACACTCAGACCCACGAGTGTCCTCCCTTAGGTCCGATCCTTCTGTGTGTTAATATATGCTCAACACAACTTCAATGACAGCCCCTGAACGAAGTCTCGAAGAATTTATCTCTCACTCACTGCCTTTATTTTGCAGTTTATTTTTCTCATGGGGTGTAGCCGATTTTCAGTGCTGTGTTGCTTGCTGCTGTGCATCCACTTGATTCTCTTCCAGAGAGACATCGATAAATTGTTTTTCAAATTCTAACCAGTTGTAAATAATGTTTTCTGGTGTGTAAAGTGGGCTGAGTTCAGTCCTTTGAGGTTTAGAGTAAGTTGTCTTGATTCCCTCTTTGGTCTATATGGAATGGTATCTGTGCTCATTGAAAACACCTGGTTTTTCCTCACCTCAAGTGACCTTCGTGCTCCTACAGGCATAAGTGTGTTTGCTAAATGTGTGATGCTTTCTCTCGTCTGCCATTTCATTCATGGGATGCAATTTTGTATTCCACCTGTACCTCATATCTTTGATAAACCACTTTTTTCTATGTGACTAAATTTACTGAGAATGATTGTAACTACGAACACTCCTTTGGCGGCAAGTGACGTTATTTCATTGATTTCCTGGCTCAGTAATATATCATTGTAGATAAGAATCACATATTCTCCATCCATGTTTTCCGTCCAAGGAAATTTAGATTGTATCCTAGTCGAGGCTTTTGTAAAGAGAGCAGCAGTAAACGTTGGGTTGCCTGTGACCTGAGGTTCTTTGGTTTTCTTGAAAATATACGTCCTTGAGTGGAAGTGTCCTATGTGCTGTAGCTTTGTTTCTTACATTATTTTTGAATATACCATAGACTTCACCAGGGTGCCGATTGCCATTGTTCATCCTGGAATCCACAAAATGTTGGTACGATTTACCTCCATGCTACCCTGAATTTCTAGTCTTTACACTTTTCGTAGATGACCCTTTGTTTAGATGGGAAGTGATAGCACTATGTAGTGTTGATTTGCACCGAGCCCCTGCCTGGTTGCCCAAAAACGGTGTATGCCTTTATTCGGAATATATTCAGGATAAAGGCATACACCGTTTTTCGACAAAGGCATGGTTGAAGAAGTACTGCCACATTCTGGGTTCTTACCAGGCCACACGCGTCTCCCTCTTGAAATCCCATTTTTGCAATTCTGCCTTGCTCTCAAGTTCTTTTCTCTGGCTCAACCCAAGTCATTTGTCCACATTAGGTGTCTTTGACCATCCTGCAGGCCCATGAATTATAGGCTCGCTGAGATCCCCTGCTCAACTTCCCACTTTTGGAACTGGTCACAAATCAGCGGGAAATTTTCAAGCCCTATTCTCCTTCTGAGAGCAAGCTTAGACTTGGGTCAATTCTTGTTCAGCAGTTGAAATTAGAGCACCATATGCCTGTCCAAATATATAGGCATCGTGTCTTATTCTTCCCCAGTGTAGTTCATCCATGGAACCAATTCCAAGCTATAAGGAAGAAGGTTTTGAAAGTGCTGACTTCCCCAAGTGGGGATATTTTCAGGAAAGCGGCTGGAAGCTTGAACCCGAGCACCAGGATATGAGAAGATGAGGTGCCTTTTCTTTTTTTTTCCCGTTCCAATGGGGTAGCATCCTGTGGCTGACCCATTTATGTGTTCGCTATAGAAGGGTCGTCTACATTTGGAGATTTCGGGTCAATGGAATCAGGGCAAGGCAGTGTTATTCTACAAGGGCTGCATTTGCTGACTCATGCTCACGAAGACACTCAGACCCACGATTGTCCTCCCTTAGGTCCCATCTTTCTGTGTGTTAATATATGCTGAAAACAACTCCAATCACAGCCCCTGAACGAAGTCTCGAGGAATTTATCTGTCACTCGCTGCCTTTATTTTGCAGTTTATTTTTCTCACCGGGTGTAGCCGATTTTCCGTGCTGTGTTGCTTGCTGCTGTGCATCCACTAGATTCTCTTCCAGAGAGACATCGATAAATTGTTTTTCAAATTCTGACCAGTTGTCAATAATCTTTTCTGGTGTGTAAAGTGGGCTGAGTTCAGTCCTTTGAGGTTTACAGTAAGTTGTCTTGATTCCCTCCTTGGTCTATATGGAATGGTATCTGTGCTCATTGAAAACACCTGGTTTTTCCTCACCTCATGTGACCTTTGCGCTCCTACAGGCATAAGTGTGTTTGCTAAATGTGTAATTCTCTCTGTCATCTGCCATTTCGTTCAAGGGACGCAATTTTATATTCCACCTGTATCTCATATCTTTGATAAACCACTTTTTTCTATGTGACTAAATTCACTGAGAATGATTGTAACTAAGAACACTCCGGTGGCGCCAAGTGATGTTATTTCATTGATTTCCTGGCACTGTAATATATCATTGTAGATAAGAATCACATATTCTTCATCCATGTTTTCCGTCCAAGGAAATTTAGATTGTATCCTAGTCGAGGCTTTTGTAAAGAGAGCAGCAGTAAACGTTGGGTTGCCTGTGACCTGAGGTTCTTTGTTTTTCCTGAAAATATACGTCCTTGAATGGAAGTGTCCTATGTGCTGTAGCATTGTTTCTTACTTTATCTTCGAATACACCATAGAATTGGCCGGGGTGCCGATTGCAATTGGTCATCCCACAATCCACAAAATGTGGGTACGATTTACCTCCACGTTACCCTGCATTTCTGGTCTTTACACTTTTCGTACATGACCCTTTGTTTGGATGGGAAGTGATAGCATTATGTAGTGTTGATTTGCACCGAGCCCCTGCCTGGTTGCCCAAAAACGGTGTATGCCTTTATCCTAAAGATATTCAGGATAAAGGCATACACCCTTTTTCGACAAATGCATGTTTGAAAAAGTACTGCCACATCCTGGGTTCTTACCAGGCGAGACGCTTCTCCCTCTTGAAATCCCATTTTTGCAATTCTGCCTTGCTCTCAAGTTCTTTTCTCTGGCTCAACCCAAGTCATTTGTCCACATTAGGTGTCTTTGACCATCCTGCAGGCCCATGAATTATAGGCTCGCTGAGATCCCCTGCTCAACTTCCCACTTTTGGAACTGGTCACAAATCAGCGGGAAATTTTCAAGCCCTATTCTCCTTCTGAGAGCAAGCTTAGACTTGGGTCAATTCTTGTTCAGCATTGGAAATTAGAGTGCCATGTGCCTGTCCAAATATATAGCCATCGTGTCCTTTTCTTCCCCGTTGTAGTTCATCCCTGGAACCAATTCCAAGCTATAAGAGTGTTTTGAAAGTGCTGACTTCCCCAATTGGGTATATTTTCAGAAAAGCGGCTGAAAGCTTGAACCCGAGCACCAGGATATGAGAAGATGAGGTGGCTTTTCATGTTTTTTGCGGTTCCAATGGGGTAGCATCCTGTGGCTGTCCCATGCATGTGTTTGCTGTAGGAAGGGTCGTCTGCATTTGGATATTTCGGGTCCATGGAATCAGGAAAAGGCAGTGTTATTCTACAAGGGCTGCATTTGCTGACTCATGCTCACGAAGACACTCAGACCCACGAGTGTCCTCCCTAAGTCCCATCCTTCTGTGTGTTAATATATGCTCAAAACAACTTCAATGACAGCCCCTGAACGAAGTCTCGAAGAATTTATCTCTCACTCACTGCCTTTATTTTGCAGTTTTTTTTTCTCATGGCTTGTAGCCGATTTTCAGTGCTGTGTTGCTTGCTGCTGTGCATCCACTTGATTCTCTTCCAGAGAGACATCGATAAATTGTTTTTCAAATTCTAACGAGTTGTAAATAATCTTTTCTGGTGTGTAAAGTGGGCTGAGTTCAGTCCTTTGAGGTTTAGAGTAAGTTGTCTTGATTCCCTCTTTGGTCTATATGGAATGGTATCTGTGCTCATTGAAATCACCTGGTTTTTCCTCACCTCAAGTGACCTTCGCGCTCCTACAGGCATAAGGGTGTTTGCTAAATGTGTGATGCTTTCTCTCGTCTGCCATTTCATTCATGGGACACAATTTTGTATTCCACCTGTACCTCATATCTTTGATAAACCACTTTTTTCTATGTGACTAAATTTACTGAGAATGATTGTAACTACGAACACTCCTTTGGCGGCAAGTGACGTTATTTCATTGATTTCCTGGCTCAGTAATATATCATTGTAGATAAGAATCACATATTCTCCATCCATGTTTTCCGTCCAAGGAAATTTAGATTGTATCCTAGTCGAGGCTTTTGTAAAGAGAGCAGCAGTAAACGTTTGGTTGCCTGTGACCTGAGGTTCTTTGGTTTTCCTGAAAATATACGTCCTTGAACGGAAGTGTCCTATGTGCTCTAGCATTGTTTCTTACTTTATATTCGAATACACCATAGAATTCGCCAGGGTGCCGATTGCCATTGTTCATCCTGGAATCCACAAAATGTGGGTACGATTTACCTCCACGTTACCCTGCATTTCTGGTCTTTACACTTTTCATACATGACCCATTGTTTTGATGGGAAGTGATAGCATTATGTAGTGTTGATTTGCACCGAGCCCCTGCCTGGTTGCCCAAAAACGGTGTATGCCTTTATCCTAAAGATATTCAGGATAAAGGCATACACCCTTTTACGACAAAGGCATGTTTGAAGAAGTACTGCCACATCCTAGGCTCTTACCAGGCGAGACGCTTCTCCCTCTTGAAATCCCAGTTTTGCAATTCTGCCTTGCTCTCAAGTTCTTTTCTCTGGTTCAACCCAAGTCATTTTTCCACATTACGTGCCTTTTACCATCCTGCAGGGCCATGAATTATAGGCTCGCTGAGGTCCCCGGCTCAACTTCCCACTTTCGGAACTGGTCCCAAAGCAGCAGGAAATTTTCAAGCCCAATTCTCCTTCTGAGAGCAAGCTTAGACTTGGGTCAATTCTTGTTCAGCAGTTGAAATTAGAGCACCATGTGCCTGTCCAAATATATAGGAATCGTGTCTTATTCTTCCCTGTTGTAGTTCATCCATGGAAGCAATTCCAAGCTATAAGAAAGAAGGTTTTGAAAGTGCTGACTTCCCCAAGTGGGGATATTTTCAGGAAAGTGGCTGGAAGCTTGAACCCGAGCACCAGGATATGAGAAGATGAGGTGGCTTTTCATGTTTTTTCCCGTTCCAATGGGGTAGCATCCTGTGGCTGTCCGATGCATGTGTTAGCTGTACGAAGGGTCGTCTACAATTGGAGATTTCGCGTCAGTGGAATCAGGGCAAGGCAGTGTTATTCTACAAGGGCTGCATTTGCTGACTCATGTTCACGAAGACACTCAGACCCACGATTGTCCTCCCTTACGTCTCATCTTTCGGTGTGTTAATATATGCTGAAAACAATTCCAATCACAGCCCCTGAACGAAGTCTCAAAGTATTTATCTGTCACTCACTGCCTTTATTTTGCAGTTTATTTTTCTCACCGGGTGTAGCCGATTTTCAGTGCTGTGTTGCTTGCTGCTGTGCATCCACTAGATTCTCTTCCAGAGAGACATAGATAAATTGTTTTTCAAATTCTGACCAGTTGTCAATAATCTTTTCTGGTGTGTAAAGTGGGCTGAGTTCAGTCCTTTGAGGTTTAGAGTAAGTTGTCTTGATTACCTCTTTGGTCTATATGGAATGGTATCTGTGCTCATTGAAAACACCTGGTTTTTCCTCACCTCATGTGACCTTTGCGCTCCTACAGGCATAAGTGTGTTTGCTAAATGTGTAATTCTCTCTGTCGTCTGCCATTTCGTTCAAGGGACGCAATTGTATATTCCACCTGTACCTCATATCTTTGATAAACCACTTTTTTCTATGTGACTAAATTCACTGAGAATGATTGTAACTAAGAACACTCCGGTGGCGCCAAGTGACGTTATTTCATTGATTTCCTGGCTCTGTAATATATCATTGTGGATAAGAATCATATATACTTCATCCATGTTTTCCGTCCAAGGAAATTTAGATTGAATCCTCGTCGAGGCTTTTGTAAAGAGAGCAGCAGTAAACGTTGGGTTGCCTGTGACCTGAGGTTCTTGGGTTTTCCTGAAAATATACGTCCTTGAATGGAAGTGTCCTATGTGCTGTAGCATTGTTTCTTACTTTATCTTCGAATACACCATAGAATTCGCCAGGGTGCCGATTGCAATTGGTCATCCCACAATCCACAAAATGTGGGTACGATTTACCTCCACGTTACCCTGCATTTCTGGTCTTTACACTTTTCGTACATGACCCTTTGTTTTGATGGGAAGTGATAGCATTATGCAGTGTTGATTTGCACCGGGCCCCTGCCTGGTTGCCCAAAAACGGTGTATGCCTTTATCCTAAAGATATTCAGGATAAAGGCATACACCCTTTTTCGACAAAGGCATGTTTGAAGAAGTACTGCCACATCCTATGTTCTTGCCAGGCGAGACGCTTCTCCCTCTTGAAATCCCAGTTTTGCAATTCTGCCTTGCTCTCAAGTTCTTTTCTCTGGTTCAACCCAAGTCATTTTTCCACATTACGTGCCTTTTACCATCCTGCAGGGCCATGAATTATAGGCTCCCTGAGATCCCCGGCTCAACTTCCCACTTTCGGAACTGGTCCCAAAGCAGCAGGAAATTTTCAAGTCCAATTCTCCTTCTGAGAGCAAGCTTAGACTTGGGTCAATTCTTGTTCAGCATTGGAAATTAGAGCGCCATGTGCCTGTCCAAATATATAGCCATCGTCTCTTATTCTTCCCCGTTGTAGTTCATCCATGGAACCAATTCCAAGTTATAAGTAAGAGTGTTTTGAAAGTGCTGACTTCCCCAATTGGGTATATTTTCAGAAAAGCGGCTGAAATCTTGAACCCGAGCACCAGGATATGAGAAGATGAGGTGGCTTTTCATGTTTTTTGCCGTTCCAATGGGGTAGCATCCTGTGGCTGTCCCATGCATGTGTTCGCTGTAGGAAGGGTCGTCTGCATTTGGAGATTTCGGGTCCATGGAATCAGGAAAAGGCAGTGTTATTCGACAAGGGCTGCATTTGCTGACTCATGCTCACGAAGACACTCAGACCCACTAGTGTCCTCCCTTAGGTCCGATCCTTCTGTGTGTTAATATATGCTCAAAACAAATTCAATGACAGCCCCTGAACGAAGTCTCGAAGAATTTATCTCTCACTCACTGCCTTTATTTTGCAGTTTATTTTTCTCACGGGGTGTAGCCGATTTTCAGTGCTGTGTTGCTTGCTGCTGTGCATCCACTAGATTCTCTTCCAGAGAGACATAGATAAATTGTTTTTCAAATTCTGACCAATTGTCAATAATCTTTTCTGGTGTGTAAAGTGGGCTGAGTTCAGTCCTTTGAGGTTTAGAGTAAGTTGTCTTGATTACCTCTTTGGTCTATATGGAATGGTATCTGTGCTCATTGAAAACACCTGGTTTTTCCTCACCTCATGTGACCTTTGCGCTCCTACAGGCATAAGTGTGTTTGCTAAATGTGTAATTCTCTCTGTCGTCTGCCATTTCGTTCAAGGGACGCAATTTTATATTCCACCTGTACCTCATATCTTTGATAAACCACTTTTTTCTATGTGACTAAATTCACTGAGAATGATTGTAACTAAGAACACTCCGGTGGCGCCAAGTGACGTTATTTCATTGATTTCCTGGCTCTGTAATATATCATTGTAGATAAGAATCACATATTCTTCATCCCTGTTTTCCGTCCAAGGAAATTTAGATTGTATCCTCGTCGAGGCTTTTGTAAAGAGAGCAGCAGTAAACGTTGGGTTGCCTGTGACCTGAGGTTCTTGGGTTTTCCTGAAAATATACGTCCTTGAATGGAAGTGTCCTATGTGCTGTAGCATTGTTTCTTACTTTATCTTCGAATACACCATAGAATTCGCCAGGGTGCCGATTGCAATTGGTCATCCCACAATCCACAAAATGTGGGTACGATTTACCTCCACGTTACCCTGCATTTCTGGTCTTTGCACTTTTCGTACATGACCCTTTGTTTTGATGGGAAGTGATAGCATTATGTAGTGTTGATTTGCACCGGGCCCCTGCCTGGTTGCCCAAAAACGGTGTATGCCTTTATCCTAAAGATATTCAGGATAAAGGCATACACCCTTTTTCGACAAAGGCATGTTTGAAGAAGTACTGCCACATCCTAGGTCCTTACCAGGCGAGACGCTTCTCCCTCTTGAAATCCCAGTTTTGCAATTCTGCCTTGCTCTCAAGTTCTTTTCTCTGGTTCAACCCAAGTCATTTTTCCACATTACGTGCCTTTTACCATCCTGCAGGGCCATGAATTATAGGCTCCCTGAGATCCCCGGCTCAACTTCCCACTTTCGGAACTGGTCCCAAAGCAGCAGGAAATTTTCAAGCCCAATTCTCCTTGTGAGAGCAAGCTTAGACTTGGGTCAATTCTTGTTCAGCCTTTGAAATTAGAGAGCCATGTGCCTGTCCAAATATATAGCCATCGTCTCTTATTCTTCCCCGTTGTAGTTCATCCATGGAACCAATTCCAAGTTATAAGTAAGAGTGTTTTGAAAGTGCTGACTTCCCCAATTGGGTATATTTTCAGAAAAGCGGCTGAAAGCTTGAACCCGAGCACCAGGATATGAGAAGATGAGGTGGCTTTTCATGTTTTTTGCCGTTCCAATGGGGTAGCATCCTGTGGCTGTCCCATGCATGTGTTCGCTGTAGGAAGGGTCGTCTGCATTTCGAGATTTCGGGTCCATGGAATCAGGAAAAGGCAGTGTTATTCGACAAGGGCTGCATTTGCTGACTCATGCTCACGAAGACACTCAGACCCACGAGTGTCCTCCCTTAGGTCCCATCCTTCTGTGTGTTAATATATGCTCAAAACAACTTCAATGACAGCCCCTGAACGAAGGCTCGAAGAATTTATCTCTCACTCACTGCCTTTATTTTTCTCACGGGGTGTAGCCGATTTTCAGTGCTGTGTTGCTTGCTGCTGTGCATCCACTTGATTCTCTTCCAGAGAGACATCGATAAATTGTTTTTCAAATTCTAACCAGTTGTAAATAATCTTTTCTGGTGTGTAAAGTGGGCTGAGTTCAGTCCTTTGAGGTGTAGAGTAAGTTGTCTTGATTCCCTCTTTGGTCTATATGGAATGGTATCTGTGCTCATTGAAAACACCTGGTTTTTCCTCACCTCAAGTGACCTTCGCGCTCCTACAGGCATAAGTGTGTTTGCTAAATGTGTGATGCTTTCTCTCGTCTGCCATTTCATTCATGGGACGCAATTTTATATTCCACCTGTACCTCATATCTTTGATAAACCACTTTTTTCTATGTGACTAAATTCACTGAGTATGATTGTAACTAAGAACACTCTGGTGGCGCCAAGTGACGTTATTTCATTGATTTCCTGGCTCTGTAATATATCATTGTAGATAAGGATCACATATTCTTCATCCATGTTTTCCGTCCAAGGAAATTTAGATTGTATCCTAGTCGAGGCTTTTGTAAAAAGAGCAGCAGTAAACTGTGGGTTGCCTGTGACCTGAGGTTCTTTGGTTTTCTTGAAAATATACGTCCTTGAGTGGAAGTGTCCTATGTGCTGTAGCTTTGTTTCTTACATTATTTTTGAATACACCATAGACTTCGCCAGGGTGCCGATTGCCATTGTTCATCCTGGAATCCACAAAATGTGGGTACGATTTACCTCCATGCTACCCTGACTTTCTAGTCTTTACACTTTTCGTAGATGACCCTTTGTTTAGATGGGAAGTGATAGCACTATGTAGTGTTGATTTGCACCGAGCCCCTGCCTGGTTGCCCAAAAACGGTGTATGCCTTTATTCGGAATATATTCAGGATAAAGGCATACACCGTTTTTCGACAAAGGCATGGTTGAAGAAGTACTGCCACATTCTAGGTTCTTACCAGGCGAGACGCGTCTCCCTCTTGAAATCCCATTTTTGCAATTCTGCCTTGCTCTCAAGTTCTTTTCTCTGGCTCAACCCAAGTCATTTGTCCACATTAGGTGTCTTTGACCATCCTGCAGGCCCATGAATTATAGGCTCGCTGAGATCCCCTGCTCAACTTCCCACTTTTGGAACTGGTTCCAAATCAGCGGGAAATTTTCAAGCTCTATTCTCCTTCTGAGAGCAAGCTTAGACTTGGGTCAATTCTTGTTCAGCAGTTGAAATTAGAGCACCATATGCCTGTCCAAATATATAGGCATCGTGTCTTATTCTTCCCCGTTGTAGTTCATCCATGGAACCAATTCCAAGCGATAAGAAAGAAGGTTTTGAAAGTGCTGACTTCCGCAAGTGGGGATATTTTCAGGAAAGTGGCTGGAAGCTTGAACCCGAGCACCAGGATATGAGAAGATGAGGTGCCTTTTCATGCTTTTTCCCGTTCCAATGGGGTAGCATCCTGTGGCTGACCCATGCATGTGTTCGCTGTAGAAGGGTCGTCTACATTTGGAGATTTCGGGTCAATGGAATCAGGGCAAGGCAGTGTTATTCTACAAGGGCTGCATTTGCTGACTCATGCTCACGAAGACACTCAGACCCACGATTGTCCTCCCTTAGGTCCCATCTTTCTGTGTGTTAATATATGCTGAAAACAACTCCAATGACAGCCCCTGAACGAAGTCTCGAAGAATTTATCTGTCACTCACTGCCTTTATTTGCAGTTTATTTTTCTCACCGGGTGTAGCCGATTTTCCGTGCTGTGTTGCTTGCTGCTGTGCATCCACTAGATTCTCTTCCAGAGAGACATCGATAAATTGTTTTTGAAATTCTGACCGGTTGTCAATAATCTTTTCTGGTGTGTAAAGTGGGCTGAGTTCAGTCCTTTGAGGTTTAGAGTAAGTTGTCTTGATTCCCCCCTTGGTCTATATGGAATGGTATCTGTGCTCATTGAAAACACCTGGTTTTTCCTCACCTCATGTGACCTTTGCGCTCCTACAGGCATAAGTGTGTTTGCTAAATGTGTAATTCTCTCTGTCGTCTGCCATTTCGTTCAAGGGACGCAATTGTATATTCCACCTGTACCTCATATCTTTGATAAACCACTTTTTTCTATGTGACTAAATTCACTGAGAATGATTGTAACTAAGAACACTCCGGTGGCGCCAAGTGACGTTATTTCATTGATTTCCTGGCTCTGTAATATATCATTGTGGATAAGAATCATATATTCTTCATCCATGTTTTCCGTCCAAGGAAATTTAGATTGTATCCTCGTCGAGGCTTTTGTAAAGAGAGCAGCAGTAAACGTTGGGTTGCCTGTGACCTGAGGTTCTTTGGTTTTCCTGAAAATAAACGTCCTTGAATGGAAGTGTCCTATGTGCTGTAGCATTGTTTCTTACTTTATCTTCGAATACACCATAGAATTGGCCAGGGTGCCGATTGCAATTGGTCATCCCACAATCCACAAAATGTGGGTACGATTTACCTCCACGTTACCCTGCATTTCTGGTCTTTACACTTTTCGTACATGACCCTTTGTTTTGATGGGAAGTGATAGCATTATGTAGTGTTGATTTGCACCGGGCCCCTGCCTGGTTGCCCAAAAACGGTGTATGCCTTTATCCTAAAGATATTCAGGATAAAGGCATACACCCTTTTTCGACAAAGGCATGTTTGAAGAAGTACTGCCACATCCTATGTTCTTGCCAGGCGAGACGCTTCTCCCTCTTGAAATCCCAGTTTTGCAATTCTGCCTTGCTCTCAAGTTCTTTTCTCTGGTTCAACCCAAGTCATTTTTCCACATTACGTGCCTTTTACCATCCTGCAGGGCCATGAATTATAGGCTCCCTGAGATCCCCGGCTCAACTTCCCACTTTCGGAACTGGTCCCAAAGCAGCAGGAAATTTTCAAGTCCAATTCTCCTTCTGAGAGCAAGCTTGGACTTGGGTCAATTCTTGCTCAGCATTGGAAATTAGAGCGCCATGTGCCTGTCCAAATATATAGCCATCGTCTCTTATTCTTCCCCGTTGTAGTTCATCCATGGAACCAATTCCAAGTTATAAGTAAGAGTGTTTTGAAAGTGCTGACTTCCCCAATTGGGTATATTTTCAGAAAAGCGGCTGAAAACTTGAACCCGACCACCAGGATATGAGAAGATGAGGTGGCTTTTCATGTTTTTTGCCGTTCCAATGGGGTAGCATCCTGTGGCTGTCCCATGCATGTGTTCGCTGTAGGAAGGGTCGTCTGCATTTGGAGATTTCGGGTCCATGGAATCAGGAAAAGGCAGTGTTATTCGACAAGGGCTGCATTTGCTGACTCATGCTCACGAAGACACTCAGACCCACTAGTGTCCTCCCTTAGGTCCGATCCTTCTGTGTGTTAATATATGCTCAAAACAAATTCAATGACAGCCCCTGAACGAAGTCTCGAAGAATTTATCTCTCACTCACTGCCTTTATTTTGCAGCTTATTTTTCTCACGGCTTGTAGCCGATTTTCAGTGCTGTGTTGCTTGCTGCTGTGCATCCACTAGATTCTCTTCCAGAGAGACATCGATAAATTGTTTTTCAAATTCTGACCAATTGTCAATAATCTTTTCTGGTGTGTAAAGTGGGCTGAGTTCAGTCCTTTGAGGTTTAGAGTAAGTTGTCTTGATTACCTCTTTGGTCTATATGGAATGGTATCTGTGCTCATTGAAAACACCTGGTTTTTCCTCACCTCATGTGACCTTTGCGCTCCTACAGGCATAAGTGTGTTTGCTAAATGTGTAATTCTCTCTGTCGTCTGCCATTTCGTTCAAGGGACGCAATTGTATATTCCACCTGTACCTCATATCTTTGATAAACCACTTTTTTCTATGTGACTAAATTCACTGAGAATGATTGTAACTAAGAACACTCCGGTGGCGCCAAGTGACGTTATTTCATTGATTTCCTGGCTCTGTAATATATCATTGTGGATAAGAATCATATATTCTTCATCCATGTTTTCCGTCCAAGGAAATTTAGATTGTATCCTCGTCGAGGCTTTTGTAAAGAGAGCAGCAGTAAACGTTGGGTTGCCTGTGACCTGAGGTTCTTGGGTTTTCCTGAAAATATACGTCCTTGAATGGAAGTGTCCTATGTGCTGTAGCATTGTTTCTTACTTTATCTTCGAATACACCATAGAATTCGCCAGGGTGCCGATTGCAATTGGTCATCCCACAATCCACAAAATGTGGGTACGATTTACCTCCACGTTACCCTGCATTTCTGGTCTTTACACTTTTCGTACATGACCCTTTGTTTTGATGGGAAGTGATAGCATTATGTAGTGTTGATTTGCACCGGGCCCCTGCCTGGTTGCCCAAAAACGGTGTATGCCTTTATCCTAAAGATATTCAGGATAAAGGCATACACCCTTTTTCGACAAAGGCATGTTTGAAGAAGTACTGCCACATCCTATGTTCTTGCCAGGCGAGACGCTTCTCCCTCTTGAAATCCCAGTTTTGCAATTCTGCCTTGCTCTCAAGTTCTTTTCTCTGGTTCAACCCAAGTCATTTTTCCACATTACGTTCCTTTTACCATCCTGCAGGGCCATGAATTATAGGCTCCCTGAGATCCCCGGCTCAACTTCCCACTTTCGGAACTGGTCCCAAAGCAGCAGGAAATTTTCAAGTCCAATTCTCCTTCTGAGAGCAAGCTTGGACTTGGGTCAATTCTTGCTCAGCATTGGAAATTAGAGCGCCATGTGCCTGTCCAAATATATAGCCATCGTCTCTTATTCTTCCCCGTTGTAGTTCATCCATGGAACCAATTCCAAGTTATAAGTAAGAGTGTTTTGAAAGTGCTGACTTCCCCAATTGGGTATATTTTCAGAAAAGCGGCTGAAAACTTGAACCCGAGCACCAGGATATGAGAAGATGAGGTGGCTTTTCATGTTTTTTGCCGTTCCAATGGGGTAGCATCCTGTGGCTGTCCCATGCATGTGTTCGCTGTAGGAAGGGTCGTCTGCATTTGGAGATTTCGGGTCCATGGAATCAGGAAAAGGCAGTGTTATTCGACAAGGGCTGCATTTGCTGACTCATGCTCACGAAGACACTCAGACCCACTAGTGTCCTCCCTTAGGTCCGATCCTTCTGTGTGTTAATATATGCTCAAAACAAATTCAATGACAGCCCCTGAACGAAGTCTCGAAGAATTTATCTCTCACTCACTGCCTTTATTTTGCAGCTTATTTTTCTCACGGCTTGTAGCCGATTTTCAGTGCTGTGTTGCTTGCTGCTGTGCATCCACTAGATTCTCTTCCAGAGAGACATCGATAAATTGTTTTTCAAATTCTGACCAATTGTCAATAATCTTTTCTGGTGTGTAAAGTGGGCTGAGTTCAGTCCTTTGAGGTTTAGAGTAAGTTGTCTTGATTACCTCTTTGGTCTATATGGAATGGTATCTGTGCTCATTGAAAACACCTGGTTTTTCCTCACCTCATGTGACCTTTGCGCTCCTACAGGCATAAGTGTGTTTGCTAAATGTGTAATTCTCTCTGTCGTCTGCCATTTCGTTCAAGGGACGCAATTGTATATTCCACCTGTACCTCATATCTTTGATAAACCACTTTTTTCTATGTGACTAAATTCACTGAGAATGATTGTAACTAAGAACACTCCGGTGGCGCCAAGTGACGTTATTTCATTGATTTCCTGGCTCTGTAATATATCATTGTAGATAAGAATCACATATTCTTCATCCCTGTTTTCCGTCCAAGGAAATTTAGATTGTATCCTCGTCGAGGCTTTTGTAAAGAGAGCAGCAGTAAACGTTGGGTTGCCTGTGACCTGAGGTTCTTGGGTTTTCCTGAAAATATACGTCCTTGAATGGAAGTGTCCTATGTGCTGTAGCATTGTTTCTTACTTTATCTTCGAATACACCATAGAATTCGCGAGGGTGCCGATTGCAATTGGTCATCCCACAATCCACAAAATGTGGGTACGATTTACCTCTACGTTACCCTGCATTTCTGGTCTTTACACTTTTCGTACATGACCCTTTGTTTTGATGGGAAGTGATAGCATTATGTAGTGTTGATTTGCACCGGGCCCCTGCCTGGTTGGCCAAAAATGGTGTATGCCTTTATCCTAAAGATATTCAGGATAAAGGCATACACCCTTTTTGACAAAGGCATGTTTGAAGAAGTACTGCCACATCCTAGGTCCTTACCAGGCGAGATGCTTCTCCCTCTTGAAATCCCAGTTTTGCAATTCTGCCTTGCTCTCAAGTTATTTCCTCTGGTTCAACCCAAGTCATTTTTCCACATTACGTGCCTTTGAACATCCTGCAGGGCCATGAATTATAGGCTCCCTGAGATCCCCGGCTCAACTTCCCACTTTCGGAACTGGTCCCAAAGCAGCAGGAAATTTTCAAGCCCAATTCTCCTTCTGAGAGCAAGCTTAGACTTGGGTCAATTCTTGTTCAGCCTTTGAAATTAGAGCGCCATGTGCCTGTCCAAATATATAGCCATCGTCTCTTATTCTTCCCCGTTGTAGTTCATCCATGGAATCAATTCCAAGTTATAAGTAAGAGTGTTTTGAAAGTGCTGACTTCCCCAATTGGGTATATTTTCAGAAAAGCGGCTGAAAGCTTGAACCCGAGCACCAGGATATGAGAAGATGAGGTGGCTTTTCATGTTTTTTGCCGTTCCAATGGGGTAGCATCCTGTGGCTGTCCCATGCATGTGTTCGCTGTAGGAAGGGTCGTCTGCATTTCGAGATTTCGGGTCCATGGAATCAGGAAAAGGCAGTGTTATTCGACAAGGGCTGCATTTGCTGACTCATGCTCACGAAGACACTCAGACCCACGAGTGTCCTCCCTTAGGTCCCATCCTTCTGTGTGTTAATATATGCTCAAAACAACTTCAATGACAGCCCCTGAACGAAGTCTCGAAGAATTTATCTCTCACTCACTGCCTTTATTTTTCTCACGGGGTGTAGCCGATTTTCAGTGCTGTGTTGCTTGCTGCTGTGCATCCACTTGATTCTCTTCCAGAGAGACATCGATAAATTCTTTTTCAAATTCTAACCAGTTGTAAATAATCTTTTCTGGTGTGTAAAGTTGGATGAGTTCAGTCCTTTGAGGTGTAGAGTAAGTTGTCTTGATTCCCTCTTTGGTCTATATGGAATGGTATCTGTGCTCATTGAAAACACCTGGTTTTTCCTCACCTCAAGAGACCTTCGCGCTCCTACAGGCATAAGTGTGTTTGCTAAATGTGTGATGCTTTCTCTCGTCTGCCATTTCATTCATGGGACGCAATTTTATATTCCACCTGTACCTCATATCTTTGATAAACCACTTTTTTCTATGTGACTAAATTCACTGAGTATGATTGTAACTAAGAACACTCTGGTGGCGCCAAGTGACGTTATTTCATTGATTTCCTGGCTCTGTAATATATCATTGTAGATAAGGATCACATATTCTTCATCCATGTTTTCCGTTCAAGGAAATTTAGATTGTATCCTAGTCGAGGCTTTTGTAAAAAGAGCAGCAGTAAACTGTGGGTTGCCTGTGACCTGAGGTTCTTTGGTTTTCTTGAAAATATACGTCCTTGAGTGGAAGTGTCCTATGTGCTGTAGCTTTGTTTCTTACATTATTTTTGAATACACCATAGACTTCGCCAGGGTGCCGATTGCCATTGTTCATCCTGGAATCCACAAAATGTGGGTACGATTTACCTCCATGCTACCCTGACTTTCTAGTCTTTACACTTTTCGTAGATGACCCTTTGTTTAGATGGGAAGTGATAGCACTATGTAGTGTTGATTTGCACCGAGCCCCTGCCTGGTTGCCCGAAAACGGTGTATGCCTTTATTCGGAATATATTCAGGATAAAGGCATACACCGTTTTTCGACAAAGGCATGGTTGAAGAAGTACTGCCACATTCTAGGTTCTTACCAGGCGAGACGCGTCTCCCTCTTGAAATCCCATTTTTGCAATTCTGCCTTGCTCTCAAGTTCTTTTCTCTGGCTCAACCCAAGTCATTTGTCCACATTAGGTGTCTTTGACCATCCTGCAGGCCCATGAATTATAGGCTCGCTGAGATCCCCTGCTCAACTTCCCACTTTTGGAAGTGGTCACAAATCAGCGGGAAATTTTCAAGCCCTATTCTCCTTCTGAGAGCAAGCTTAGACTTGGGTCAATTCTTGTTCAGCAGTTGAAATTAGAGCACCATATGCCTGTCCAAATATATAGCCATCGTGTCTTATTCTTCCCCGTTGTAGTTCATCCATGGAACCAATTCCAAGCTATAAGAAAGAAGGTTTTGAAAGTGCTGACTTCCCCAAGTGGGGATATTTTCAGGAAAGTGGCTGGAAGCTTGAACCCGAGCACCAGGATATGAGAAGATGAGGTGCCTTTTCATGCTTTTTCCCGTTCCAATGGGGTAGCATCCTGTGGCTGACCCATGCATGTGTTCGCTGTAGAAGGGTCGTCTACATTTGGAGATTTCGGGTCAATGGAATCAGGGCAAGGCAGTGTTATTCTACAAGGGCTGCATTTGCTGACTCATGCTCACGAAGACACTCAGACCCACGATTGTCCTCCCTTAGGTCCCATCTTTCTGTGTGTTAATATATGCTGAAAACAACTCCAATGACAGCCCCTGAACGAAGTCTCGAAGAATTTATCTGTCACTCACTGCCTTTATTTGCAGTTTATTTTTCTCACCGGGTGTAGCCGATTTTCCGTGCTGTGTTGCTTGCTGCTGTGCATCCACTAGATTCTCTTCCAGAGAGACATCGATAAATTGTTTTTCAAATTCTGACCGGTTGTCAATAATCTTTTCTGGTGTGTAAAGTGGGCTGAGTTCAGTCCTTTGAAGTTTAGAGTAAGTTGTCTTGATTCCCCCCTTGGTCTATATGGAATGGTATCTGTGCTCATTGAAAACACCTGGTTTTTCCTCACCTCATGTGACCTTTGCGCTCCTACAGGCATAAGTGTGTTTGCTAAATGTGTAATTCTCTCTGTCGCCTGCCATTTCGTTCAAGGGACGCAATTGTATATTCCACCTGTACCTCATATCTTTGATAAACCACTTTTTTCTATGTGACTAAATTCACTGAGAATGATTGTAACTAAGAACACTCCGGTGGCGCCAAGTGACGTTATTTCATTGATTTCCTGGCTCTGTAATATATCATTGTGGATAAGAATCATATATTCTTCATCCATGTTTTCCGTCCAAGGAAATTTAGATTGTATCCTCGTCGAGGCTTTTGTAAAGAGAGCAGCAGTCAACGTTGGGTTGCCTGTGACCTGAGGTTCTTGGGTTTTCCTGAAAATATACGTCCTTGAATGGAAGTGTCCTATGTGCTGTAGCATTGTTTCTTACTTTATCTTCGAATACACCATAGAATTCGCCAGGGTGCCGATTGCAATTGGTCATCCCACAATCCACAAAATGTGGGTACGATTTACCTCCACGTTACCCTGCATTTCTGGTCTTTACACTTTTCGTACATGACCCTTTGTTTTGATGGGAAGTGATAGCATTATGTAGTGTTGATTTGCACCGGGCCCCTGCCTGGTTGCCCAAAAACGGTGTATGCCTTTATCCTAAAGATATTCAGGATAAAGGCATACACCCTTTTTCGACAAAGGCATGTTTGAAGAAGTACTGCCACATCCTATGTTCTTGCCAGGCGAGACGCTTCTCCCTCTTGAAATCCCAGTTTTGCAATTCTGCCTTGCTCTCAAGTTCTTTTCTCTGGTTTAACCCAAGTCATTTTTCCACATTACGTTCCTTTTACCATCCTGCAGGGCCATGAATTATAGGCTCCCTGAGATCCCCGGCTCAACTTCCCACTTTCGGAACTGGTCCCAAAGCAGCAGGAAATTTTCAAGTCCAATTCTCCTTCTGAGAGCAAGCTTGGACTTGGGTCAATTCTTGCTCAGCATTGGAAATTAGAGCGCCATGTGCCTGTCCAAATATATAGCCATCGTCTCTTATTCTTCCGCGTTGTAGTTCATCCATGGAACCAATTCCAAGTTATAAGTAAGAGTGTTTTGAAAGTGCTGACTTCCCCAATTGGGTATATTTTCAGAAAAGCGGCTGAAAACTTGAACCCGAGCACCAGGATATGAGAAGATGAGGTGGCTTTTCATGTTTTTTGCCGTTCCAATGGGGTAGCATCCTGTGGATGTCCCATGCATGTGTTCGCTGTAGGAAGGGTCATCTGCATTTGGAGATTTCGGGTCCATGGAATCAGGAAAAGGCAGTGTTATTCGACAAGGGCTGCATTTGCTGACTCATGCTCACGAAGACACTCAGACCCACTAGTGTCCTCCCTTAGGTCCGATCCTTCTGTGTGTTAATATATGCTCAAAACAAATTCAATGACAGCCCCTGAACGAAGTCTCGAAGAATTTATCTCTCACTCACTGCCTTTATTTTGCAGTTTATTTTTCTCACGGCTTGTAGCCGATTTTCAGTGCTGTGTTGCTTGCTGCTGTGCATCCACTAGATTCTCTTCCAGAGAGACATCGATAAATTGTTTTTCAAATTCTGACCAATTGTCAATAATCTTTTCTGGTGTGTAAAGTGGGCTGAGTTCAGTCCTTTGAGGTTTAGAGTAAGTTGTCTTGATTACCTCTTTGGTCTATATGGAATGGTATCTGTGCTCATTGAAAACACCTGGTTTTTCCTCACCTCATGTGACCTTTGCTCTCCTACAGGCATAAGTGTGTTTGCTAAATGTGTAATTCTCTCTGTCGTCTGCCATTTCGTTCAAGGGACGCAATTGTATATTCCACCTGTACCTCATATCTTTGATAAACCACTTTTTTCTATGTGACTAAATTCACTGAGAATGATTGTAACTAAGAACACTCCGGTGGCGCCAAGTGACGTTATTTCATTGATTTCCTGGCACTGTAATATATCATTGTAGATAAGAATCACATATTCTTTATCCCTGTTTTCCGTCCAAGGAAAATTAGATTGTATCCTCGTCGAGGCTTTTGTAAAGAGAGCAGCAGTAAACGTTGGGTTGCCTGTGACCTGAGGTTCTTGGGTTTTCCTGAAAATATACGTCCTTGAATGGAAGTGTCCTATGTGCTGTAGCATTGTTTCTTACTTTATCTTCGAATACACCATAGAATTCGCCAGGGTGCCGATTGCAATTGGTCATCCCACAATCCACAAAATGTGGGTACGATTTACCTCCACGTTACCCTGCATTTCTGGTCTTTACACTTTTCGTACATGACCCTTTGTTTTGATGGGAAGTGATAGCATTATGTAGTGTTGATTTGCACCGGGCCCCTGCCTGGTTGCCCAAAAATGGTGTATGCCTTTATCCTAAAGATATTCAGGATAAAGGCATACACCCTTTTTGACAAAGGCATGTTTGAAGAAGTACTGCCACATCCTTTGTCCTTACCAGGCGAGACGCTTCTCCCTCTTGAAATCCCAGTTTTGCAATTCTGCCTTGCTCTCAAGTTCTTTTCTCTGGTTCAACCCAAGTCATTTTTCCACATTACGTGCCTTTTACCATCCTGCAGGGCCATGAATTATAGGCTCCCTGAGATCCCCGGCTCAACTTCCCACTTTCGGAACTTGTCCCAAAGCAGCAGGAAATTTTCAAGCCCAATTCTCCTTCTGAGAGCAAGCTTAGACTTGGGTCAATTCTTGTTCAGCATTGGAAATTAGAGCGCCATCTGCCTGTCCAAATATATAGCCATCGTCTCTTATTCTTCCCCGTTGTAGTTCATCCATGGAACCAATTCCAAGTTATAAGTAAGAGTGTTTTGAAAGTGCTGACTTCCCCAATTGGGTATATTTTCAGAAAAGCGGCTGAAAGCTTGAACCCGAGCACCAGGATATGAGAAGATGAGGTGGCTTTTCATGTTTTTTGCCGTTCCAATGGGGTAGCATCCTGTGGCTGTCCCATGCATGTGTTCGCTGTAGGAAGGGTCGTCTGCATTTGGAGATTTCGGGTCCATGGAATCAGGAAAAGGCAGTGTTATTCGACAAGGGCTGCATTTGCTGACTCATGCTCACGAAGACACTCAGACCCACGAGTGTCCTCCCTTAGGTCTGATCCTTCTGTGTGTTAATATATGCTCAAAAAACTTCAATGACCGCCCCTGAACGAAGTCTCGAAGAATTTATCTCTCACTCACTGCCTTTATTTTTCTCACGGGGTGTAGCCGATTTTCAGTGCTGTGTTGCTTGCTGCTGTGCATCCACTTGATTCTCTTCCAGAGAGACATCGATAAATTGTTTTTCAAATTCTAACCAGTTGTAAATAATCTTTTCTGGTGTGTAAAGTTGGCTGAGTTCAGTCCTTTGAGGTGTAGAGTAAGTTGTCTTGATTCCCTCTTTGGTCTATATGGAATGGTATCTGTGCTCATTGAAAACACCTGGTTTTTCCTCACCTCAAGTGACCTTCGCGCTCCTACAGGCATAAGTGTGTTTGCTAAATGCGTGATGCTTTCTCTCGTCTGCCATTTCATTAATGGGACGCAATTTTATATTCCACCTGTACCTCATATCTTTGATAAACCACTTTTTTCTATGGGACTAAATTCACTGAGAATGATTGTAAATAAGAACACTCCGGTGGCGCCAAGTGACGTTATTTCATTGATTTCCTGGCTCTGTAATATATTATTGTAGATAAGGATCACATATTCTTCATCCATGTTTTCCGTCCAAGGAAATTTATATTGTATCCTAGTCGAGGCTTTTGTAAAAAGAGCAGCAGTAAACTGTAGGTTGCCTGTGACCTGAGGTTCTTTGGTTTTCTTGAAAATATACGTCCTTGAGTGGAAGTGTCCTATGTGCTGTAGCTTTGTTTCTTACATTATTTTTGAATACACCATAGACTTCGCCAGGGTGCCGATTGCCATTGTTCATCCTGGAATCCACAAAATGTGGGTACGATTAACCTCCATGCTACCCTGAATTTCTAGTCTTTACACTTTTCGTAGATGACCCTTGGTTTAGATGGGAAGTGATAGCACTATGTAGTGTTGATTTGCACCGAGCCCCTGCCTGGTTGCCCGAAAACGGTGTATGCCTTTATTCGGAATATATTCAGGATAAAGGCATACACCGTTTTTCGACAAAGGCATGGTTGAAGAAGTACTGCCACATTCTAGGTTCTTACCAGGCGAGACGCGTCTCCCTCTTGAAATCCCATTTTTGCAATTCTGCCTTGCTCTCAAGTTCTTTTCTCTGGCTCAACCCAAGTCATTTGTCCACATTAGGTGTCTTTGACCATCCTGCAGGCCCATGAATTATAGGCTCGCTGAGATCCCCTGCTCAACTTCCCACTTTTGGAAGTGGTCACAAAGCAGCGGGAAATTTTCAAGCCCTATTCTCCTTCTGAGAGCAAGCTTAGACTTGGGTCAATTCTTGTTCAGCAGTTGAAATTAGAGCACCATATGCCTGTCCAAATATATAGCCATCGTGTCTTATTCTTCCCCGTTGTAGTTCATCCATGGAACCAATTCCAAGCTATAAGAAAGAAGGTTTTGAAAGTGCTGACTTCCCCAAGTGGGGATATTTTCAGGAAAGTGGCTGGAAGCTTGAACCCGAGCACCAGGATATGAGAAGATGAGGTGCCTTTTCATGTTTTTTCCCGTTCCAATGGGGTAGCATCCTGTGGCTGACCCATGCATGTGTTCGCTGTAGAAGGGTCGTCTACATTTGGAGATTTCGGGTCAATGGAATCAGGGCAGGGCAGTGTTATTCTACAAGGGCTGCATTTGCTGACTCATGCTCACGAAGACACTCAGACCCACGATTGTCCTCCCTTAGGTCCCATCTTTCTGTGTGTTAATATATGCTCAAAACAACTCCAATCACAGCCCCTGAACGAAGTCTCGAAGAATTTATCTGTCACTCACTGCCTTTATTTTGCAGTTTATTTTTCTCACCGTGTGTAGCCGATTTTCCGTGCTGTGTTGCTTGCTGCTGTGCATCCACTAGATTCTCTTCCAGAGAGACATAGATAAATTGTTTTTCAAATTCTGGCCAGTTGTCAATAATCTTTTCTGGTGTGTAAAGTGGGCTGAGTTCAGTCCTTTGAGGTTTAGAGTAAGTTGTCTTGATTCCCTCCTTGGTCTATATGGAATGGTATCTGTGCTCATTGAAAACACCTGGTTTTTCCTCACCTCATGTGACCTTTGCGCTCCTACAGGCATAAGTGTGTTTGCTAAATGTGTAATTCTCTCTGTCGTCTGCCATTTCGTTCAAGGGACGCAATTTTATATTCCACCTGTACCTCATATCTTTGATAAACCACTTTTTGCTATGTGACTAAATTCACTGAGAATGATTGTAACTAAGAACACTCCGGTGGCGCCAAGTGACGTTGTTTCATTGATTTCCTGGCTCTGTAATATATCATTGTGGATAAGAATCATATATTCTTCATCCATGTTTTCCGTCCAAGGAAATTTAGATTGTATCCTCGTCGAGGCTTTTGTAAAGAGAGCAGCAGTAAACGTTGGGTTGCCTGTGACCTGAGGTTCTTTGGTTTTCCTGAAAATAAACGTCCTTGAATGGAAGTGTCCTATGTGCTGTAGCATTGTTTTTTACTTTATCTTCGAATACAGCATAGAATTGGCCAGGGTGCCGATTGCAATTGGTCATCCCACAATCCACAAAATGTGGGTACGATTTACCTCCACGTTACCCTGCATTTCTGGTCTTTACACTTTTCGTACATGACCCTTTGTTTTGATGGGAAGTGATAGCATTATGTAGTGTTGATTTGCACCGAGCCCCTGCCTGGTTGCCCGAAAACGGTGTATGCCTTTATTCGGAATATATTCAGGATAAAGGCATACACCGTTTTTCGACAAAGGCATGGTTGAAGAAGTACTGCCACATTCTAGGTTCTTACCAGGCGAGACGCGTCTCCCTCTTGAAATCCCATTTTTGCAATTCTGCCTTGCTCTCAAGTTCTTTTCTCTGGCTCAACCCAAGTCATTTGTCCACATTAGGTGGCTTTGACCATCCTGCAGGCCCATGAATTATAGGCTCGCTGAGATCCCCTGCTCAACTTCCCACTTTTGGAACTGGTTCCAAATCAGCGGGAAATTTTCAAGCCCTATTCTCCTTCTGAGAGCAAGCTTAGACTTGGGTCAATTCTTGTTCAGCAGTTGAAATTAGAGCACCATATGCCTGTCCAAATATATAGGCATCGTGTCTTATTCTTCCCCGTTGTAGTTCATCCATGGAACCAATTCCAAGCGATAAGAAAGAAGGTTTTGAAAGTGCTGACTTCCCCAAGTGGGGATATTTTCAGGAAAGTGGCTGGAAGCTTGAACCCGAGCACCAGGATATGAGAAGATGAGGTGCGTTTTCATGCTTTTTCCCGTTCCAATGGGGTAGCATCCTGTGGCTGACCCATGCATGTGTTCGCTGTAGAAGGGTCGTCTACATTTGGAGATTTCGGGTCAATGGAATCAGGGCAAGGCAGTGTTATTCTACAAGGGCTGCATTTGCTGACTCATGCTCACGAAGACACTCAGACCTACGATTGTCCTCCCTTAGGTCCCATCTTTCTGTGTGTTAATATATGCTGAAAACAACTCCAATGACAGCCCCTGAACGAAGTCTCGAAGAATTTATCTGTCACTCACTGCCTTTATTTGCAGTTTATTTTTCTCACCGGGTGTAGCCGATTTTCCGTGCTGTGTTGCTTGCTGCTGTGCATCCACTAGATTCTCTTCCAGAGAGACATCGATAAATTGTTTTTGAAATTCTGACCGGTTGTCAATAATCTTTTCTGGTGTGTAAAGTGGGCTGAGTTCAGTCCTTTGAGGTTTAGAGTAAGTTGTCTTGATTCCCTCCTTGGTCTATATGGAATGGTATCTGTGCTCATTGAAAACACCTGGTTTTTCCTCACCTCATGTGACCTTTGCGCTCCTACAGGCATAAGTGTGTTTGCTAAATGTGTAATTCTCTCTCTCGTCTGCCATTTCGTTCAAGGGACGCAATTTTATATTCCACCTGTACCTCATATCGTTGATAAACCACTTTTTGCTATGTGACTAAATTCACTGAGAATGATTGTAACTAAGAACACTCCGGTGGCTCCAAGTGACGTTATTTCATTGATTTCCTGGCTCTGTAATATATCATTGTAGATAAGAATCACATATTCTTCATCCCTGTTGTCCGTCCAAGGAAATTTAGATTGTATCCTCGTCGACGCTTTTGTAAAGAGAGCAGCAGTAAACGTTGGGTTGCCTGTGACCTGAGGTTCTTTGGTTTTCCTGAAAATATACGTCCTTGAATGGAAGTGTCCTATGTGCTGTAGCATTGTTTCTTACTTTATCTTCTAATACACCGTAAAATTGGCCAGGGTGCCGATTGCAATTGGTCATCCCACAATCCACAAAATGTGGGTACGATATACCTCCACGTTACCCTGCATTTCTGGTCTTTACACTTTTCGTACATGACCCTTTGTTTTGATGGGAAGTGATAGCATTATGTAGTGTTGATTTGCACCGAGCCCCTGCCTGGTTGCCCATAAATGGTGTATGCCTTTATCCTAAAGATATTCAGGATAAAGGCATACACCCTTTTTCGACAAAGGCATTTTTGAAGAAGTACTGCCACATCCTATGTTCTTGGCAGGCGAGACGCTTCTCCCTCTTGAAATCCCAGTTTTGCAATTCTGCCTTGCTCTCAAGTTCTTTTCTCTGGTTCAACCCAAGTCATTTTTCCACATTACGTGCCTTTTACCATCCTGCAGGGCCATGAATTATAGGCTCCCTGAGATCCCCGGCTCAACTTCCCACTTTCGGAACTTGTCCCAAAGCAGCAGGAAATTTTCAAGCCCAATTCTCCTTCTGAGAGCAAGCTTAGACTTGGGTCAATTCTTGTTCAGCATTGGAAATTAGAGCGCCATCTGCCTGTCCAAATATATAGCCATCGTCTCTTATTCTTCCCCGTTGTAGTTCATCCATGGAACCAATTCCAAGTTATAAGTAAGAGTGTTTTGAAAGTGCTGACTTCCCCAATTGGGTATATTTTCAGAAAAGCGGCTGAAAGCTTGAACCCGAGCACCAGGATATGAGAAGATGAGGTGGCTTTTCATGTTTTTTGCCGTTCCAATGGGGTAGCATCCTGTGGCTGTCCCATGCATGTGTTCGCTGTAGGAAGGGTCGTCTGCATTTGGAGATTTCGGGTCCATGGAATCAGGAAAAGGCAGTGTTATTCGACAAGGGCTGCATTTGCTGACTCATGCTCACGAAGACACTCAGACCCACGAGTGTCCTCCCTTAGGTCTGATCCTTCTGTGTGTTAATATATGCTCAAAAAACTTCAATGACCGCCCCTGAACGAAGTCTCGAAGAATTTATCTCTCACTCACTGCCTTTATTTTTCTCACGGGGTGTAGCCGATTTTCAGTGCTGTGTTGCTTGCTGCTGTGCATCCACTTGATTCTCTTCCAGAGAGACATCGATAAATTGTTTTTCAAATTCTAACCAGTTGTAAATAATCTTTTCTGGTGTGTAAAGTTGGCTGAGTTCAGTCCTTTGAGGTGTAGAGTAAGTTGTCTTGATTCCCTCTTTGGTCTATATGGAATGGTATCTGTGCTCATTGAAAACACCTGGTTTTTCCTCACCTCAAGTGACCTTCGCGCTCCTACAGGCATAAGTGTGTTTGCTAAATGCGTGATGCTTTCTCTCGTCTGCCATTTCATTAATGGGACGCAATTTTATATTCCACCTGTACCTCATATCTTTGATAAACCACTTTTTTCTATGGGACTAAATTCACTGAGAATGATTGTAAATAAGAACACTCCGGTGGCGCCAAGTGACGTTATTTCATTGATTTCCTGGCTCTGTAATATATTATTGTAGATAAGGATCACATATTCTTCATCCATGTTTTCCGTCCAAGGAAATTTATATTGTATCCTAGTCGAGGCTTTTGTAAAAAGAGCAGCAGTAAACTGTAGGTTGCCTGTGACCTGAGGTTCTTTGGTTTTCTTGAAAATATACGTCCTTGAGTGGAAGTGTCCTATGTGCTGTAGCTTTGTTTCTTACATTATTTTTGAATACACCATAGACTTCGCCAGGGTGCCGATTGCCATTGTTCATCCTGGAATCCACAAAATGTGGGTACGATTTACCTCCATGCTACCCTGAATTTCTAGTCTTTACACTTTTCGTAGATGACCCTTGGTTTAGATGCGAAGTGATAGCACTATGTAGTGTTGATTTGCACCGAGCCCCTGCCTGGTTGCCCGAAAACGGTGTATGCCTTTATTCGGAATATATTCAGGATAAAGGCATACACCGTTTTTCGACAAAGGCATGGTTGAAGAAGTACTGCCACATTCTAGGTTCTTACCAGGCGAGACGCGTCTCCCTCTTGAAATCCCATTTTTGCAATTCTGCCTTGCTCTCAAGTTCTTTTCTCTGGCTCAAGCCAAGTCATTTGTCCACATTAGGTGTCTTTGACCATCCTGCAGGCCCATGAATTATAGGCTCGCTGAGATCCCCTGCTCAACTTCCCACTTTTGGAAGTGGTCACAAATCAGCGGGAAATTTTCAAGCCCTATTCTCCTTCTGAGAGCAAGCTTAGACTTGGGTCAATTCTTGTTCAGCAGTTGAAATTAGAGCACCATATGCCTATCCAAATATATAGCCATCGTGTCTTATTCTTCCCCGTTGTAGTTCATCCATGGAACCAATTCCAAGCTATAAGAAAGAAGGTTTTGAAAGTGCTGACTTCCCCAAGTGGGGATATTTTCAGGAAAGTGGATGGAAGCTTGAACCCGAGCACCAGGATATGAGAAGATGAGGTGCCTTTTCATGTTTTTTCCCGTTCCAATGGGGTAGCATCCTGTGGCTGACCCATGCATGTGTTCGCTGTAGAAGGGTCGTCTACATTTGGAGATTTCGGGTCAATGGAATCAGGGCAGGGCAGTGTTATTCTACAAGGGCTGCATTTGCTGACTCATGCTCACGAAGACACTCAGACCCACGATTGTCCTCCCTTAGGTCCCATCTTTCTGTGTGTTAATATATGCTCAAAACAACTCCAATCACAGCCCCTGAACGAAGTCTCGAAGAATTTATCTGTCACTCACTGCCTTTATTTTGCAGTTTATTTTTCTCACCGTGTGTAGCCGATTTTCCGTGCTGTGTTGCTTGCTGCTGTGCATCCACTAGATTCTCTTCCAGAGAGACATAGATAAATTGTTTTTCAAATTCTGGCCAGTTGTCAATAATCTTTTCTGGTGTGTAAAGTGGGCTGAGTTCAGTCCTTTGAGGTTTAGAGTAAGTTGTCTTGATTCCCTCCTTGGTCTATATGGAATGGTATCTGTGCTCATTGAAAACACCTGGTTTTTCCTCACCTCATGTGACCTTTGCGCTCCTACAGGCATAAGTGTGTTTGCTAAATGTGTAATTCTCTCTGTCGTCTGCCATTTCGTTCAAGGGACGCAATTTTATATTCCACCTGTACCTCATATCTTTGATAAACCACTTTTTGCTATGTGACTAAATTCACTGAGAATGATTGTAACTAAGAACACTCCGGTGGCGCCAAGTGACGTTGTTTCATTGATTTCCTGGCTCTGTAATATATCATTGTGGATAAGAATCATATATTCTTCATCCATGTTTTCCGTCCAAGGAAATTTAGATTGTATCCTCGTCGAGGCTTTTGTAAAGAGAGCAGCAGTAAACGTTGGGTTGCCTGTGACCTGAGGTTCTTTGGTTTTCCTGAAAATAAACGTCCTTGAATGGAAGTGTCCTATGTGCTGTAGCATTGTTTCTTACTTTATCTTCGAATACACCATAGAATTGGCCAGGGTGCCGATTGCAATTGGTCATCCCACAATCCACAAAATGTGGGTACGATTTACCTCCACGTTACCCTGCATTTCTGGTCTTTACACTTTTCGTACATGACCCTTTGTTTTGATGGGAAGTGATAGCATTATGTAGTGTTGATTTGCACCGAGCCCCTGCCTGGTTGCCCAAAAACGGTGTATGCCTTTATCCTAAAGATATTCAGGATAAAGGCATACACCCTTTTTCGACAAAGGCATGTTTGAAGAAGTACTGCCACATCCTAGGTTCTTACCAGGCGAGACGCTTCTCCCTCTTGAAATCCCAGTTTTGCAATTCTGCCTTGCTCTCAAGTTCTTTCCTCTGGTTCAACCCAAGTCATTTTTCCACATTACATGCCTTTTACCATCCTGCAGGGCCATGAATTATAGGCTCCCTGAGATCCCCGGCTCAAATTCCCACTTTCGGAACTTGTCCCAAAGCAGCAGGAAATTTTCAAGCCCAATTCTCCTTCTGAGAGCAAGCTTAGACTTGGGTCAATTCTTGTTCAGCCTTGGAAATTAGAGCGCCATGTGCCTGTCCAAATATATAGCCATCGTCTCTTATTCTTCCCCGTTGTAGTTCATCCATGGAACCAATTCCAAGTTATAAGTAAGAGTGTTTTGAAAGTGCTGACTTCCCCAATTGGGTATATTTTCAGAAAAGCGGCTGAAAGCTTGAACCCGAGCACCAGGATATGAGAAGATGAGGTGGCTTTTCAGGTTTTTTGCCGTTCCAATGGGGTAGCATCCTGTGGCTGTCCCATGCATGTGTTCGCTGTAGGAAGGGTCGTCTGTATTTGGAGATTTCGGGTCCATGGAATCAGGAAAAGGCAGTGTTATTCTACAAGGGCTGCATTTGCTGACTCATGCTCACGAAGACACTCAGACCCACGAGTGTCCTCCCTTAGGTCCCATCCTTCTGTGTGTTAATATATGCTCAAAACAACTTCAATGACAGCCCCTGAACGAAGTCTCGAAGAATTTATCTCTCACTCACTGCCTTTATTTTTCTCACGGGGTGTAGCCGATTTTCAGTGCTGTGTTGCTTGCTGCTGTGCATCCACTTGATTCTCTTCCAGAGAGACATCGATAAATTCTTTTTCAAATTCTAACCGGTTGTCAATAATCTTTTCTGGTGTGTAAAGTGGGCTGAGTTCAGTCCTTTGAGGTGTAGAGTAAGTTGTCTTGATTCCCTCTTTGGTCTATATGGAATGGTATCTGTGCTCATTGAAAACACCTGGTTTTTCCTCACCTCAAGTGACCTTCGCGCTCCTACAGGCATAAGTGTGTTTGCTAAATGTGTGATGCTTTCTCTCGTCTGCCATTTCATTCATGGGATGCAATTTTATATTCCACCTGTACCTCATATCTTTGATAAACCACTTTTTTCTATGTGACTAAATTCACTGAGTATGATTGTAACTAAGAACACTCCGGTGGCGCCAAGTGACGTTATTTCATTGATTTCCTGGCTCTGTAATATATCATTGTAGATAAGGATCACATATTCTTCATCCATGTTTTCCGTCCAAGGAAATTTAGATTGTATCCTAGTCGTGGCTTTTGTAAAAAGAGCAGCAGTAAACTGTGGGTTGCCTGTGACCTGAGGTTCTTTGGTTTTCTTGAAAATATACGTCCTTGAGTGGAAGTGTCCTATGTGCTGTAGCTTTGTTTCTTACATTATTTTTGAATACACCATAGACTTCACCAGGGTGCCGATTGCCATTGTTCATCCTGGAATCCACAAAATGTGGGTACGATTTACCTCCATGCTACCCTGAATTTCTAGTCTTTACACTTTTCGTAGATGACCCTTTGTTTAGATGGGAAGTGATAGCACTATGTAGTGTTGATTTGCACCGAGCCCCTGCCTGGTTGCCCGAAAACGGTGTATGCCTTTATTCGGAATATATTCAGGATAAAGGCATACACCGTTTTTCGACAAAGGCATGGTTGAAGAAGTACTGCCACATTCTAGGTTCTTACCAGGCGAGACGCGTCTCCCTCTTGAAATCCCATTTTTGCAATTCTGCCTTGCTCTCAAGTTCTTTTCTCTGGCTCAACCCAAGTCATTTGTCCACATTAGGTGTCTTTGACCATCCTGCAGGCCCATGAATTATAGGCTCCCTGAGATCCCCTGCTCAACTTCCCACTTTTGGAAGTGGTCACAAATCAGCGGGAAATTTTCAAGCCCTATTCTCCTTCTGAGAGCAAGCTTAGACTTGGGTCAATTCTTGTTCAGCAGTTGAAATTAGAGCACCATATGCCTGTCCAAATATATAGCCATCGTGTCTTATTCTTCCCCGTTGTAGTTCATCCATGGAACCAATTCCAAGCTATAAGAAAGAAGGTTTTGAAAGTGCTGACTTCCCCAAGTGGGGATATTTTCAGGAAAGTGGCTGGAAGCTTGAACCCGAGCACCAGGATATGAGAAGATGAGGTGCCTTTTCATGCTTTTTCCCGTTCCAATGGGGTAGCATCCTGTGGCTGACCCATGCATGTGTTCGCTGTAGAAGGGTCGTCTACATTTGGAGATTTCGGGTCAATGGAATCAGGGCAAGGCAGTGTTATTCTACAAGGGCTGCATTTGCTGACTCATGCTCACGAAGACACTCAGACCCACGATTGTCCTCCCTTAGGTCCCATCTTTCTGTGTGTTAATATATGCTGAAAACAACTCCAATGACAGCCCCTGAACGAAGTCTCGAAGAATTTATCTGTCACTCACTGCCTTTATTTGCAGTTTATTTTTCTCACCGGGTGTAGCCGATTTTCCGTGCTGTGTTGCTTGCTGCTGTGCATCCACTAGATTCTCTTCCAGAGAGACATCGATAAATTGTTTTTGAAATTCTGACCGGTTGTCAATAATCTTTTCTGGTGTGTAAAGTGGGCTGAGTTCAGTCCTTTGAGGTTTACAGTAAGTTGTCTTGATTCCCTCCTTGGTCTATATGGAATGGTATCTGTGCTCATTGAAAACACCTGGTTTTTCCTCACCTCATGTGACCTTTGCGCTCCTACAGGCATAAGTGTGTTTGCTAAATGTGTAATTCTCTCTGTCATCTGCCATTTCGTTCAAGGGACGCAATTTTATATTCCACCTGTACCTCATATCTTTGATAAACCACTTTTTGCTATGTGACTAAATTCACTGAGAATGATTGTAACTAAGAACACTCCGGTGGCTCCAAGTGACGTTATGTCATTGATTTCCTGGCTCTGTAATATATCATTGTAGATAAGAATCACATATTCTTCATCCCTGTTTTCCGTCCAAGGAAATTTAGATTGTATCCTGGTCGACGCTTTTGTAAAGAGAGCAGCAGTAAACGTTGGGTTGCCTGTGACCTGAGGTTCTTTGGTTTTCCTGAAAATATACGTCCTTGAATGGAAGTGTCCTATGTGCTGTAGCATTGTTTCTTACTTTATCTTCGAATACACCGTAGAATTGGCCAGGGTGCCGATTCCAATTGGTCATCCCACAATCCACAAAATGTGGGTACGATATACCTCCACGTTACCCTGCATTTCTGGTCTTTACACTTTTCGTACATGACCCTTTGTTTTGATGGGAAGTGATAGCATTATGTAGTGTTGATTTGCACCGAGCCCCTGCCTGGTTGCCCATAAATGGTGTATGCCTTTATACTAAAGATATTCAGGATAAAGGCATACACCCTTTTTCGACAAAGGCATGTTTGAAGAAGTACTGCCACATCCTATGTTCTTGGCAGGCGAGACGCTTCTCCCTCTTGAAATCCCAGTTTTGCAATTCTGCCTTGCTCTCAAGTTCTTTTCTCTGGTTCAACCCAAGTCATTTTTCCACATTACGTGCCTTTTACCATCCTGCAGGGCCATGAATTATAGGCTCCCTGAGATCCCCGGCTCAACTTCCCACTTTCGGAACTTGTCCCAAAGCAGCAGGAAATTTTCAAGCCCAATTCTCCTTCTGAGAGCAAGCTTAGACTTGGGTCAATTCTTGTTCAGCATTGGAAATTAGAGCGCCATCTGACTGTCCAAATATATAGCCATCGTCTCTTATTCTTCCCCGTTGTAGTTCATCCATGGAACCAATTCCAAGTTATAAGTAAGAGTGTTTTGAAAGTGCTGACTTCCCCAATTGGGTATATTTTCAGAAAAGCGGCTGAAAGCTTGAACCCGAGCACCAGGATATGAGAAGATGAGGTGGCTTTTCATGTTTTTTGCCGTTCCAATGGGGTAGCATCCTGTGGCTGTCCCATGCATGTGTTCGCTGTAGGAAGGGTCGTCTGCATTTGGAGATTTCGGGTCCATGGAATCAGGAAAAGGCAGTGTTATTCGACAAGGGCTGCATTTGCTGACTCATGCTCACGAAGACACTCAGACCCACGAGTGTCCTCCCTTAGGTCCGATCCTTCTGTGTGTTAATATATGCTCAAAAAACTTCAATGACAGCCCCTGAACGAAGTCTCGAAGAATTTATCTCTCACTCACTGCCTTTATTTTTCTCACGGGGTGTAGCCGATTTTCAGTGCTGTGTTGCTTGCTGCTGTGCATCCACTTGATTCTCTTCCAGAGAGACATCGATAAATTGTTTTTCAAATTCTAACCAGTTGTAAATAATCTTTTCTGGTGTGTAAAGTTGGATGAGTTCAGTCCTTTGAGGTGTAGAGTAAGTTGTCTTGATTCCCTCTTTGGTCTATATGGAATGGTATCTGTGCTCATTGAAAACACCTGGTTTTTCCTCACCTCAAGTGACCTTCGCGCTCCTACAGGCATAAGTGTGTTTTCTAAATGCGTGATGCTTTCTCTCGTCTGCCATTTCATTAATGGGACGCAATTTTATATTCCACCTGTACCTCATATCTTTGATAAACCACTTTTTTCTATGTGACTAAATTCACTGAGAATGATTTTAAATAAGAACACTCCGGTGGCGCCAAGTGAGGTTATTTCATTGATTTCCTGGCTCTGTAATATATTATTGTAGATAAGGATCACATATTCTTCATCCATGTTTTCCGTCCAAGGAAATTTAGATTGTATCCTAGTCGAGGCTTTTGTAAAAAGAGCAGCAGTAAACTGTAGGTTGCCTGTGACCTGAGGTTCTTTGGTTTTCTTGAAAATATACGTCCTTGAGTGGAAGTGTCCTATGTGCTGTAGCTTTGTTTCTTACATTATTTTTGAATACACCATAGACTTCGCCAGGGTGCCGATTGCCATTGTTCATCCTGGAATCCACAAAATGTGGGTACGATTTACCTCCATGCTACCCTGAATTTCTAGTCTTTACACTTTTCGTAGATGACCCTTTGTTTAGATGGGAAGTGATAGCACTATGTAGTATTGATTTGCACCGAGCCCCTGCCTGGTTGCCCGAAAACGGTGTATGCCTTTATTCGGAATATATTCAGGATAGAGGCATACACCGTTTTTCGACAAAGGCATGGTTGAAGAAGTACTGCCACATTCTAGGTTCTTACCAGGCGAGACGCGTCTCCCTCTTGAAATCCCATTTTTGCAATTCTGCCTTGCTCTCAAGTTCTTTTCTCTGGCTCAACCCAAGTCATTTGTCCACATTAGGTGTCTTTGACCATCCTGCAGGCCCATGAATTATAGGCTCGCTGAGATCCCCTGCTCAACTTCCCACTTTCGGAACTGGTTCCAAATCAGTGGGAAATTTTCAAGCCCTATTCTCCTTCTGAGAGCAAGCTTAGACTTGGGTCAATTCTTGTTCAGCAGTTGAAATTAGAGCACCATATTCCTGTCCAAATATATAGGCATCGTGTCTTATTCTTCCCCGTTGTAGTTCATCCATGGAACCAATTCCAAGCGATAAGAAAGAAGGTTTTGAAAGTGCTGACTTCCGCAAGTGGGGATATTTTCAGGAAAGTGGCTGGAAGCTTGAACCCGAGCACCAGGATATGAGAAGATGAGGTGCCTTTTCATGTTTTTTCCCGTTCCAATGGGGTAGCATCCTGTGGCTGACCCATGCATGTGTTCGCTGTAGAAGGGTCGTCTACATTTGGAGATTTCGGGTCAATGGAATCATGGCAAGGCAGTGTTATTCTACAAGGGCTGCATTTGCTGACTCATGCTCACGAAGACACTCAGACCCACGAGTGTCCTCCCTTAGGTCCCATCCTTCTGTGTGTTAATATATGATCAAAACAACTTCAATGACAGCCCCTGAACTAAGTCTCGAAGAATTTATCTCTCACTCACTGCCTTTATTTTGCAGTTTATTTTTCTCACCGTGTGCAGCCGATTTTCCGTGCTGTGTTGCTTGCTGCTGTGCATCCACTAGATTCTCTTCCAGAGAGACATAGATAAATTGTTTTTCAAATTCTGGCCAGTTGTCAATAATCTTTTCTGGTGTGTAAAGTGGGCTGAGTTCAGTCCTTTGAGGTTTAGAGTAAGTTGTCTTGATTCCCTCCTTGGTCTATATGGAATGGTATCTGTGCTCATTGAAAACACCTGGTTTTACCTCACCTCATGTGACCTTTGCCCTCCTACAGGCATAAGTGTGTTTGCTAAATGTGTAATTCTCTCTGTCGTCTGCCATTTCGTTCAAGGGATGCAATTTTATATTCCACCTGTACCTCATATCTTTGATAAACCACTTTTTGCTATGTGACTAAATTCACTGAGAATGATTGTAACTAAGAACACTCCGGTGGCGCCAAGTGACGTTATTTCATTGATTTCCTGGCTCTGTAATATATCATTGGGGATAAGAATCATATATTCTTCAACCATGTTTTCCGTCCAAGGATATTTAGATTGTATCCTAGTCGAGGCTTTTGTAAAGAGAGCAGCAGTAAACGTTGGGTTGCCTGTGACCTGAGGTTCTTTGGTTTTCCTGAAAATATACGTCCTTGAATGGAAGTGTCCTATGTGCTGTAGCATTGTTTCTTACTTTATCTTCGAATACACCATAGAATTGGCCCGGGTGCCGATTGCAATTGGTCATCCCACAATCCACAAAATGTGGGTACGATTTACCTCCACGTTACCCTGCATTTCTGGTCTTTACACTTTTCGTACATGACCCTTTGTTTTGATGGGAAGTGATAGCATTATGTAGGGTTGATTTGCACCGAGCCCCTGCCTTGTTGCCTAAAAATGGTGTATGCCTTTATCCTAAAGATATTCAGGATAAAGGCATACACCCTTTTTCGACAAAGGCATGTTTGAAGAAGTACTGCCACATCCTATGTTCTTGCCAGGCGAGACGCTTCTCCCTCTTGAAATCCCAGTTTTGCAATTCTGCCTTGCTCTCAAGTTCTTTTCTCTGGTTCAACCCAAGTCATTTTTCCCCATTACGTGCCTTGTACCATCCTGCAGGGCCATGAATTATAGGCTCCCTGAGATCCCCGGCTCAAATTCCCACTTTCGGAACTGGTCCCAAAGCAGCAGGAAATTTTCAAGCCCAATTCTCCTTCTGAGAGCAAGCTTAGACTTGGGTCAATTCTTGTTCAGCCTTGGAAATTAGAGCGCCATGTGCCTGTCCAAATATATAGCCATCGTCTCTTATTCTTCCCCGTTGTAGTTCATCCATGGAACCAATTCCAAGTTATAAGTAAGAGTGTTTTGAAAGTGCTGACTTCCCCAATTGGGTATATTTTCAGAAAAGCGGCTGAAAGCTTGAACCCGAGCACCAGGATATGAGAAGATGAGGTGGCTTTTCATGTTTTTTGCCGTTCCAATGGGGTAGCATCCTGTGGCTGTCCCATGCATGTGTTCGCTGTAGGAAGGGTCGTCTGCGTTTGGAGATTTCGGGTCCATGGAATCAGGAAAAGGCAGTGTTATTCGACAAGGGCTGCATTTGCTGACTCATGCTCACGAAGACACTCAGACCCACGAGTGTCCTCCCTTAGGTCCCATCCTTCTGTGTGTTAATATATGCTCAAAACAACTTCAATGACAGCCCCTGAACGAAGTCTCGAAGAATTTATCTCTCACTCACTGCCTTTATTTTTCTCACGGGGTGTAGCCGATTTTCATTGCTGTGTTGCTTGCTGCTGTGCATCCACTTGATTCTCTTCCAGAGAGACATCGATAAATTCTTTTTCAAATTCTAACCAGTTGTCAATAATCTTTTCTGGTGTGTAAAGTGGGCTGAGTTCAGTCCTTTGAGGTGTAGAGTAAGTTGTCTTGATTCCCTCTTTGGTCTATATGGAATGGTATCTGTGCTCATTGAAAACACCTGGTTTTTCCTCACCTCAAGTGACCTTCGCGCTCCTACAGGCATAAGTGTGTTTGCTAAATGTGTGATGCTTTCTCTCGTCTGCCATTTCATTCATGGGACGCAATTTTATATTCCACCTGTACCTCATATCTTTGATAAACCACTTTTTTCTATGTGACTAAATTCACTGAGTATGATTGTAACTAAGAACACTCCGGTGGCGCCAAGTGACGTTATTTCATTGATTTCCTGGCTCTGTAATATATCATTGTAGATAAGGATCACATATTCTTCATCCATGTTTTCCGTCCAAGGAAATTTAGATTGTATCCTAGTCGAGGCTTTTGTAAAAAGAGCAGCAGTAAACTGTGGGTTGCCTGTGACCTGAGGTTCTTTGGTTTTCTTGAAAATATACGTCCTTGAGTGGAAGTGTCCTATGTGCTGTAGCTTTGTTTCTTACATTATTTTTGAATACACCATAGACTTCGCCAGGGTGCCGATTGCCATTGTTCATCCTGGAATCCACAAAATGTGGGTACGATTTACCTCCATGCTACCCTGAATTTCTAGTCTTTACACTTTTCGTAGATGACCCTTTGTTTAGATGGGAAGTGATAGCACTATGTAGTGTTGATTTGCACCGAGCCCCTGCCTGGTTGCCCAAAAACGGTGTATGCCTTTATTCGGAATATATTCAGGATAAAGGCATACACCGTTTTTCGACAAAGGCTTGGTTGAAGAAGTACTGCCACATTCTAGGTTCTTACCAGGCGAGACGCGTCTCCGTCTTGAAATCCCATTTTTGCAATTCTGCCTTGCTCTCAAGTTCTTTTCTCTGGCTCAACCCAAGTCATTTGTCCACATTAGGTGTCTTTGACCATCCTGCAGGCCCATGAATTATAGGCTCGCTGAGATCCCCTGCTCAACTTCCCACATTTGGAACTGGTCACAAATCAGCGGGAAATTTTCAAGCCCTATTCTCCTTCTGAGAGCAAGCTTAGACTTGGGTCAATTCTTGTTCAGCAGTTGAAATTAGAGCACCATATGCCTGTCCATATATATAGGCATCGTGTCTTATTCTTCCCCGTTGAAGTTCATCCATGGAACCAATTCCAAGCTATAAGAAAGAAGGTTTTGAATGTGCTGACTTCCCCAAGTGGGGATAATTTCAGGAAAGTGGCTGGAAGCTTGAACCCGAGCACCAGGATATGAGAAGATGAGGTGCCTTTTCATGTTTTTTCCCGTTCCAATGGGGTAGCATCCTGTGGCTGACCCATGCATGTGTTCGCTGTAGAAGGGTCGTCTACATTTTGAGATTTCGGGTCAATGGAATCAGGGCAAGGCAGTGTTTTTCTACAAGGGCTGCATTTGCTGACTCATGCTCACGAAGACACTCAGACCCACGATTGTCCTCCCTTAGGTCCCATCTTTCTGTGTGTTAATATATGCTGAAAACAACTCCAATCACAGCCCCTGAACGAAGTCTCGAAGAATTTATCTGTCACTCACTGCCTTTATTTTGCAGTTTATTTTTCTCACCGTGTGCAGCCGATTTTCCGTGCTGTGTTGCTTGCTGCTGTGCATCCACTAGATTCTCTTCCAGAGAGACATAGATAAATTGTTTTTCAAATTCTGGCCAGTTGTCAATAATCTTTTCTGGTGTGTAAAGTGGGCTGAGTTCAGTCCTTTGAGGTTTAGAGTAAGTTGTCTTGATTCCCTCCTTGGTCTATATGGAATGGTATCTGTGCTCATTGAAAACACCTGGTTTTTCCTCACCTCATGTGACCTTTGCCCTCCTACAGGCATAAGTGTGTTTGCTAAATGTGTAATTCTCTCTGTCGTCTGCCATTTCGTTCAAGGGATGCAATTTTATATTCCACCTGTACCTCATATCTTTGATAAACCACTTTTTGCTATGTGACTAAATTCACTGAGAATGATTGTAACTAAGAACACTCCGGTGGCGCCAAGTGACGTTATTTCATTGATTTCCTGGCTCTGTAATATATCATTGTGGATAAGAATCATATATTCTTCAACCATGTTTTCCGTCCAAGGATATTTAGATTGTATCCTAGTCGAGGCTTTTGTAAAGAGAGCAGCAGTAAACGTTGGGTTGCCTGTGACCTGAGGTTCTTTGGTTTTCCTGAAAATATACATCCTTGAATGGAAGTGTCCTATGTGCTGTAGCATTGTTTCTTACTTTATCTTCGAATACACCATAGAATTGGCCCGGGTGCCGATTGCAATTGGTCATCCCACAATCCACAAAATGTGGGTACGATTTACCTCCACGTTACCCTGCATTTCTGGTCTTTACACTTTTCGTACATGACCCTTTGTTTTGATGGGAAGTGATAGCATTATGTAGGGTTGATTTGCACCGAGCCCCTGCCTTGTTGCCCAAAAATGGTGTATGCCTTTATCCTAAAGATATTCAGGATAAAGGCATACACCCTTTTTCGACAAAGGCATGTTTGAAGAAGTACTGCCACATCCTATGTTCTTGCCAGGCGAGACGCTTCTCCCTCTTGAAATCCCAGTTTTGCAATTCTGCCTTGCTCTCAAGTTCTTTTCTCTGGTTCAACCCAAGTCATTTTTCCCCATTACGTGCCTTTTACCATCCTGCAGGGCCATGAATTATAGGCTCCCTGAGATCCCCGGCTCAAATTCCCACTTTCGGAACTGGTCCCAAAGCAGCAGGAAATTTTCAAGCCCAATTCTCCTTCTGAGAGCAAGCTTAGACTTGGGTCAATTCTTGTTCAGCCTTGGAAATTAGAGCGCCATGTGCCTGTCCAAATATATAGCCATCGTCTCTTATTCTTCCCCGTTGTAGTTCATCCATGGAACCAATTCCAAGTTATAAGTAAGAGTGTTTTGAAAGTGCTGACTTCCCCAATTGGGTATATTTTCAGAAAAGCGGCTGAAAGCTTGAACCCGAGCACCAGGATATGAGAAGATGAGGTGGCTTTTCATGTTTTTTGCCGTTCCAATGGGGTAGCATCCTGTGGCTGTCCCATGCATGTGTTCGCTGTAGGAAGGGTCGTCTGCGTTTGGAGATTTCGGGTCCATGGAATCAGGAAAAGGCAGTGTTATTCGACAAGGGCTGCATTTGCTGACTCATGCTCACGAAGACACTCAGACCCACGAGTGTCCTCCCTTAGGTCCCAACCTTCTGTGTGTTAATATATGCTCAAAACAACTTCAATGACAGCCCCTGAACGAAGTCTCGAAGAATTTATCTCTCACTCACTGCCTTTATTTTTCTCACGGGGTGTAGCCGATTTTCATTGCTGTGTTGCTTGCTGCTGTGCATCCACTTGATTCTCTTCCAGAGAGACATCGATAAATTCTTTTTCAAATTCTAACCAGTTGTCAATAATCTTTTCTGGTGTGTAAAGTGGGCTGAGTTCAGTCCTTTGAGGTGTAGAGTAAGTTGTCTTGATTCCCTCTTTGGTCTATATGGAATGGTATCTGTGCTCATTGAAAACACCTGGTTTTTCCTCACCTCAAGTGACCTTCGCGCTCCTACAGGCATAAGTGTGTTTGCTAAATGTGTGATGCTTTCTCTCGTCTGCCATTTCATTCATGGGACGCAATTTTATATTCCACCTGTACCTCATATCTTTGATAAACCACTTTTTTCTATGTGACTAAATTCACTGAGTATGATTGTAACTAAGAACACTCCGGTGGCGCCAAGTGACGTTATTTCATTGATTTCCTGGCTCTGTAATATATCATTGTAGATAAGGATCACATATTCTTCATCCATGTTTTCCGTCCAAGGAAATTTAGATTGTATCCTAGTCGAGGCTTTTGTAAAAAGAGCAGCAGTAAACTTTGGGTTGCCTGTGACCTGAGGTTCTTTGGTTTTCTTGAAAATATACGTCCTTGAGTGGAAGTGTCCTATGTGCTGTAGCTTTGTTTCTTACATTATTTTTGAATACACCATAGACTTCACCAGGGTGCCGATTGCCATTGTTCATCCTGGAATCCACAAAATGTGGGTACGATTTACCTCCATGCTACCCTGAATTTCTAGTCTTTACACTTTTCGTAGATGACCCTTTGTTTAGATGGGAAGTGATAGCACTATGTAGTGTTGATTTGCACCGAGCCCCTGCCTGGTTGCTCGAAAACGGTGTATGCCTTTATTCGGAATATATTCAGGATAAAGGCATACACCGTTTTTCGACAAAGGCATGGTTGAAGAAGTACTGCCACATTCTAGGTTCTTACCAGGCGAGACGCGTCTCCCTCTTGAAATCCCATTTTTGCAATTCTGCCTTGCTCTCAAGTTCTTTTCTCTGGCTCAACCCAAGTCATTTGTCCACATTAGGTGTCTTTGACCATCCTGCAGGCCCATGAATTATAGGCTCGCTGAGATCCTCTGCTCAACTTCCCACTTTTGGAAGTGGTCACAAATCAGCGGGAAATTTTCAAGCCCTATTCTCCTTCTGAGAGCAAGCTTAGACTTGGGTCAATTCTTGTTCAGCAGTTGAAATTAGAGCACCATATGCCTGTCCAAATATATAGCCATCGTGTCTTATTCTTCCCCGTTGTAGTTCATCCATGGAACCAATTCCAAGCTATAAGAAAGAAGGTTTTGAAAGTGCTGACTTCCCCAAGTGGGGATATTTTCAGGAAAGTGGCTGGAAGCTTGAACCCGAGCACCAGGATATGAGAAGATGAGGTGCCTTTTCATGTTTTTTCCCGTTCCAATGGGGTAGCATCCTGTGGCTGACCCATGCATGTGTTCGCTGTAGAAGGGTCGTCTACATTTGGAGATTTCGGGTCAATGGAATCAGGGCAGGGCAGTGTTATTCTACAAGGGCTGCATTTGCTGACTCATGCTCACGAAGACACTCAGACCCACGATTGTCCTCCCTTAGGTCCCATCTTTCTGTGTGTTAATATATGCTCAAAACAACTCCAATCACAGCCCCTGAACGAAGTCTCGAAGAATTTATCTGTCACTCACTGCCTTTATTTTGCAGTTTATTTTTCTCACCGGGTGTAGCCGATTTTCCGTGCTGTGTTGTTTGCTGCTGTGCATCCACTAGATTCTCTTCCAGAGAGACATCGATAAATTGTTTTTCAAATTCTGACCGGTTGTCAATAATCTTTTCTGGTGTGTAAAGTGGGCTGAGTTCAGTCCTTTGAGGTTTAGAGTAAGTTGTCTTTATTCCCTCCTTGGTCTATATGGAATGGTATCTGTGCTCATTGAAAACACCTGTTTTTTCCTCACCTCATGTGACCTTTGCGCTCCTACAGGCATAAGTGTGTTTGCTAAATGTGTAATTCTCTCTGTCGTCTGCCATTTCGTTCAAGGGACGCAATTGTATATTCCACCTGTACCTCATATCTTTGATAAACCACTTTTTTCTATGTGACTAAATTCACTGAGAATGATTGTAACTAAGAACACTCCGGTGGCGCCAAGTGACGTTATTTCATTGATTTCCTGGCTCAGTAATATATCATTGTAGATAAGAATCACATATTCTTCATCCATGTTTTCCGTCCAAGGAAATTTAGATTGTATCCTAGTCGAGGCTTTTGTAAAGAGAGCAGCAGTAAACGTTGGGTTGCCTGTGACCTGAGGTTCTTTGGTTTTCCTGAAAATATACGTCCTTGAATGGAAGTGTCCTATGTGCTGTAGCATTGTTTCTTACTTTATCTTCGAATACACCATAGAATTGGCCCGGGTGCCAATTGCAATTGGTCATCCCACAATCCACAAAATGTGGGTACGATTTACCTCCACGTTACCCTGCATTTCTGGTCTTTACACTTTTTGTACATGACCCTTTGTTTTGATGGGAAGTGATAGCATTATGTAGTGTTGATTTGCACCGAGCCCCTGCCTGGTGGCCCAAAAATGGTGTATGCCTTTATCCTAAAGATATTCAGGATAAAGGCATACACCCTTTTTCGACAAAGGCATGTTTGAAGAAGTACTGCCACATCCTATGTTCTTGCCAGGCGAGACGCTTCTCCCTCTTGAAATCCCAGTTTTGCAATTCTGCCTTGCTCTCAAGTTCTTTTCTCTGGTTCAACCCAAGTCATTTTTCCACATTACGTGCCTTTTACCATCCTGCAGGGCCATGAATTATAGGCTCCCTGAGATCCCCAGCTCAACTTCCCACTTTCGGAACTGGTCCCAAAGCAGCAGGAAATTTTCAAGCCCAATTCTCCTTCTGAGAGCAAGCTTAGACTTGGGTCAATTCTTGTTCAGCATTGGAAATTAGAGCGCCATCTGCCTGTCCAAATATATAGCCATCGTCTCTTATTCTTCCCCGTTGTAGTTCATCCATGGAACCAATTCCAAGTTATAAGTAAGAGTGTTTTGAAAGTGCTGACTTCCCCAATTGGGTATATTTTCAGAAAAGCGGCTGAAAGCTTGAACCCGAGCACCAGGATATGAGAAGATGAGGTGGCTTTTCATGTTTTTTGCCGTTCCAATGGGGTAGCATCCTGTGGCTGTCCCATGCATGTGTTCGCTGTAGGAAGGGTCGTCTGCATTTGGAGATTTCGGGTCCATGGAATCAGGAAAAGGCAGTGTTATTCGACAAGGGCTGCATTTGCTGACTCATGCTCACGAAGACACTCAGACCCACGAGTGTCCTCCCTTAGGTCCGATCCTTCTGTGTGTTAATATATGATCAAAACAACTTCAATGACAGCCCCTGAACTAAGTCTCGAAGAATTTATCTCTCACTCACTGCCTTTATTTTTCTCACGGGGTGTAGCCGATTTTCAGTGCTGTGTTGCCTTCTGCTGCTCATCCACTTGATTCTCTTCCAGAGAGACATCGATAAATTGTTTTTCAAATTCTAACCAGTTGTAAATAATCTTTTCTGGTGTGTAAAGTGGGCTGAGTTCAGTCCTTTGAGGTGTAGAGTAAGTTGTCTTGATTCCCTCTTTGGTCTATATGGAATGGTATCTGTGCTCATTGAAAACACCTGGTTTTTCCTCACCTCAAGTGACCTTCGCGCTCCTACAGGCATAAGTGTGTTTGCTAAATGTGTGATGCTTTCTCTCGTCTGCCATTTCATTCATGGGACGCAATTTTATATTCCACCTGTACCTCATATCTTTGATAAACCACTTTTTTCTATGTGACTAAATTCACTGAGAATGATTGTAACTAAGAACACTCTGGTGGCGCCAAGTGACGTTATTTCATTGATTTCCTGGCTCTGTAATATATCATTGTAGATAAGGATCATATATTCTTCATCCATGTTTTCCGTCCAAGGAAATTTAGATTGTATCCTAGTCGAGGCTTTTGTAAAAAGAGCAGCAGTAAACTGTGGGTTGCCTGTGACCTGAGGTTCTTTGGTTTTCTTGAAAATATACGTCCTTGAGTGGAAGTGTCCTATGTGCTGTAGCTTTGTTTCTTACATTATTTTTGAATACACCATAGACTTCGCCAGGGTGCCGATTGCCATTGTTCATCCTGGAATCCACAAAATGTGGGTACGATTTACCTCCATGCTACCCTGAATTTCTAGTCTTTACACTTTTCGTAGAAGACCCTTTGTTTAGATGGGAAGTGATAGCACTATGTAGTGTTGATTTGCACCGAGCCCCTGCCTGGTTGCCCAAAAACGGTGTATGCCTTTATTCGGAATATATTCAGGATAAAGGCATACACCGTTTTTCGACAAAGGCTTGGTGGAAGAAGTACTGCCACATTCTAGGTTCTTACCAGGCGAGACGCGTCTCCGTCTTGAAATCCCATTTTTGCAATTCTGCCTTGCTCTCAAGTTCTTTTCTCTGGCTCAACCCAAGTCATTTGTCCACATTAGGTGTCTTTGACCATCCTGCAGGCCCATGAAATATAGGCTCGCTGAGATCCCCTGCTCAACTTCCCACATTTGGAACTGGTCACAAATCAGCGGGAAATTTTCAAACCCTATTCTCCTTCTGAGAGCAAGCTTAGACTTGGGTCAATTCTTGTTCAGCAGTTGAAATTAGAGCACCATATGCCTGTCCATATATATAGGCATCGTGTCTTATTCTTCCCCGTTGAAGTTCATCCATGGAACCAATTCCAAGCTATAAGAAAGAAGGTTTTGAATGTGCTGACTTCCCCAAGTGGGGATATTTTCAGGAAAGTGGCTGGAAGCTTGAACCCGAGCACCAGGATATGAGAAGATGAGGTGCCTTTTCATGTTTTTTCCCGTTCCAATGGGGTAGCATCCTGTGGCTGACCCATGCATGTGTTCGCTGTAGAAGGGTCGTCTACATTTTGAGATTTCGGGTCAATGGAATCAGGGCAAGGCAGTGTTTTTCTACAAGGGCTGCATTTGCTGACTCATGCTCACGAAGACACTCAGACCCACGATTGTCCTCCCTTAGGTCCCATCTTTCTGTGTGTTAATATATGCTGAAAACAACTCTAATCACAGCCCCTGAACGAAGTCTCGAAGAATTTATCTGTCACTCACTGCCTTTATTTTGCAGTTTATTTTTCTCACCGTGTGCAGCCGATTTTCCGTGCTGTGTTGCTTGCTGCTGTGCATCCACTAGATTCTCTTCCAGAGAGACATAGATAAATTGTTTTTCAAATTCTGGCCAGTTGTCAATAATCTTTTCTGGTGTGTAAAGTGGGCTGAGTTCAGTCCTTTGAGGTTTAGAGTAAGTTGTCTTGATTCCCTCCTTGGTCTATATGGAATGGTATCTGTGCTCATTGAAAACACCTGGTTTTTCCTCACCTCATGTGACCTTTGCCCTCCTACAGGCATAAGTGTGTTTGCTAAATGTGTAATTCTCTCTGTCGTCTGCCATTTCGTTCAAGGGATGCAATTTTATATTCCACCTGTACCTCATATCTTTGATAAACCACTTTTTGCTATGTGACTAAATTCACTGAGAATGATTGTAACTAAGAACACTCCGGTGGCGCCAAGTGACGTTATTTCATTGATTTCCTGGCTCTGTAATATATCATTGTGGATAAGAATCATATATTCTTCAACCATGTTTTCCGTCCAAGGATATTTAGATTGTATCCTAGTCGAGGCTTTTGTAAAGAGAGCAGCAGTAAACGTTGGGTTGCCTGTGACCTGAGGTTCTTTGGTTTTCCTGAAAATATACGTCCTTGAATGGAAGTGTCCTATGTGCTGTAGCATTGTTTCTTACTTTATCTTCGAATACACCATAGAATTGGCCCGGGTGCCGATTGCAATTGGTCATCCCACAATCCACAAAATGTGGGTACGATTTACCTCCACGTTACCCTGCATTTCTGGTCTTTACACTTTTCGTACATGACCCTTTGTTTTGATGGGAAGTGATAGCATTATGTAGGGTTGATTTGCACCGAGCCCCTGCCTTGTTGCCCAAAAATGGTGTATGCCTTTATCCTAAAGATATTCAGGATAAAGGCATACACCCTTTTTCGACAAAGGCATGTTTGAAGAAGTACTGCCACATCCTATGTTCTTGCCAGGCGAGACGCTTCTCCCTCTTGAAATCCCAGTTTTGCAATTCTGCCTTGCTCTCAAGTTCTTTTCTCTGGTTCAACCCAAGTCATTTTTCCCCATTACGTGCCTTTTACCATCCTGCAGGGCCATGAATTATAGGCTCCCTGAGATCCCCGGCTCAAATTCCCACTTTCGGAACTGGTCCCAAAGCAGCAGGAAATTTTCAAGCCCAATTCTCCTTCTGAGAGCAAGCTTAGACTTGGGTCAATTCTTGTTCAGCCTTGGAAATTAGAGCGCCATGTGCCTGTCCAAATATATAGCCATCGTCTCTTATTCTTCCCCGTTGTAGTTCATCCATGGAACCAATTCCAAGTTATAAGTAAGAGTGTTTTGAAAGTGCTGACTTCCCCAATTGGGTATATTTTCAGAAAAGCGGCTGAAAGCTTGAACCCGAGCACCAGGATATGAGAAGATGAGGTGGCTTTTCATGTTTTTTGCCGTTCCAATGGGGTAGCATCCTGTGGCTGTCCCATGCATGTGTTCGCTGTAGGAAGGGTCGTCTGCGTTTGGAGATTTCGGGTCCATGGAATCAGGAAAAGGCGGTGTTATTCGACAAGGGCTGCATTTGCTGACTCATGCTCACGAAGACACTCAGACCCACGAGTGTCCTCCCTTAGGTCCCATCCTTCTGTGTGTTAATATATGCTCAAAACAACTTCAATGACAGCCCCTGAACGAAGTCTCGAAGAATTTATCTCTCACTCACTGCCTTTATTTTTCTCACGGGGTGTAGCCGATTTTCATTGCTGTGTTGCTTGCTGCTGTGCATCCACTTGATTCTCTTCCAGAGAGACATCGATAAATTCTTTTTCAAATTCTAACCAGTTGACAATAATCTTTTCTGGTGTGTAAAGTGGGCTGAGTTCAGTCCTTTGAGGTGTAGAGTAAGTTGTCTTGATTCCCTCTTTGGTCTATATGGAATGGTATCTGTGCTCATTGAAAACACCTGGTTTTTCCTCACCTCAAGTGACCTTCGCGCTCCTACAGGCATAAGTGTGTTTGCTAAATGTGTGATGCTTTCTCTCGTCTGCCATTTCATTCATGGGACGCAATTTTATATTCCACCTGTACCTCATATCTTTGATAAACCACTTTTTTCTATGTGACTAAATTCACTGAGTATGATTGTAACTAAGAACACTCCGGTGGCGCCAAGTGACGTTATTTCATTGATTTCCTGGCTCTGTAATATATCATTGTAGATAAGGATCACATATTCTTCATCCATGTTTTCCGTCCAAGGAAATTTAGATTGTATCCTAGTCGAGGCTTTTGTAAAAAGAGCAGCAGTAAACTTTGGGTTGCCTGTGACCTGAGGTTCTTTGGTTTTCTTGAAAATATACGTCCTTGAGTGGAAGTGTCCTATGTGCTGTAGCTTTGTTTCTTACATTATTTTTGAATACACCATAGACTTCACCAGGGTGCCGATTGCCATTGTTCATCCTGGAATCCACAAAATGTGGGTACGATTTACCTCCATGCTACCCTGAATTTCTAGTCTTTACACTTTTCGTAGATGACCCTTTGTTTAGATGGGAAGTGATAGCACTATGTAGTGTTGATTTGCACCGAGCCCCTGCCTGGTTGCTCGAAAACGGTGTATGCCTTTATTCGGAATATATTCAGGATAAAGGCATACACCGTTTTTCGACAAAGGCATGGTTGAAGAAGTACTGCCACATTCTAGGTTCTTACCAGGCGAGACGCGTCTCCCTCTTGAAATCCCATTTTTGCAATTCTGCCTTGCTCTCAAGTTCTTTTCTCTGGCTCAACCCAAGTCATTTGTCCACATTAGGTGTCTTTGACCATCCTGCAGGCCCATGAATTATAGGCTCGCTGAGATCCTCTGCTCAACTTCCCACTTTTGGAAGTGGTCACAAATCAGCGGGAAATTTTCAAGCCCTATTCTCCTTCTGAGAGCAAGCTTAGACTTGGGTCAATTCTTGTTCAGCAGTTGAAATTAGAGCACCATATGCCTGTCCAAATATATAGCCATCGTGTCTTATTCTTCCCCGTTGTAGTTCATCCATGGAACCAATTCCAAGCTATAAGAAAGAAGGTTTTGAAAGTGCTGACTTCCCCAAGTGGGGATATTTTCAGGAAAGTGGCTGGAAGCTTGAACCCGAGCACCAGGATATGAGAAGATGAGGTGCCTTTTCATGTTTTTTCCCGTTCCAATGGGGTAGCATCCTGTGGCTGACCCATGCATGTGTTCGCTGTAGAAGGGTCGTCTACATTTGGAGATTTCGGGTCAATGGAATCAGGGCAGGGCAGTGTTATTCTACAAGGGCTGCATTTGCTGACTCATTCTCACGAAGACACTCAGACCCACGATTGTCCTCCCTTAGGTCCCATCTTTCTGTGTGTTAATATATGCTCAAAACAACTCCAATCACAGCCCCTGAACGAAGTCTCGAAGAATTTATCTGTCACTCACTGCCTTTATTTTGCAGTTTATTTTTCTCACCGGGTGTAGCCGATTTTCCGTGCTGTGTTGTTTGCTGCTGTGCATCCACTAGATTCTCTTCCAGAGAGACATCGATAAATTGTTTTTCAAATTCTGACCGGTTGTCAATAATCTTTTCTGGTGTGTAAAGTGGGCTGAGTTCAGTCCTTTGAGGTTTAGAGTAAGTTGTCTTTATTCCCTCCTTGGTCTATATGGAATGGTACCTGTGCTCATTGAAAACACCTGTTTTTTCCTCACCTCATGTGACCTTTGCGCTCCTACAGGCATAAGTGTGTTTGCTAAATGTGTAATTCTCTCTGTCGTCTGCCATTTCGTTCAAGGGACGCAATTGTATATTCCACCTGTACCTCATATCTTTGATAAACCACTTTTTTCTATGTGACTAAATTCACTGAGAATGATTGTAACTAAGAACACTCCGGTGGCGCCAAGTGACGTTATTTCATTGATTTCCTGGCTCTGTAATATATCATTGTAGATAAGAATCACATATTCTTCATCCATGTTTTCCGTCCAAGGAAATTTAGATTGTATCCTAGTCGAGGCTTTTGTAAAGAGAGCAGCAGTAAACGTTGGGTTGCCTGTGACCTGAGGTTCTTTGGTTTTCCTGAAAATATACGTCCTTGAATGGAAGTGTCCTATGTGCTGTAGCATTGTTTCTTACTTTATCTTCGAATACACCATAGAATTGGCCCGGGTGCCGATTGCAATTGGTCATCCCACAATCCACAAAATGTGGGTACGATTTACCTCCACGTTACCCTGCATTTCTGGTCTTTACACTTTTCGTACATGACTCTTTGTTTTGATGGGAAGTGATAGCATTATGTAGTGTTGATTTGCACCGAGCCCCTGCCTGGTTGCCCAAAAATGGTGTATGCCTTTATCCTAAAGATATTCAGGATAAAGGCATACACCCTTTTTCGACAAAGGCATGTTTGAAGAAGTACTGCCACATCCTAGGTTCTTACCAGGCGAGACGCTTCTCCCTCTTGAAATCCCAGTTTTGCAATTCTGCCTTGCTCTCAAGTTCTTTTCTCTGGCTCAACCCAAGTCATTTGTCCACATTAGGTGTCTTTGACCATCCTGCAGGCCCATGAATTATAGGCTCTCTGAGATCCCCTGCTCAACTTCCCACTTTTGGAACTGGTCCCAAATCAGTGGGAAATTTTCAAGCCCTATTCTCCTTCTGAGAGCAAGCTTAGACTTGGGTCAATTCTTGTTCAGCCTTGGAAATTAGAGCGCCATGTGCCTGTCCAAATATATAGCCATCGTCTCTTATTCTTCCCCGTTGTAGTTCATCCATTGAACCAATTCCAAGTTATAAGTAAGAGTGTTTTGAAAGTGCTGACTTCCCCAATTGGGTATATTTTCAGAAAAGCGGCTGAAAGCTTGAACCCGAGCACCAGGATATGAGAAGATGAGGTGGCTTTTCATGTTTTTTGCCGTTCCAATGGGGTAGCATCCTGTGGCTGTCCCATGCATGTGTTCGCTGTAGGAAGGGTCGTCTGCGTTTGGAGATTTCGGGTCCATGGAATCAGGAAAAGGCAGTGTTATTCGACAAGGGCTGCATTTGCTGACTCATGCTCACGAAGACACTCAGACCCACGAGTGTCCTCCCTTAGGTCCGATCCTTCTGTGTGTTAATATATGATCAAAACAACTTCAATGACAGCCCCTGAACTAAGTCTCGAAGAATTTATCTCTCACTCACTGCCTTTATTTTTCTCACGGGGTGTAGCCGATTTTCAGTGCTGTGTTGCCTTCTGCTGCTCATCCACTTGATTCTCTTCCAGAGAGACATCGATAAATTGTTTTTCAAATTCTAACCAGTTGTAAATAATCTTTTCTGGTGTGTAAAGTGGGCTGAGTTCAGTCCTTTGAGGTGTAGAGTAAGTTGTCTTGATTCCCTCTTTGGTCTATATGGAATGGTATCTGTGCTCATTGAAAACACCTGGTTTTTCCTCACCTCAAGTGACCTTCGCGCTCCTACAGGCATAAGTGTGTTTGCTAAATGTGTGATGCTTTCTCTCGTCTGCCATTTCATTCATGGGACGCAATTTTATATTCCACCTGTACCTCATATCTTTGATAAACCACTTTTTTCTATGTGACTAAATTCACTGAGAATGATTGTAACTAAGAACACTCTGGTGGCGCCAAGTGACGTTATTTCATTGATTTCCTGGCTCAGTAATATATCATTGTAGATAAGGATCACATATTCTTCATCCATGTTTTCCGTCCAAGGAAATTTAGATTGTATCCTAGTCGAGGCTTTTGTAAAAAGAGCAGCAGTAAACTGTGGGTTGCCTGTGACCTGAGGTTCTTTGGTTTTCTTGAAAATATACGTCCTTGAGTGGAAGTGTCCTATGTGCTGTAGCTTTGTTTCTTACATTATTTTTGAATACACCATAGACTTCGCCAGGGTGCCGATTGCCATTGTTCATCCTGGAATCCACAAAATGTGGGTACGATTTACCTCCATGCTACCCTGAATTTCTAGTCTTTACACTTTTCGTAGAAGACCCTTTGTTTAGATGGGAAGTGATAGCACTATGTAGTGTTGATTTGCACCGAGCCCCTGCCTGGTTGCCCAAAAACGGTGTATGCCTTTATTCGGAATATATTCAGGATAAAGGCATACACCGTTTTTCGACAAAGGCTTGGTTGAAGAAGTACTGCCACATTCTAGGTTCTTACCAGGCGAGACGCGTCTCCGTCTTGAAATCCCATTTTTGCAATTCTGCCTTGCTCTCAAGTTCTTTTCTCTGGCTCAACCCAAGTCATTTGTCCACATTAGGTGTCTTTGACCATCCTGCAGGCCCATGAATTATAGGCTCGCTGAGATCCCCTGCTCAACTTCCCACATTTGGAACTGGTCACAAATCAGCGGGAAATTTTCAAGCCCTATTCTCCTTCTGAGAGCAAGCTTAGACTTGGGTCAATTCTTGTTCAGCAGTTGAAATTAGAGCACCATATGCCTGTCCATATATATAGGCATCGTGTCTTATTCTTCCCCGTTGAAGTTCATCCATGGAACCAATTCCAAGCTATAAGAAAGAAGGTTTTGAATGTGCTGACTTCCCCAAGTGGGGATATTTTCAGGAAAGTGGCTGGAAGCTTGAACCCGAGCACCAGGATATGAGAAGATGAGGTGCCTTTTCATGTTTTTTCCCGTTCCAATGGGGTAGCATCCTGTGGCTGACCCATGCATGTGTTCGCTGTAGAAGGGTCGTCTACATTTTGAGATTTCGGGTCAATGGAATCAGGGCAAGGCAGTGTTTTTCTACAAGGGCTGCATTTGCTGACTCATGCTCACGAAGACACTCAGACCCACGATTGTCCTCCCTTAGGTCCCATCTTTCTGTGTGTTAATATATGCTGAAAACAACTCTAATCACAGCCCCTGAACGAAGTCTCGAAGAATTTATCTGTCACTCACTGCCTTTATTTTGCAGTTTATTTTTCTCACCGTGTGCAGCCGATTTTCCGTGCTGTGTTGCTTGCTGCTGTGCATCCACTAGATTCTCTTCCAGAGAGACATAGATAAATTGTTTTTCAAATTCTGGCCAGTTGTCAATAATCTTTTCTGGTGTGTAAAGTGGGCTGAGTTCAGTCCTTTGAGGTTTAGAGTAAGTTGTCTTGATTCCCTCCTTGGTCTATATGGAATGGTATCTGTGCTCATTGAAAACACCTGGTTTTTCCTCACCTCATGTGACCTTTGCCCTCCTACAGGCATAAGTGTGTTTGCTAAATGTGTAATTCTCTCTGTCGTCTGCCATTTCATTCAAGGGATGCAATTTTATATTCCACCTGTACCTCATATCTTTGATAAACCACTTTTTGCTATGTGACTAAATTCACTGAGAATGATTGTAACTAAGAACACTCCGGTGGCGCCAAGTGACGTTATTTCATTGATTTCCTGGCTCTGTAATATATCATTGTGGATAAGAATCATATATTCTTCAACCATGTTTTCCGTCCAAGGATATTTAGATTGTATCCTAGTCGAGGCTTTTGTAAAGAGAGCAGCAGTAAACGTTGGGTTGCCTGTGACCTGAGGTTCTTTGGTTTTCCTGAAAATATACGTCCTTGAATGGAAGTGTCCTATGTGCTGTAGCATTGTTTCTTACTTTATCTTCGAATACACCATAGAATTGGCCCGGGTGCCGATTGCAATTGGTCATCCCACAATCCACAAAATGTGGGTACGATTTACCTCCACGTTACCCTGCATTTCTGGTCTTTACACTTTTCGTACATGACCCTTTGTTTTGATGGGAAGTGATAGCATTATGTAGGGTTGATTTGCACCGAGCCCCTGCCTTGTTGCCCAAAAATGGTGTATGCCTTTATCCTAAAGATATTCAGGATAAAGGCATACACCCTTTTTCGACAAAGGCATGTTTGAAGAAGTACTGCCACATCCTATGTTCTTGCCAGGCGAGACGCTTCTCCCTCTTGAAATCCCAGTTTTGCAATTCTGCCTTGCTCTCAAGTTCTTTTCTCTGGTTCAACCCAAGTCATTTTTCCCCATTACGTGCCTTTTACCATCCTGCAGGGCCATGAATTATAGGCTCCCTGAGATCCCCGGCTCAAATTCCCACTTTCGGAACTGGTCCCAAAGCAGCAGGAAATTTTCAAGCCCAATTCTCCTTCTGAGAGCAAGCTTAGACTTGGGTCAATTCTTGTTCAGCCTTGGAAATTAGAGCGCCATGTGCCTGTCCAAATATATAGCCATCGTCTCTTATTCTTCCCCGTTGTAGTTCATCCATGGAACCAATTCCAAGTTATAAGTAAGAGTGTTTTGAAAGTGCTGACTTCCCCAATTGGGTATATTTTCAGAAAAGCGGCTGAAAGCTTGAACCCGAGCACCAGGATATGAGAAGATGAGGTGGCTTTTCATGTTTTTTGCCGTTCCAATGGGGTAGCATCCTGTGGCTGTCCCATGCATGTGTTCGCTGTAGGAAGGGTCGTCTGCGTTTGGAGATTTCGGGTCCATGGAATCAGGAAAAGGCAGTGTTATTCGACAAGGGCTGCATTTGCTGACTCATGCTCACGAAGACACTCAGACCCACGAGTGTCCTCCCTTAGGTCCCATCCTTCTGTGTGTTAATATATGCTCAAAACAACTTCAATGACAGCCCCTGAACGAAGTCTCGAAGAATTTATCTCTCACTCACTGCCTTTATTTTTCTCACGGGGTGTAGCCGATTTTCATTGCTGTGTTGCTTGCTGCTGTGCATCCACTTGATTCTCTTCCAGAGAGACATCGATAAATTCTTTTTCAAATTCTAACCAGTTGTCAATAATCTTTTCTGGTGTGTAAAGTGGGCTGAGTTCAGTCCTTTGAGGTGTAGAGTAAGTTGTCTTGATTCCCTCTTTGGTCTATATGGAATGGTATCTGTGCTCATTGAAAACACCTGGTTTTTCCTCACCTCAAGTGACCTTCGCGCTCCTACAGGCATAAGTGTGTTTGCTAAATGTGTGATGCTTTCTCTCGTCTGCCATTTCATTCATGGGACGCAATTTTATATTCCACCTGTACCTCATATCTTTGATAAACCACTTTTTTCTATGTGACTAAATTCACTGAGTATGATTGTAACTAAGAACACTCCGGTGGCGCCAAGTGACGTTATTTCATTGATTTCCTGGCTCTGTAATATATCATTGTAGATAAGGATCACATATTCTTCATCCATGTTTTCCGTCCAAGGAAATTTAGATTGTATCCTAGTCGAGGCTTTTGTAAAAAGAGCAGCAGTAAACTTTGGGTTGCCTGTGACCTGAGGTTCTTTGGTTTTCTTGAAAATATACGTCCTTGAGTGGAAGTGTCCTATGTGCTGTAGCTTTGTTTCTTACATTATTTTTGAATACACCATAGACTTCACCAGGGTGCCGATTGCCATTGTTCATCCTGGAATCCACAAAATGTGGGTACGATTTACCTCCATGCTACCCTGAATTTCTAGTCTTTACACTTTTCGTAGATGACCCTTTGTTTAGATGGGAAGTGATAGCACTATGTAGTGTTGATTTGCACCGAGCCCCTGCCTGGTTGCTCGAAAACGGTGTATGCCTTTATTCGGAATATATTCAGGATAAAGGCATACACCGTTTTTCGACAAAGGCATGGTTGAAGAAGTACTGCCACATTCTAGGTTCTTACCAGGCGAGACGCGTCTCCCTCTTGAAATCCCATTTTTGCAATTCTGCCTTGCTCTCAAGTTCTTTTCTCTGGCTCAACCCAAGTCATTTGTCCACATTAGGTGTCTTTGACCATCCTGCAGGCCCATGAATTATAGGCTCGCTGAGATCCTCTGCTCAACTTCCCACTTTTGGAAGTGGTCACAAATCAGCGGGAAATTTTCAAGCCCTATTCTCCTTCTGAGAGCAAGCTTAGACTTGGGTCAATTCTTGTTCAGCAGTTGAAATTAGAGCACCATATGCCTGTCCAAATATATAGCCATCGTGTCTTATTCTTCCCCGTTGTAGTTCATCCATGGAACCAATTCCAAGCTATAAGAAAGAAGGTTTTGAAAGTGCTGACTTCCCCAAGTGGGGATATTTTCAGGAAAGTGGCTGGAAGCTTGAACCCGAGCACCAGGATATGAGAAGTTGAGGTGCCTTTTCATGTTTTTTCCCGTTCCAATGGGGTAGCATCCTGTGGCTGACCCATGCATGTGTTCGCTGTAGAAGGGTCGTCTACATTTGGAGATTTCGGGTCAATGGAATCAGGGCAGGGCAGTGTTATTCTACAAGGGCTGCATTTGCTGACTCATGCTCACGAAGACACTCAGACCCACGATTGTCCTCCCTTAGGTCCCATCTTTCTGTGTGTTAATATATGCTCAAAACAACTCCAATCACAGCCCCTGAACGAAGTCTCGAAGAATTTATCTGTCACTCACTGCCTTTATTTTGCAGTTTATTTTTCTCACCGGGTGTAGCCGATTTTCCGTGCTGTGTTGTTTGCTGCTGTGCATCCACTAGATTCTCTTCCAGAGAGACATCGATAAATTGTTTTTCAAATTCTGACCGGTTGTCAATAATCTTTTCTGGTGTGTAAAGTGGGCTGAGTTCAGTCCTTTGAGGTTTAGAGTAAGTTGTCTTTATTCCCTCCTTGGTCTATATGGAATGGTATCTGTGCTCATTGAAAACACCTGTTTTTTCCTCACCTCATGTGACCTTTGCGCTCCTACAGGCATAAGTGTGTTTGCTAAATGTGTAATTCTCTCTGTCGTCTGCCATTTCGTTCAAGGGACGCAATTGTATATTCCACCTGTACCTCATATCTTTGATAAACCACTTTTTTCTATGTGACTAAATTCACTGAGAATGATTGTAACTAAGAACACTCCGGTGGCGCCAAGTGACGTTATTTCATTGATTTCCTGGCTCTGTAATATATCATTGTAGATAAGAATCACATATTCTTCATCCATGTTTTCCGTCCAAGGAAATTTAGATTGTATCCTAGTCGAGGCTTTTGTAAAGAGAGCAGCAGTAAACGTTGGGTTGCCTGTGACCTGAGGTTCTTTGGTTTTCCTGAAAATATACGTCCTTGAATGGAAGTGTCCTATGTGCTGTAGCATTGTTTCTTACTTTATCTTCGAATACACCATAGAATTGGCCCGGGTGCCGATTGCAATTGGTCATCCCACAATCCACAAAATGTGGGTACGATTTACCTCCACGTTACCCTGCATTTCTGGTCTTTACACTTTTTGTACATGACCCTTTGTTTTGATGGGAAGTGATAGCATTATGTAGTGTTGATTTGCACCGAGCCCCTGCCTGGTTGCCCAAAAATGGTGTATGCCTTTATCCTAAAGATATTCAGGATAAAGGCATACACCCTTTTTCGACAAAGGCATGTTTGAAGAAGTACTGCCACATCCTATGTTCTTGCCAGGCGAGACGCTTCTCCCTCTTGAAATCCCAGTTTTGCAATTCTGCCTTGCTCTCAAGTTCTTTTCTCTGGTTCAACCCAAGTCATTTTTCCACATTACGTGCCTTTTACCATCCTGCAGGGCCATGAATTATAGGCTCCCTGAGATCCCCAGCTCAACTTCCCACTTTCGGAACTGGTCCCAAAGCAGCAGGAAATTTTCAAGCCCAATTCTCCTTCTGAGAGCAAGCTTAGACTTGGGTCAATTCTTGTTCAGCATTGGAAATTAGAGCGCCATCTGCCTGTCCAAATATATAGCCATCGTCTCTTATTCTTCCCCGTTGTAGTTCATCCATGGAACCAATTCCAAGTTATAAGTAAGAGTGTTTTGAAAGTGCTGACTTCCCCAATTGGGTATATTTTCAGAAAAGCGGCTGAAAGCTTGAACCCGAGCACCAGGATATGAGAAGATGAGGTGGCTTTTCATGTTTTTTGCCGTTCCAATGGGGTAGCATCCTGTGGCTGTCCCATGCATGTGTTCGCTGTAGGAAGGGTCGTCTGCATTTGGAGATTTCGGGTCCATGGAATCAGGAAAAGGCAGTGTTATTCGACAAGGGCTGCATTTGCTGACTCATGCTCACGAAGACACTCAGACCCACGAGTGTCCTCCCTTAGGTCCGATCCTTCTGTGTGTTAATATATGATCAAAACAACTTCAATGACAGCCCCTGAACTAAGTCTCGAAGAATTTATCTCTCACTCACTGCCTTTATTTTTCTCACGGGGTGTAGCCGATTTTCAGTGCTGTGTTGCCTTCTGCTGCTCATCCACTTGATTCTCTTCCAGAGAGACATCGATAAATTGTTTTTCAAATTCTAACCAGTTGTAAATAATCTTTTCTGGTGTGTAAAGTGGGCTGAGTTCAGTCCTTTGAGGTGTAGAGTAAGTTGTCTTGATTCCCTCTTTGGTCTATATGGAATGGTATCTGTGCTCATTGAAAACACCTGGTTTTTCCTCACCTCAAGTGACCTTCGCGCTCCTACAGGCATAAGTGTGTTTGCTAAATGTGTGATGCTTTCTCTCGTCTGCCATTTCATTCATGGGACGCAATTTTATATTCCACCTGTACCTCATATCTTTGATAAACAACTTTTTTCTATGTGACTAAATTCACTGAGAATGATTGTAACTAAGAACACTCTGGTGGCGCCAAGTGACGTTATTTCATTGATTTCCTGGCTCTGTAATATATCATTGTAGATAAGGATCACATATTCTTCATCCATGTTTTCCGTCCAAGGAAATTTAGATTGTATCCTAGTCGAGGCTTTTGTAAAAAGAGCAGCAGTAAACTGTGGGTTGCCTGTGACCTGAGGTTCTTTGGTTTTCTTGAAAATATACGTCCTTGAGTGGAAGTGTCCTATGTGCTGTAGCTTTGTTTCTTACATTATTTTTGAATACACCATAGACTTCGCCAGGGTGCCGATTGCCATTGTTCATCCTGGAATCCACAAAATGTGGGTACGATTTACCTCCATGCTACCCTGAATTTCTAGTCTTTACACTTTTCGTAGATGACCCTTTGTTTAGATGGGAAGTGATAGCACTATGTAGTGTTGATTTGCACCGAGCCCCTGCCTGGTTGCCCAAAAACGGTGTATGCCTTTATTCGGAATATATTCAGGATAAAGGCATACACCGTTTTTCGACAAAGGCTTGGTTGAAGAAGTACTGCCACATTCTAGGTTCTTACCAGGCGAGACGCGTCTCCGTCTTGAAATCCCATTTTTGCAATTCTGCCTTGCTCTCAAGTTCTTTTCTCTGGCTCAACCCAAGTCATTTGTCCACATTAGGTGTCTTTGACCATCCTGCAGGCCCATGAATTATAGGCTCGCTGAGATCCCCTGCTCAACTTCCCACATTTGGAACTGGTCACAAATCAGCGGGAAATTTTCAAGCCCTATTCTCCTTCTGAGAGCAAGCTTAGACTTGGGTCAATTCTTGTTCAGCAGTTGAAATTAGAGCACCATATGCCTGTCCATATATATAGGCATCGTGTCTTATTCTTCCCCGTTGAAGTTCATCCATGGAACCAATTCCAAGCTATAAGAAAGAAGGTTTTGAATGTGCTGACTTCCCCAAGTGGGGATATTTTCAGGAAAGTGGCTGGAAGCTTGAACCCGAGCACCAGGATATGAGAAGATGAGGTGCCTTTTCATGTTTTTTCCCGTTCTAATGGGGTAGCATCCTGTGGCTGACCCATGCATGTGTTCGCTGTAGAAGGGTCGTCTACATTTTGAGATTTCGGGTCAATGGAATCAGGGCAAGGCAGTGTTTTTCTACAAGGGCTGCATTTGCTGACTCATGCTCACGAAGACACTCAGACCCACGATTGTCCTCCCTTAGGTCCCATCTTTCTGTGTGTTAATATATGCTGAAAACAACTCTAATCACAGCCCCTGAACGAAGTCTCGAAGAATTTATCTGTCACTCACTGCCTTTATTTTGCAGTTTATTTTTCTCACCGTGTGCAGCCGATTTTCCGTGCTGTGTTGCTTGCTGCTGTGCATCCACTAGATTCTCTTCCAGAGAGACATAGATAAATTGTTTTTCAAATTCTGGCCAGTTGTCAATAATCTTTTCTGGTGTGTAAAGTGGGCTGAGTTCAGTCCTTTGAGGTTTAGAGTAAGTTGTCTTGATTCCCTCCTTGGTCTATATGGAATGGTATCTGTGCTCATTGAAAACACCTGGTTTTTCCTCACCTCATATGACCTTTGCCCTCCTACAGGCATAAGTGTGTTTGCTAAATGTGTAATTCTCTCTGTCGTCTGCCATTTCGTTCAAGGGATGCAATTTTATATTCCACCTGTACCTCATATCTTTGATAAACCACTTTTTGCTATGTGACTAAATTCACTGAGAATGATTGTAACTAAGAACACTCCGGTGGCGCCAAGTGACGTTATTTCATTGATTTCCTGGCTCTTTAATATATCATTGTGGATAAGAATCATATATTCTTCAACCATGTTTTCCGTCCAAGGATATTTAGATTGTATCCTAGTCGAGGCTTTTGTAAAGAGAGCAGCAGTAAACGTTGGGTTGCCTGTGACCTGAGGTTCTTTGGTTTTCCTGAAAATATACGTCCTTGAATGGAAGTGTCCTATGTGCTGTAGCATTGTTTCTTACTTTATCTTCGAATACACCATAGAATTGGCCCGGGTGCCGATTGCAATTGGTCATCCCACAATCCACAAAATGTGGGTACGATTTACCTCCACGTTACCCTGCATTTCTGGTCTTTACACTTTTCGTACATGACCCTTTGTTTTGATGGGAAGTGATAGCATTATGTAGGGTTGATTTGCACCGAGCCCCTGCCTGGTTGCCCAAAAATGGTGTATGCCTTTATCCTAAAGATATTCAGGATAAAGGCATACACCCTTTTTCGACAAAGGCATGTTTGAAGAAGTACTGCCACATCCTATGTTCTTGCCAGGCGAGACGCTTCTCCCTCTTGAAATCCCAGTTTTGCAATTCTGCCTTGCTCTCAAGTTCTTTTCTCTGGTTCAACCCAAGTCATTTTTCCCCATTACGTGCCTTTTACCATCCTGCAGGGCCATGAATTATAGGCTCCCTGAGATCCCCGGCTCAAATTCCCACTTTCGGAACTGGTCCCAAAGCAGCAGGAAATTTTCAAGCCCAATTCTCCTTCTGAGAGCAAGCTTAGACTTGGGTCAATTCTTGTTCAGCCTTGGAAATTAGAGCGCCATGTGCCTGTCCAAATATATAGCCATCGTCTCTTATTCTTCCCCGTTGTAGTTCATCCATGGAACCAATTCCAAGTTATAAGTAAGAGTGTTTTGAAAGTGCTGACTTCCCCAATTGGGTATATTTTCAGAAAAGCGGCTGAAAGCTTGAACCCGAGCACCAGGATATGAGAAGATGAGGTGGCTTTTCATGTTTTTTGCCGTTCCAATGGGGTAGCATCCTGTGGCTGTCCCATGCATGTGTTCGCTGTAGGAAGGGTCGTCTGCGTTTGGAGATTTCGGGTCCATGGAATCAGGAAAAGGCAGTGTTATTCGACAAGGGCTGCATTTGCTGACTCATGCTCACGAAGACACTCAGACCCACGAGTGTCCTCCCTTAGGTCCGATCCTTCTGTGTGTTAATATATGCTCAAAACAACTTCAATGACAGCCCCTGAACTAAGTCTCGAAGAATTTATCTCTCACTCACTGCCTTTATTTTTCTCACGGGGTGTAGCCGATTTTCAGTGCTGTGTTGCTTGCTGCTGTGCATCCACTTGATTCTCTTCCAGAGAGACATCGATAAATTGTTTTTCAAATTCTAACCAGTTGTAAATAATCTTTTCTGGTGTGTAAAGTGGGCTGAGTTCAGTCCTTTGAGGTGTAGAGTAAGTTGTCTTGATTCCCTCTTTGGTCTATATGGAATGGTATCTGTGCTCATTGAAAACACCTGGTTTCTCCTCACCTCAAGTGACCTTCGCGCTCCTACAGGCATAAGTGTGTTTGCTAAATGTGTGATGCTTTCTCTCGTCTGCCATTTCATTCATGGGACGCAATTTTATATTCCACCTGTACCTCATATCTTTGATAAACCACTTTTTTCTATGTGACTAAATTCACTGAGTATGATTGTAACTAAGAACACTCTGGTGGCGCCAAGTGACGTTATTTCATTGATTTCCTGGCTCTGTAATATATCATTGTAGATAAGGATCATATATTCTTCATCCATGTTTTCCGTCCAAGGAAATTTAGATTGTATCCTAGTCGAGGCTTTTGTAAAAAGAGCAGCAGTAAACTTTGGGTTGCCTGTGACCTGAGGTTCTTTGGTTTTCTTGAAAATATACGTCCTTGAGTGGAAGTGTCCTATGTGCTGTAGCTTTGTTTCTTACATTATTTTTGAATACACCATAGACTTCGCCAGGGTGCCGATTGCCATTGTTCATCCTGGAATCCACAAAATGTGGGTACGATTTACCTCCATGCTACCCTGAATTTCTAGTCTTTACACTTTTCCTAGATGACCCTTTGTTTAGATGGGAAGTGATAGCACTATGTAGTGTTGATTTGCACCGAGCCCCTGCCTGATTGCCCATAAACGGTGTATGCCTTTTTTCGGAATATATTCAGGATAAAGGCATACACCGTTTTTCGACAAAGGCATGGTTGAAGATGTACTGCCACATTCTAGGTTCTTACCAGGCGAGACGCGTCTCCCTCTTGAAATCCCATTTTTGCAATTCTGCCTTGCTCTCAAGTTCTTTTCTCTGGCTCAACCCAAGTCATTTGTCCACATTAGGTGTCTTTGACCATCCTGCAGGCCCATGAATTATAGGCTCGCTGAGATCCCCTGCTCAACTTCCCACTTTTGGAACTGGTCACAAATCAGTGGGAAATTTTCAAGCCCTATTCTCCTTCTGAGAGCAAGCTTAGACTTGGGTCAATTCTTGTTCAGCAGTTGAAATTAGAGCACCATATGCCTGTCCAAATATAATGCCATCGTGTCTTATTCTTCCCCGTTGTAGTTCATCCATGGAACCAATTCCAAGCTATAAGAAAGAAGGTTTTGAAAGTGCTGACTTCCCCAAGTGGGGATATTTTCAGGAAAGTGGCTGGAAGATTGAACCCGAGCACCAGGATATGAGAAGATGAGGTGCCTTTTCATGTTTTTTCCCGTTCCAATGGGGTAGCATCCTGTGGCTGACCCATGCATGTGTTCGCTGTAGAAGGGTCGTCTACATTTGGAGATTTCGGGTCAATGGAATCAGGGCAAGGCAGTGTTATTCTACAAGGGCTGCATTTGCTGACTCATGCTCACGAAGACACTCAAACCCACGATTGTCCTCTCTTAGGTCCCATCTTTCTGTGTGTTAATATATGCTGAAAACAACTCCAATCACTGCCCCTGAACGAAGTCTCGAAGAATTTATCTGTCACTCACTGCCTTTATTTTGCAGTTTATTTTTCTCACCGGGTGTAGCCGATTTTCCGTGCTGTGTTGCTTGCTGCTGTGCATCCACTAGATTCTCTTCCAGAGAGACATCGATAAATTGTTTTTCCAATTCTGACCGGTTGTCAATAATCTTTTCTGGTGTGTAAAGTGGGCTGAGTTCAGTCCTTTGAGGTTTAGAGTAAGTTGTCTTGATTCCCTCCTTGGTCTATATGGAATGGTATCTGTGCTCATTGAAAACACCTGGTTTTTCCTCACCTCATGTGACCTTTGCGCTCCTACAGGCATAAGTGTGTTTGCTAAATGTGTAATTCTCTCTGTCGTCGGCCATTTCGTTCAAGGGACGCAATTGTATATTCCACCTGTACCTCATATCTTTGATAAACCACTTTTTTCTATGTGACTAAATTCACTGAGAATGATTGTAACTAAGAACACTCCGGTGGCGCCAAGTGACGTTATTTCATTGATTTCCTGGCTCTGTAATATATCATTGTAGATAAGAATCACATATTCTTCATCCATGTTTTCCGTCCAAGGATATTTAGATTGTATCCTAGTCGAGGCTTTTGTAAAGAGAGCAGCAGTAAACGTTGGGTTGCCTGTGACCTGAGGTTCTTGGGTTTTCCTGAAAATATACGTCCTTGAATGGAAGTGTCCTATGTGCTGTAGCATTGTTTCTTACTTTATCTTCGAATACACCATAGAATTGGCCCGGGTGCCGATTGCAATTGGTCATCCCACAATCCACAAAATGTGGGTACGATTTACCTCCACGTTACCCTGCATTTCTGGTCTTTACACTTTTCGTACATGACCCTTTGTTTTGATGGGAAGTGATAGCATTATGTAGGGTTGATTTGCACCGAGCCCCTGCCTGGTTGCCCAAAAATGGTGTATGCCTTTATCCTAAAGATATTCAGGATAAAGGCATACACCCTTTTTCGACAAAGGCATGTTTGAAGAAGTACTGCCACATCCTATGTTCTTGCCAGGCGAGACGCTTCTCCCTCTTGAAATCCCAGTTTTGCAATTCTGCCTTGCTCTCAAGTTCTTTTCTCTGGTTCAACCCAAGTCATTTTTCCCCATTACGTGCCTTTTACCATCCTGCAGGGCCATGAATTATAGGCTCCCTGAGATCCCCGGCTCAAATTCCCACTTTCGGAACTGGTCCCAAAGCAGCAGGTAATTTTCAAGCCCAATTCTCCTTCTGAGAGCAAGCTTAGACTTGGGTCAATTCTTGTTCAGCATTGGAAATTAGAGCGCCATGTGCCTGTCCAAATATATAGCCATCGTCTCTTATTCTTCCCCGTTGTAGTTCATCCATGGAACCAATTCCAAGTTATAAGTAAGAGTGTTTTGAAAGTGCTGACTTCCCCAATTGGGTATATTTTCAGAAAAGCGGCTGAAAGCTTGAACCCGAGCACCAGGATATGAGAAGATGAGGTGGCTTTTCATGTTTTTTGCCGTTCCAATGGGGTAGCATCCTGTGGCTGTCCCATGCATGTGTTCGCTGTAGGAAGGGTCGTCTGCGTTTGGAGATTTCGGGTCCATGGAATCAGGAAAAGGCAGTGTTATTCGACAAGGGCTGCATTTGCTGACTCATGCTCACGAAGACACTCAGACCCACGAGTGTCCTCCCTTAGGTCCCATCCTTCTGTGTGTTAAAATATGCTCAAAACAACTTCAATGACAGCCCCTGAACTAAGTCTCGAAGAATTTATCTCTCACTCACTGCCTTTATTTTTCTCACGGGGTGTAGCCGATTTTCAGTGCTGTGTTGCTTGCTGCTGTGCATCCACTTGATTCTCTTCCAGAGAGACATCGATAAATTCTTTTTCAAATTCTAACCAGTTGTCAATAATCTTTTCTGGTGTGTAAAGTGGGCTGAGTTCAGTCCTTTGAGGTGTAGAGTAAGTTGTCTTGATTCCCTCTTTGGTCTATATGGAATGGTATCTGTGCTCATTGAAAACACCTGGTTTCACCTCACCTCAAGTGACCTTAGCGCTCCTACAGGCATAAGTGTGTTTGCTAAATGTGTGATGCTTTCTCTCGTCTGCCATTTCATTCATGGGACGCAATTTTATATTCCACCTGTACCTCATATCTTTGATAAACCACTTTTTTCTATGTGACTAAATTCACTGAGTATGATTGTAACTAAGAACACTCTGGTGGCCCCAAGTGACGTTATTTCATTGATTTCCTGGCTCTGTAATATATCATTGTAGATAAGGATCACATATTCTTCATCCATGTTTTCCGTCCAAGGAAATTTAGATTGTATCCTAGTCGAGGCTTTTGTAAAAAGAGCAGCAGTAAACTTTGGGTTGCCTGTGACCTGAGGTTCTTTGGTTTTCTTGAAAATATACGTCCTTGAGTGGAAGTGTCCTATTTGCTGTAGCTTTGTTTCTTACATTATTTTTGAATACACCATAGACTTCGCCAGGGTGCCGATTGCCATTGTTCATCCTGGAATCGACAAAATGTGGGTACGATTTACCTCCATGCTACCCTGAATTTCTAGTCTTTACACTTTTCGTAGATGACCCTTTGTTTAGATGGGAAGTGATAGCACTATGTAGTGTTGATTTGCACCGAGCCCCTGCCTGGTTGCCCATAAACGGTGTATGCCTTTATTCGGAATATATTCAGGATAAAGGCATACACCGTTTTTCGACAAAGGCATGGTTGAAGATGTACTGCCACATTCTAGGTTCTTACCAGGCGAGACGCGTCTCCCTCTTGAAATCCCATTTTTGCAATTCTGCCTTGCTCTCAAGTTATTTTCTCTGGCTCAACCCAAGTCATTTGTCCACATTAGGTGTCTTTGACCATCCTGCAGGCCCATGAATTATAGGCTCGCTGAGATCCCCTGCTCAACTTCCCACTTTTGGAAGTGGTCACAAATCAGTGGGAAATTTTCAAGCCCTATTCTCCTTCTGAGAGCAAGCTTAGACTTGGGTCAATTCTTGTTCAGCAGTTGAAATTAGAGCACCATATGCCTGTCCAAATATATAGCCATCGTGTCTTATTCTTCCCCGTTGTAGTTCATCCATGGAACCAATTCCAAGCTATAAGAAAGAAGGTTTTGAAAGTGCTGACTTCCCCAAGTGGGGATATTTTCAGGAAAGTGGCTGGAAGATTGAACCCGAGCACCAGGATATGAGAAGATGAGGTGGCTTTTCATGTTTTTTGCCGTTCCAATGGGGTAGCATCCTGTGGCTGACCCATGCATGTGTTCGCTGTAGAAGGGTCGTCTACATTTGGAGATTTCTGGTCAATGGAATCAGGGCAAGGCAGTGTTATTCTACAAGGGCTGCATTTGCTGACTTATGCTCACGAAGACACTCAGACCCACGATTGTCCTCCCTTAGGTCCCATCTTTCTGTGTGTTAATATATGCTGAAAACAACTCCAATCACAGCCCCTGAACGAAGTCTCGAAGAATTTATCTGTCACTCACTGCCTTTATTTTGCAGTTTATTTTTCTCACCGGGTGTAGCCGATTTTCCGTGCTGTGTTGCTTTCTGCTGTGCATCCACTAGATTCTCTTCCAGAGAGACATCGATAAATTGTTTTTCAAATTCTGACCGGTTGTCAATAATCTTCTCTGGTGTGTAAAGTGGGCTGAGTTCAGTCCTTTGAGGTTTAGAGTAAGTTGTCTTGATTCCCTCCTTGGTCTATATGGAATGGTATCTGTGCTCATTGAAAACACCTGGTTTTTCCTCACCTCATGTGACCTTTGCGCTCCTACAGGCATAAGTGTGTTTGCTAAATGTGTAATTCTCTCTGTCGTCTGCCATTTCGTTCAAGGGACGCAATTGTATATTCCACCTGTACCTCATATCTTTGATAAACCACTTTTTGCTATGTGACTAAATTCACTGAGAATGATTGTAACTAAGAACACTCCGGTGGCGCCAAGTGACGTTATTTCATTGATTTCCTGGCTCTGTAATATATCATTGTAGATAAGAATCACATATTCTTCATCCATGTTTTCCGTCCAAGGAAATTTAGATTGTATCCTAGTCGAGGCTTTTGTAAAGAGAGCAGCAGTAAACGTTGGGTTGCCTGTGACCTGAGGTTCTTGGGTTTTCCTGAAAATATACGTCCTTGAATGGAAGTGTCCTATGTGCTGTAGCATTGTTTCTTACTTTATCTTCGAATACACCATAGAATTGGCCCGGGTGCCGATTGCAATTGGTCATCCCACAATCCACAAAATGTGGGTACGATTTACCTCCACGTTACCCTGCATTTCTGGTCTTTACACTTTTCGTACATGACCCTTTGTTTTGATGGGAAGTGATAGCATTATGTAGTGTTGATTTGCACCGAGCCCCTGCCTGGTTGCCCAAAAATGGTGTATGCCTTTATCCTAAAGATATTCAGGATAAAGGCATACACCCTTTTTCGACAAAGGCATGTTTGAAGAAGTACTGCCACATCCTATGTTCTTGCCAGGCGAGACGCTTCTCCCTCTTGAAATCCCAGTTTTGCAATTCTGCCTTGCTCTCAAGTTCTTTTCTCTGGTTCAACCCAAGGCATTTTTCCCCATTACGTGCCTTTTACCATCCTGCAGGGCCATGAATTATAGGCTCCCTGAGATCCCCGTCTCAACTTCCCACTTTCGGAACTGGTCCCAAAGCAGCAGGAAATTTTCATGCCCAATTCTCCTTCTGAGAGCAAGCTTAGACTTGGGTCAATTCTTGTTCAGCCTTGGAAATTAGAGCGCCATCTGCCTGTCCAAATATATAGCCATCGTCTCTTATTCTTCCCCGTTGTAGTTCATCCATGGAACCAATTCCAAGTTATAAGTAAGAGTGTTTTGAAAGTGCTGACTTCCCCAATTGGGTATATTTTCAGAAAAGCGGCTGAAAGCTTGAACCCGAGCACCAGGATATGAGAAGATGAGGTGGCTTTTCATGTTTTTTGCCGTTCCAATGGGTAGCATCCTGTGGCTGTCCCATGCATGTGTTCGCTATAGGAAGGGTCGTCTGCGTTTGGAGATTTCGGGTCCATGGAATCAGGAAAAGGCAGTGTTATTCGACAAGGGCTGCATTTGCTGACTCATGCTCACGAAGACACTCAGACCCACGAGTGTCCTCCCTTAGGTCCCATCCTTCTGTGTGTTAATATATGCTCAAAACAACTTCAATGACAGCCCCTGAACGAAGTCTCGAAGAATTTATCTCTCACTCACTGCCTTTATTTTTCTCACGGGGTGTAGCCGATTTTCAGTGCTGTGTTGCTTGCTGCTGTGCATCCACTTGATTCTCTTCCAGAGAGACATCGATAAATTCTTTTTCAAATTCTAACCAGTTGTCAATAATCTTTTCTGGTGTGTAAAGTGGGCTGAGTTCAGTCCTTTGAGGTTTAGAGTAAGTTGTCTTGATTCCCTCTTTGGTCTATATGGAATGGTATCTGTGCTCATTGAAAACACCTGGTTTCACCTCACCTCAAGTGACCTTAGCGCTCCTACAGGCATAAGTGTGTTTGCTAAATGTGTGATGCTTTCTCTCGTCTGCCATTTCATTCATGGGACGCAATTTTATATTCCACCTGTACCTCATATCTTTGATAAACCACTTTTTTCTATGTGACTAAATTCACTGAGTATGATTGTAACTAAGAACACTCTGGTGGCCCCAAGTGACGTTATTTCATTGATTTCCTGGCTCTGTAATATATCATTGTAGATAAGGATCACATATTCTTCATCCATGTTTTCCGTCCAAGGAAATTTAGATTGTATCCTAGTCGAGGCTTTTGTAAAAAGAGCAGCAGTAAACTTTGGGTTGCCTGTGACCTGAGGTTCTTTGGTTTTCTTGAAAATATACGTCCTTGAGTGGAAGTGTCCTATTTGCTGTAGCTTTGTTTCTTACATTATTTTTGAATACACCATAGACTTCGCCAGGGTGCCGATTGCCATTGTTCATCCTGGAATCGACAAAATGTGGGTACGATTTACCTCCATGCTACCCTGAATTTCTAGTCTTTACACTTTTCGTAGATGACCCTTTGTTTAGATGGGAAGTGATAGCACTATGTAGTGTTGATTTGCACCGAGCCCCTGCCTGGTTGCCCATAAACGGTGTATGCCTTTATTCGGAATATATTCAGGATAAAGGCATACACCGTTTTTCGACAAAGGCATGGTTGAAGATGTACTGCCACATTCTAGGTTCTTACCAGGCGAGACGCGTCTCCCTCTTGAAATCCCATTTTTGCAATTCTGCCTTGCTCTCAAGTTCTTTTCTCTGGCTCAACCCAAGTCATTTGTCCACATTAGGTGTCTTTGACCATCCTGCAGGCCCATGAATTATAGGCTCGCTGAGATCCCCTGCTCAACTTCCCACTTTTGGAAGTGGTCACAAATCAGTGGGAAATTTTCAAGCCCTATTCTCCTTCTGAGAGCAAGCTTAGACTTGGGTCAATTCTTGTTCAGCAGTTGAAATTAGAGCACCATATGCCTGTCCAAATATATAGCCATCGTGTCTTATTCTTCCCCGTTGTAGTTCATCCATGGAACCAATTCCAAGCTATAAGAAAGAAGGTTTTGAAAGTGCTGACTTCCCCAAGTGGGGATATTTTCAGGAAAGTGGCTGGAAGATTGAACCCGAGCACCAGGATATGAGAAGATGAGGTGGCTTTTCATGTTTTTTGCCGTTCCAATGGGGTAGCATCCTGTGGCTGACCCATGCATGTGTTCGCTGTAGAAGGGTCGTCTACATTTGGAGATTTCTGGTCAATGGAATCAGGGCAAGGCAGTGTTATTCTACAAGGGCTGCATTTGCTGACTTATGCTCACGAAGACACTCAGACCCACGATTGTCCTCCCTTAGGTCCCATCTTTCTGTGTGTTAATATATGCTGAAAACAACTCCAATCACAGCCCCTGAACGAAGTCTCGAAGAATTTATCTGTCACTCACTGCCTTTATTTTGCAGTTTATTTTTCTCACCGGGTGTAGCCGATTTTCCGTGCTGTGTTGCTTTCTGCTGTGCATCCACTAGATTCTCTTCCAGAGAGACATCGATAAATTGTTTTTCAAATTCTGACCGGTTGTCAATAATCTTCTCTGGTGTGTAAAGTGGGCTGAGTTCAGTCCTTTGAGGTTTAGAGTAAGTTGTCTTGATTCCCTCCTTGGTCTATATGGAATGGTATCTGTGCTCATTGAAAACACCTGGTTTTTCCTCACCTCATGTGACCTTTGCGCTCCTACAGGCATAAGTGTGTTTGCTAAATGTGTAATTCTCTCTGTCGTCTGCCATTTCGTTCAAGGGACGCAATTGTATATTCCACCTGTACCTCATATCTTTGATAAACCACTTTTTGCTATGTGACTAAATTCACTGAGAATGATTGTAACTAAGAACACTCCGGTGGCGCCAAGTGACGTTATTTCATTGATTTCCTGGCTCTGTAATATATCATTGTAGATAAGAATCACATATTCTTCATCCATGTTTTCCGTCCAAGGAAATTTAGATTGTATCCTAGTCGAGGCTTTTGTAAAGAGAGCAGCAGTAAACGTTGGGTTGCCTGTGACCTGAGGTTCTTGGGTTTTCCTGAAAATATACGTCCTTGAATGGAAGTGTCCTATGTGCTGTAGCATTGTTTCTTACTTTATCTTCGAATACACCATAGAATTGGCCCGGGTGCCGATTGCAATTGGTCATCCCACAATCCACAAAATGTGGGTACGATTTACCTCCACGTTACCCTGCATTTCTGGTCTTTACACTTTTCGTACATGACCCTTTGTTTTGATGGGAAGTGATAGCATTATGTAGTGTTGATTTGCACCGAGCCCCTGCCTGGTTGCCCAAAAATGGTGTATGCCTTTATCCTAAAGATATTCAGGATAAAGGCATACACCCTTTTTCGACAAAGGCATGTTTGAAGAAGTACTGCCACATCCTATGTTCTTGCCAGGCGAGACGCTTCTCCCTCTTGAAATCCCAGTTTTGCAATTCTGCCTTGCTCTCAAGTTCTTTTCTCTGGTTCAACCCAAGGCATTTTTCCCCATTACGTGCCTTTTACCATCCTGCAGGGCCATGAATTATAGGCTCCCTGAGATCCCCGTCTCAACTTCCCACTTTCGGAACTGGTCCCAAAGCAGCAGGAAATTTTCATGCCCAATTCTCCTTCTGAGAGCAAGCTTAGACTTGGGTCAATTCTTGTTCAGCCTTGGAAATTAGAGCGCCATCTGCCTGTCCAAATATATAGCCATCGTCTCTTATTCTTCCCCGTTGTAGTTCATCCATGGAACCAATTCCAAGTTATAAGTAAGAGTGTTTTGAAAGTGCTGACTTCCCCAATTGGGTATATTTTCAGAAAAGCGGCTGAAAGCTTGAACCCGAGCACCAGGATATGAGAAGATGAGGTGGCTTTTCATGTTTTTTGCCGTTCCAATGGGTAGCATCCTGTGGCTGTCCCATGCATGTGTTCGCTATAGGAAGGGTCGTCTGCGTTTGGAGATTTCGGGTCCATGGAATCAGGAAAAGGCAGTGTTATTCGACAAGGGCTGCATTTGCTGACTCATGCTCACGAAGACACTCAGACCCACGAGTGTCCTCCCTTAGGTCCCATCCTTCTGTGTGTTAATATATGCTCAAAACAACTTCAATGACAGCCCCTGAACGAAGTCTCGAAGAATTTATCTCTCACTCACTGCCTTTATTTTTCTCACGGGGTGTAGCCGATTTTCAGTGCTGTGTTGCTTGCTGCTGTGCATCCACTTGATTCTCTTCCAGAGAGACATCGATAAATTCTTTTTCAAATTCTAACCAGTTGTCAATAATCTTTTCTGGTGTGTAAAGTGGGCTGAGTTCAGTCCTTTGAGGTGTAGAGTAAGTTGTCTTGATTCCCTCTTTAGTCTATATGGAATGGTATCTGTGCTCATTGAAAACACCTGGTTTTTCCTCACCTCAAGTGACCTTCGCGCTCCTACAGGCATAAGTGTGTTTGCTAAATGTGTGATGCTTTCTCTCGTCTGCCATTTCATTCATGGGACGCAATTTTATATTCCACCTGTACCTCATATCTTTGATAAACCACTTTTTTCTATGTGACTAAATTCACTGAGAATGATTGTAACTAAGAACACTCTGGTGGCGCCAAGTGACGTTATTTCATTGATTTCCTGGCTCTGTAATATATCATTGTAGATAAGGATCACATATTCTTCATCCATGTTTTCCGTCCAAGGAAATTTAGATTGTATCCTAGTCGAGGCTTTTGTAAAAAGAGCAGCAGTAAACTGTGGGTTGCCTGTGACCTGAGGTTCTTTGGTTTTCTTGAAAATATACGTCCTTGAGTGGAAGTGTCCTATGTGCTGTAGCTTTGTTTCTTACATTATTTTTGAATACACCATAGACTTCGCCAGGGTGCCGATTGCCATTGTTCATCCTGGAATCCACAAAATGTGGGTACGATTTACCTCCATGCTACCCTGAATTTCTAGTCTTTACACTTGTCGTAGATGACCCTTGGTTTAGATGGGAAGTGATAGCACTATGTAGTGTTGATTTGCACCGAGCCCCTGCCTGGTTGCCAAAAAATGGTGTATGCCTTTATCCTAAAGATATTCAGGATAAAGGCATACACCGTTTTTCGATAAAGGCTTGGTTGAAGAAGTACTGCCACATTCTAGGTTCTTACCAGGCGAGACGCGTCTCCCTCTTGAAATCCCATTTTTGCAATTCTGCCTTGCTCTCAAGTTCTTTTCTCTGGCTCAACCCAAGTCATTTGTCCACATTAGGTGTCTTTGACCATCCTGCAGGCCCATTAATTATAGGCTCGCTGAGATCCCCTGCTCAACTTCCCACTTTTGGAACTGGTCACAAATCAGCGGGAAATTTTCAAGCCCTATTCTCCTTCTGAGAGCAAGCTTAGACTTGGTTCAATTCTTGTTCAGAAGTTGAAATTAGAGCACCATATGCCTGTCCAAATATATAGGCATCGTGTCTTATTCTTCCCCGTTGTAGTTCATCCATGGAACCAATTCCAAGCTATAAGAAAGAAGGTTTTGAAAGTGCTGACTTCCGCAAGTGGTGATATTTTCAGGAAAGTGGCTGGAAGCTTGAACCCGAGCACCAGGATATGAGAAGATGAGGTGCCTTTTCATGTTTTTTCCCGTTCCAATGGGGTAGCATCCTGTGGCTGACCCATGCATGTGTTCGCTGTAGAAGGGTCGTCTACATTTGGAGATTTCGGGTCAATGGAATCAGGGCAGGGCAGTGTTATTCTACAAGGGCTGCATTTGCTGACTCATGCTCACGAAGACACTCAGACCCACAATTGTCCTCCCTTAGGTCCCAATTTTCTGTGTGTTAATATATGCTGAAAACAACTCCAATCACAGCCCCTGAACGAAGTCTCGAAGAATTTATCTGTCACTCACTGCCTTTATTTTGCAGTTTATTTTTCTCACCGGGTGTAGCCGATTTTCTGTGCTGTGTTGCTTGCTGCTGTGCATCCACTAGATTCTCTTCCAGAGAGACATCGATAAATTGTTTTTCAAATTCTGACCGGTTGTCAATAATCTTTTCTGGTGTGTAAAGTGGGCTGAGTTCAGTCCTTTGAGGTTTAGAGTAAGTTGTCTTGATTCCCTCCTTGGTCTATATGGAATGGTATCTGTGCTCATTGAAAACACCTGGTTTTTCCTCACCTCATGTGACCTTTGCGCTCCTACAGGCATAAGTGTGTTTGCTAAATGTGTAATTCTCTCTGTCGTCTGCCATTTCGTTCAAGGGACGCAATTGTATATTCCACCTGTACCTCATATCTTTGATAAACCACTTTTTTCTATGTGACTAAATTCACTGAGAATGATTGTAACTAAGAACACTCCGGTGGCGCCAAGTGACGTTATTTCATTGATTTCCTGGCTCTGTAATATATCATTGTGGATAAGAATCACATATTCTTCATCCATGTTTTCCGTCCAAGGAAATTTAGATTGTATCCTAGTCGAGGCTTTTGTAAAGAGAGCAGCAGTAAACGTTGGGTTGCCTGTGACCTGAGGTTCTTGGGTTTTCCTGAAAATATACGTCCTTGAATGGAAGTGTCCTATGTGCTGTAGCATTGTTTCTTACTTTATATTCGAATACACCATAGAATTGGCCCGGGTGCCATTTGCAATTGGTCATCCCACAATCCACAAAATGTGGGTACGATTTGCCTCCACGTTACCCTGCATTTCTGGTCTTTACACTTTTCGTACATGACCCTTTGTTTTGATGGGAAGTGATAGCATTATGTAGTGTTGATTTGCACCGAGCCCCTGCCTGGTTGCCCAAAAATGGTGTATGCCTTTATCCTAAAGATATTCAGGATAAAGGCATACACCCTTTTTCGACAAAGGCATGTTTGAAGAAGTACTGCCACATCCTATGTTCTTGCCAGGCGAGACGCTTCTCCCTCTTGAAATCCCAGTTTTGCAATTCTGCCTTGCTCTCAAGTTCTTTTCTCTGGTTCAACCCAAGTCATTTTTCCCCATTACGTGCCTTTTACCATCCTGCAGGGCCATGAATTATAGGCTCCCTGAGATCCCCGGCTCAACTTCCCACTTTCGGAACTGGTCCCAAAGCAGCAGGAAATTTTCAAGCCCAATTCTCGTTCTGAGGGCAAGCTTAGACTTGGGTCAATTCTTGTTCAGCATTGGAAATTAGAGCGCCATCTGCCTGTCCAAATATATAGCCATCGTCTCTTATTCTTCCCCGTTGTAGTTCATCCATGGAACCAATTCCAAGTTATAAGTAAGAGTGTTTTGAAAGTGCTGACTTCCCCAATTGGGTATATTTTCAGAAAAGCGGCTGAAAGCTTGAACCCGAGCACCAGGATATGAGAAGATGAGGTGGCTTTTCATGTTTTTTGCCGTTCCAATGGGGTAGCATCCTGTGGCTGTCCCATGCATGTGTTCGCTGTAGGAAGGGTCGTCTGCGTTTGGAGATTTCGGGTCCATGGAATCAGGAAAAGGCAGTGTTATTCGACAAGGGCTGCATTTGCTGACTCATGCTCACGAAGACACTCAGACCCACGAGTGTCCTCCCTTAGGTCCGATCCTTCTGTGTGTTAATATATGATCAAAACAACTTCAATGACAGCCCCTGAACGAAGTCTCGAAGAATTTATCTCTCACTCACTGCCTTTATTTTTCTCACGGGGTGTAGCCGATTTTCAGTGCTGTGTTGCTTGCTGCTGTGCATCCACTTGATTCTCTTCCAGAGAGACATCGATAAATTCTTTTTCAAATTCTAACCAGTTGTAAATAATCTTTTCTGGTGTGTAAAGTGGGCTGAGTTCAGTCCTTTGAGGTGTAGAGTAAGTTGTCTTGATTCCCTCTTTGGTCTATATGGAATGGTATCTGTGCTCATTGAAAACACCTGTTTTTTCCTCACCTCAAGTGACCTTCGCGCTCCTACAGGCATAAGTGTGTTTGCTAAATGTGTGATGCTTTCTCTCGTCTGCCATTTCATTCATGGGACGCAATTTTATATTCCACCTGTACCTCATATCTTTGATAAACCACTTTTTTCTATGTGACTAAATTCACTGAGAATGATTGTAACTAAGAACACTCTGGTGGCGCCAAGTGACGTTATTTCATTGATTTCCTGGCTCTGTAATATATCATTGTAGATAAGGATCACATATTCTTCATCCATGTTTTCCGTCCAAGGAAATTTAGATTGTATCCTAGTCGAGGCTTTTGTAAAAAGAGCAGCAGTAAACTGTGGGTTGCCTGTGACCTGAGGTTCTTTGGTTTTCTTGAAAATATACGTCCTTGAGTGGAAGTGTCCTGTGTGCTGTAGCTTTGTTTCTTACATTATTTTTGAATACACCATAGACTTCGCCAGGGTGCCGATTGCCATTGTTCATCCTGGAATCCACAAAATGTGGGTACGATTTACCTCCATGCTACCCTGAATTTCTAGTCTTTACACTTTTCGTAGATGACCCTTGGTTTAGATGGGAAGTGATAGCACTATGTAGTGTTGATTTGCACCGAGCCCCTGCCTGGTTGCACAAAAACGGTGTATGCCTTTATTCGGAATATATTCAGGATAAAGGCATACACCGTTTTTCGACAAAGGCTTGGTTGAAGAAGTACTGCCACATTCTAGGTTCTTACCAGGCGAGACGCGTCTCCCTCTTGAAATCCCATTTTTGCAATTCTGCCTTGCTCTCAAGTTCTTTTCTCTGGCTCAACCCAAGTCATTTGTCCACATTAGGTGTCTTTGACCATCCTGCAGGCCCATTAATTATAGGCTCGCTGAGATCCCCTGCTCAACTTCCCACTTTTGGAACTGGTCACAAATCAGCGGGAAATTTTCAAGCCCTATTCTCCTTCTGAGAGCAAGCTTAGACTTGGGTCAATTCTTGTTCAGCAGTTGAAATTAGAGCACCATATGCCTGTCCAAATATATAGGCATCGTGTCTTATTCTTCCCCGTTGTAGTTCATCCATGGAACCAATTCCAAGCTATAAGAAAGAAGGTTTTGAAAGTGCTGACTTCCCCAAGTGGGGATATTTTCAGGAAAGTGGCTGGAAGCTTGAACCCGAGCACCAGGATATGAGAAGATGAGGTGCCTTTTCATGTTTTTTCCCGTTCCAATGGGGTAGCATCCTGTGGCTGACCCATGCATGTGTTCGCTGTAGAAGGGTCGTCTACATTTGGAGATTTCGGGTCAATGGAATCAGGGCAGGGCAGTGTTATTCTGCAAGGGCTGCATTTGCTGACTCATGCTCACGAAGACACTCAGACCCACGATTGTCCTCCCTTAGGTCCCAATTTTCTGTGTGTTAATATATGCTGAAAACAACTCCAATCACAGCCCCTGAACGAAGTCTCGAAGAATTTATCTGTCACTCACTGCCTTTATTTTGCAGTTTATTTTTCTCACCGGGTGTAGCCGATTTTCCGTGCTGTGTTGCTTGCTGCTGTGCATCCACTAGATTCTCTTCCAGAGAGACATCGATAAATTGTTTTTCAAATTCTGACCGGTTGTCAATAATCTTTTCTGGTGTGTAAAGTGGGCTGAGTTCAGTCCTTTGAGGTTTAGAGTAAGTTGTCTTGATTCCCTCCTTGGTCTATATGGAATGGTATCTGTGCTCATTGAAAACACCTGGTTTTTCCTCACCTCATGTGACCTTTGCGCTCCTACAGGCATAAGTGTGTTTGCTAAATGTGTAATTCTCTCTGTCGTCTGCCATTTCGTTCAAGGGACGCAATTGTATATTCCACCTGTACCTCATATCTTTGATAAACCACTTTTTGCTATGTGACTAAATTCACTGAGAATGATTGTAACTAAGAACACTCCGGTGGCGCCAAGTGACGTTATTTCATTGATTTCCTGGCTCTGTAATATATCATTGTGGATAAGAATCACATATTCTTCATCCATGTTTTCCGTCCAAGGAAATTTAGATTGTATCCTAGTCGAGGCTTTTGTAAAGAGAGCAGCAGTAAACGTTGGGTTGCCTGTGACCTGAGGTTCTTTGGTTTTCCTGAAAATAAACGTCCTTGAATGGAAGTGTCCTATGTGCTGTAGCATTGTTTCTTACTTTATATTCGAATACACCATAGAATTGGCCCGGGTGCCATTTGCAATTGGTCATCCCACAATCCACAAAATGTGGGTACGATTTGCCTCCACGTTACCCTGCATTTCTGGTCTTTACACTTTTCGTACATGACCCTTTGTTTTGATGGGAAGTGATAGCATTATGTAGTGTTGATTTGCACCGAGCCCCTGCCTGGTTGCCCAAAAATGGTGTATGCCTTTATCCTAAAGATATTCAGGATAAAGGCATACACCCTTTTTCGACAAAGGCATGTTTGAAGAAGTACTGCCACATCCTATGTTCTTGCCAGGCGAGACGCTTCTCCCTCTTGAAATCCCAGTTTTGCAATTCTGCCTTGCTCTCAAGTTCTTTTCTCTGGTTCAACCCAAGTCATTTTTCCCCATTACGTGCCTTTTACCATCCTGCAGGGCCATGAATTATAGGCTCCCTGAGATCCCCGGCTCAACTTCCCACTTTCGGAACTGGTCCCAAAGCAGCAGGAAATTTTCAAGCCCAATTCTCGTTCTGAGGGCAAGCTTAGACTTGGGTCAATTCTTGTTCAGCATTGGAAATTAGAGCGCCATCTGCCTGTCCAAATATATAGCCATCGTCTCTTATTCTTCCCCGTTGTAGTTCATCCATGGAACCAATTCCAAGTTATAAGTAAGAGTGTTTTGAAAGTGCTGACTTCCCCAATTGGGTATATTTTCAGAAAAGCGGCTGAAAGCTTGAACCCGAGCACCAGGATATGAGAAGATGAGGTGGCTTTTCATGTTTTTTGCCGTTCCAATGGGGTAGCATCCTGTGGCTGTCCCATGCATGTGTTCGCTGTAGGAAGGGTCGTCTGCGTTTGGAGATTTCGGGTCCATGGAATCAGGAAAAGGCAGTGTTATTCGACAAGGGCTGCATTTGCTGACTCATGCTCACGAAGACACTCAGACCCACGAGTGTCCTCCCTTAGGTCCGATCCTTCTGTGTGTTAATATATGATCAAAACAACTTCAATGACAGCCCCTGAACGAAGTCTCGAAGAATTTATCTCTCACTCACTGCCTTTATTTTTCTCACGGGGTGTAGCCGATTTTCAGTGCTGTGTTGCTTGCTGCTGTGCATCCACTTGATTCTCTTCCAGAGAGACATCGATAAATTCTTTTTCAAATTCTAACCAGTTGTAAATAATCTTTTCTGGTGTGTAAAGTGGGCTGAGTTCAGTCCTTTGAGGTGTAGAGTAAGTTGTCTTGATTCCCTCTTTGGTCTATATGGAATGGTATCTGTGCTCATTGAAAACACCTGTTTTTTCCTCACCTCAAGTGACCTTCGCGCTCCTACAGGCATAAGTGTGTTTGCTAAATGTGTGATGCTTTCTCTCGTCTGCCATTTCATTCATGGGACGCAATTTTATATTCCACCTGTACCTCATATCTTTGATAAACCACTTTTTTCTATGTGACTAAATTCACTGAGAATGATTGTAACTAAGAACACTCTGGTGGCGCCAAGTGACGTTATTTCATTGATTTCCTGGCTCTGTAATATATCATTGTAGATAAGGATCACATATTCTTCATCCATGTTTTCCGTCCAAGGAAATTTAGATTGTATCCTAGTCGAGGCTTTTGTAAAAAGAGCAGCAGTAAACTGTGGGTTGCCTGTGACCTGAGGTTCTTTGGTTTTCTTGAAAATATACGTCCTTGAGTGGAAGTGTCCTGTGTGCTGTAGCTTTGTTTCTTACATTATTTTTGAATACACCATAGACTTCGCCAGGGTGCCGATTGCCATTGTTCATCCTGGAATCCACAAAATGTGGGTACGATTTACCTCCATGCTACCCTGAATTTCTAGTCTTTACACTTTTCGTAGATGACCCTTGGTTTAGATGGGAAGTGATAGCACTATGTAGTGTTGATTTGCACCGAGCCCCTGCCTGGTTGCACAAAAACGGTGTATGCCTTTATTCGGAATATATTCAGGATAAAGGCATACACCGTTTTTCGACAAAGGCTTGGTTGAAGAAGTACTGCCACATTCTAGGTTCTTACCAGGCGAGACGCGTCTCCGTCTTGAAATCCCATTTTTGCAATTCTGCCTTGCTCTCAAGTTCTTTTCTCTGGCTCAACCCAAGTCATTTGTCCACATTAGGTGTCTTTGACCATCCTGCAGGCCCATTAATTATAGGCTCGCTGAGATCCCCTGCTCAACTTCCCACTTTTGGAACTGGTCACAAATCAGCGGGAAATTTTCAAGCCCTATTCTCCTTCTGAGAGCAAGCTTAGACTTGGGTCAATTCTTGTTCAGCAGTTGAAATTAGAGCACCATATGCCTGTCCAAATATATAGGCATCGTGTCTTATTCTTCCCCGTTGTAGTTCATCCATGGAACCAATTCCAAGCTATAAGAAAGAAGGTTTTGAAAGTGCTGACTTCCCCAAGTGGGGATATTTTCAGGAAAGTGGCTGGAAGCTTGAACCCGAGCACCAGGATATGAGAAGATGAGGTGCCTTTTCATGTTTTTTCCCGTTCCAATGGGGTAGCATCCTGTGGCTGACCCATGCATGTGTTCGCTGTAGAAGGGTCGTCTACATTTGGAGATTTCGGGTCAATGGAATCAGGGCAGGGCAGTGTTATTCTGCAAGGGCTGCATTTGCTGACTCATGCTCACGAAGACACTCAGACCCACGATTGTCCTCCCTTAGGTCCCAATTTTCTGTGTGTTAATATATGCTGAAAACAACTCCAATCACAGCCCCTGAACGAAGTCTCGAAGAATTTATCTGTCACTCACTGCCTTTATTTTGCAGTTTATTTTTCTCACCGGGTGTAGCCGATTTTCCGTGCTGTGTTGCTTGCTGCTGTGCATCCACTAGATTCTCTTCCAGAGAGACATCGATAAATTGTTTTTCAAATTCTGACCGGTTGTCAATAATCTTTTCTGGTGTGTAAAGTGGGCTGAGTTCAGTCCTTTGAGGTTTAGAGTAAGTTGTCTTGATTCCCTCCTTGGTCTATATGGAATGGTATCTGTGCTCATTGAAAACACCTGGTTTTTCCTCACCTCATGTGACCTTTGCGCTCCTACAGGCATAAGTGTGTTTGCTAAATGTGTAATTCTCTCTGTCGTCTGCCATTTCGTTCAAGGGACGCAATTGTATATTCCACCTGTACCTCATATCTTTGATAAACCACTTTTTGCTATGTGACTAAATTCACTGAGAATGATTGTAACTAAGAACACTCCGGTGGCGCCAAGTGACGTTATTTCATTGATTTCCTGGCTCTGTAATATATCATTGTGGATAAGAATCACATATTCTTCATCCATGTTTTCCGTCCAAGGAAATTTAGATTGTATCCTAGTCGAGGCTTTTGTAAAGAGAGCAGCAGTAAACGTTGGGTTGCCTGTGACCTGAGGTTCTTTGGTTTTCCTGAAAATAAACGTCCTTGAATGGAAGTGTCCTATGTGCTGTAGCATTGTTTCTTACTTTATATTCGAATACACCATAGAATTGGCCCGGGTGCCATTTGCAATTGGTCATCCCACAATCCACAAAATGTGGGTACGATTTGCCTCCACGTTACCCTGCATTTCTGGTCTTTACACTTTTCGTACATGACCCTTTGTTTTGATGGGAAGTGATAGCATTATGTAGTGTTGATTTGCACCGAGCCCCTGCCTGGTTGCCCAAAAATGGTGTATGCCTTTATCCTAAAGATATTCAGGATAAAGGCATACACCCTTTTTCGACAAAGGCATGTTTGAAGAAGTACTGCCACATCCTATGTTCTTGCCAGGCGAGACGCTTCTCCCTCTTGAAATCCCAGTTTTGCAATTCTGCCTTGCTCTCAAGTTCTTTTCTCTGGTTCAACCCAAGTCATTTTTCCCCATTACGTGCCTTTTACCATCCTGCAGGGCCATGAATTATAGGCTCCCTGAGATCCCCGGCTCAACTTCCCACTTTCGGAACTGGTCCCAAAGCAGCAGGAAATTTTCAAGCCCAATTCTCGTTCTGAGGGCAAGCTTAGACTTGGGTCAATTCTTGTTCAGCATTGGAAATTAGAGCGCCATCTGCCTGTCCAAATATATAGCCATCGTCTCTTATTCTTCCCCGTTGTAGTTCATCCATGGAACCAATTCCAAGTTATAAGTAAGAGTGTTTTGAAAGTGCTGACTTCCCCAATTGGGTATATTTTCAGAAAAGCGGCTGAAAGCTTGAACCCGAGCACCAGGATATGAGAAGATGAGGTGGCTTTTCATGTTTTTTGCCGTTCCAATGGGGTAGCATCCTGTGGCTGTCCCATGCATGTGTTCGCTGTAGGAAGGGTCGTCTGCGTTTGGAGATTTCGGGTCCATGGAATCAGGAAAAGGCAGTGTTATTCGACAAGGGCTGCATTTGCTGACTCATGCTCACGAAGACACTCAGACCCACGAGTGTCCTCCCTTAGGTCCGATCCTTCTGTGTGTTAATATATGATCAAAACAACTTCAATGACAGCCCCTGAACGAAGTCTCGAAGAATTTATCTCTCACTCACTGCCTTTATTTTTCTCACGGGGTGTAGCCGATTTTCAGTGCTGTGTTGCTTGCTGCTGTGCATCCACTTGATTCTCTTCCAGAGAGACATCGATAAATTCTTTTTCAAATTCTAACCAGTTGTAAATAATCTTTTCTGGTGTGTAAAGTGGGCTGAGTTCAGTCCTTTGAGGTGTAGAGTAAGTTGTCTTGATTCCCTCTTTGGTCTATATGGAATGGTATCTGTGCTCATTGAAAACACCTGTTTTTTCCTCACCTCAAGTGACCTTCGCGCTCCTACAGGCATAAGTGTGTTTGCTAAATGTGTGATGCTTTCTCTCGTCTGCCATTTCATTCATGGGACGCAATTTTATATTCCACCTGTACCTCATATCTTTGATAAACCACTTTTTTCTATGTGACTAAATTCACTGAGAATGATTGTAACTAAGAACACTCTGGTGGCGCCAAGTGACGTTATTTCATTGATTTCCTGGCTCTGTAATATATCATTGTAGATAAGGATCACATATTCTTCATCCATGTTTTCCGTCCAAGGAAATTTAGATTGTATCCTAGTCGAGGCTTTTGTAAAAAGAGCAGCAGTAAACTGTGGGTTGCCTGTGACCTGAGGTTCTTTGGTTTTCTTGAAAATATACGTCCTTGAGTGGAAGTGTCCTGTGTGCTGTAGCTTTGTTTCTTACATTATTTTTGAATACACCATAGACTTCGCCAGGGTGCCGATTGCCATTGTTCATCCTGGAATCCACAAAATGTGGGTACGATTTACCTCCATGCTACCCTGAATTTCTAGTCTTTACACTTTTCGTAGATGACCCTTGGTTTAGATGGGAAGTGATAGCACTATGTAGTGTTGATTTGCACCGAGCCCCTGCCTGGTTGCACAAAAACGGTGTATGCCTTTATTCGGAATATATTCAGGATAAAGGCATACACCGTTTTTCGACAAAGGCTTGGTTGAAGAAGTACTGCCACATTCTAGGTTCTTACCAGGCGAGACGCGTCTCCCTCTTGAAATCCCATTTTTGCAATTCTGCCTTGCTCTCAAGTTCTTTTCTCTGGCTCAACCCAAGTCATTTGTCCACATTAGGTGTCTTTGACCATCCTGCAGGCCCATTAATTATAGGCTCGCTGAGATCCCCTGCTCAACTTCCCACTTTTGGAACTGGTCACAAATCAGCGGGAAATTTTCAAGCCCTATTCTCCTTCTGAGAGCAAGCTTAGACTTGGGTCAATTCTTGTTCAGCAGTTGAAATTAGAGCACCATATGCCTGTCCAAATATATAGGCATCGTGTCTTATTCTTCCCCGTTGTAGTTCATCCATGGAACCAATTCCAAGCTATAAGAAAGAAGGTTTTGAAAGTGCTGACTTCCCCAAGTGGGGATATTTTCAGGAAAGTGGCTGGAAGCTTGAACCCGAGCACCAGGATATGAGAAGATGAGGTGCCTTTTCATGTTTTTTCCCGTTCCAATGGGGTAGCATCCTGTGGCTGACCCATGCATGTGTTCGCTGTAGAAGGGTCGTCTACATTTGGAGATTTCGGGTCAATGGAATCAGGGCAGGGCAGTGTTATTCTGCAAGGGCTGCATTTGCTGACTCATGCTCACGAAGACACTCAGACCCACGATTGTCCTCCCTTAGGTCCCAATTTTCTGTGTGTTAATATATGCTGAAAACAACTCCAATCACAGCCCCTGAACGAAGTCTCGAAGAATTTATCTGTCACTCACTGCCTTTATTTTGCAGTTTATTTTTCTCACCGGGTGTAGCCGATTTTCCGTGCTGTGTTGCTTGCTGCTGTGCATCCACTAGATTCTCTTCCAGAGAGACATCGATAAATTGTTTTTCAAATTCTGACCGGTTGTCAATAATCTTTTCTGGTGTGTAAAGTGGGCTGAGTTCAGTCCTTTGAGGTTTAGAGTAAGTTGTCTTGATTCCCTCCTTGGTCTATATGGAATGGTATCTGTGCTCATTGAAAACACCTGGTTTTTCCTCACCTCATGTGACCTTTGCGCTCCTACAGGCATAAGTGTGTTTGCTAAATGTGTAATTCTCTCTGTCGTCTGCCATTTCGTTCAAGGGACGCAATTGTATATTCCACCTGTACCTCATATCTTTGATAAACCACTTTTTGCTATGTGACTAAATTCACTGAGAATGATTGTAACTAAGAACACTCCGGTGGCGCCAAGTGACGTTATTTCATTGATTTCCTGGCTCTGTAATATATCATTGTGGATAAGAATCACATATTCTTCATCCATGTTTTCCGTCCAAGGAAATTTAGATTGTATCCTAGTCGAGGCTTTTGTAAAGAGAGCAGCAGTAAACGTTGGGTTGCCTGTGACCTGAGGTTCTTGGGTTTTCCTGAAAATATACGTCCTTGAATGGAAGTGTCCTATGTGCTGTAGCATTGTTTCTTACTTTATCTTCGAATACACCATAGAATTGGCCAGGGTGCCGATTGCAATTGGTCATCCCACAATCCACAAAATGTGGGTACGATTTACCTCCACGTTACCCTGCATTTCTGGTCTTTACACTTTTCGTACATGACCCTTTGTTTTGATGGGAAGTGATAGCATTATGTAGTGTTGATTTGCACCGAGCCCCTGCCTGGTTGCCCAAAAATGGTGTATGCCTTTATCCTAAAGATATTCAGGATAAAGGCATACACCCTTTTTCGACAAAGGCATGTTTGAAGAAGTACTGCCACATCCTATGTTCTTGCCAGGCGAGACGCTTCTCCCTCTTGAAATCCCAGTTTTGCAATTCTGCCGTGCTCTCAAGTTCTTTTCTCTGGTTCAACCCAAGTCACTTTTCCCCATTACGTGCCTTTTACCATCCTGCAGGGCAATGAATTATAGGCTCCCTGAGATCCCCGGCTCAACTTCCCACTTTCGGAACTGGTCCCAAAGCAGCAGGAAATTTTCAAGCCCAATTCTCCTTCTGAGAGCAAGCTTAGACTTGGGTCAATTCTTGTTCAGCCTTGGAAATTAGAGCGCCATGTGCCTGTCCAAATATATAGCCATCGTCTCTTATTCTTCCCCGTTGTAGTTCATCCATGGAACGAATTCCAAGTTATAAGTAAGAGTGTTTTGAAAGTGCTGACTTCCCCAATTGGGTATATTTTCAGAAAAGCGGCTGAAAGCTTGAACCCGAGCACCAGGATATGAGAAGATGAGGTGGCTTTTCATGTTTTTTGCCGTTCCAATGGGGTAGCATCCTGTGGCTGTCCCATGCATGTGTTCGCTGTAGGAAGGGTCGTCTGCGTTTGGAGATTTCGGGTCCATGGAATCAGGAAAAGGCAGTGTTATTCGACAAGGGCTGCATTTGCTGACTCATGCTCACGAAGACACTCAGACCCACGAGTATCCTCCCTTAGGTCCGATCCTTCTGTGTGTTAATATATGCTCAAAACAACTTCAATGACAGCCCCTGAACTAAGTCTCGAAGAATTTATCTCTCACTCACTGCCTTTATTTTTCTCACGGGGTGTAGCCGATTTTCAGTGCTGTGTTGCTTGCTGCTGTGCATCCACTTGATTCTCTTCCAGAGAGACATCGATAAATTGTTTTTCAAATTCTAACCAGTTGTAAATAATCTTTTCTGGTGTGTAAAGTGGGCTGAGTTCAGTCCTTTGAGGTGTAGAGTAAGTTGTCTTGATTCCCTCTTTGGTCTATATGGAATGGTATCTGTGCTCATTGAAAACACCTGGTTTTTCCTCACCTCAAGTGACCTTCGCGCTCCTACAGGCATAAGTGTGTTTGCTAAATGTGTGATGCTTTCTCTCGTCTGCCATTTCATTCATGGGACGCAATTTTATATTCCACCTGTACCTCATATCTTTGATAAACCACTTTTTTCTATGTGACTAAATTCACTGAGAATGATTGTAACTAAGAACACTCTGGTGGCGCCAAGTGACGTTATTTCATTGATTTCCTGGCTCTGTAATATATCATTGTAGATAAGGATCACATATTCTTCATCCATGTTTTCCGTCCAAGGAAATTTAGATTGTATCCTAGTCGAGGCTTTTGTAAAAAGAGCAGCAGTAAACTGTGGGTTGCCTGTGACCTGAGGTTCTCTGGTTTTCTTGAAAATATACGTCCTTGAGTGGAAGTGTCCTATATGCTGTAGCTTTGTTTCTTACATTATTTTTGAATACACCATAGACTTCGCCAGGGTGCCGATTGCCATTGTTCATCCTGGAATCCACAAAATGTGGGTACGATTTACCTCCATGCTACCCTGAATTTCTAGTCTTTACACTTTTCGTAGATGACCCTTGGTTTAGATGGGAAGTGATAGCATTATGTAGTGTTGATTTGCACCGAGCCCCTGCCTGGTTGCCCGAAAACGGTTTATGCCTATATTCGGAATATATTCAGGATAAAGGCATACACCGTTTTTCGAAAAAGGCATGGTTGAAGAAGTACTGCCACATTCTAGGTTCTTACCAGGCGAGACGCGTCTCCCTCTTGAAATCCCATTTTTGCAATTCTGCCTTGCTCTCAAGTTCTTTTCTCTGGCTCAACCCAAGTCATTTGTCCACATTAGGTGTCTTTGACCATCCTGCAGGCCCATGAATTATAGGCTCGCTGAGATCCTCTGCTCAACTTCCCACTTTTGGAAGTGGTCACAAATCAGCGGGAAATTTTCAAGCCCTATTCTCCTTCTGAGAGCAAGCTTAGACTTGGGTCAATTCTTGTTCAGCAGTTGAAATTAGAGCACCATATGCCTGTCCAAATATATAGGCATCGTGTCTTATTCTTCCCCGTTGTAGTTCATCCATGGAACCAATTCCAAGCTATAAGAAAGAAGGTTTTGAAAGTGCTGACTTCCCCAAGTGGGGATATTTTCAGGAAAGTGGCTGGAAGCTTGAACCCGAGCACCAGGATATGAGAAGATGAGGTGCCTTTTCATGTTTTTTCCCGTTCCAATGGGGTAGCATCCTGTGGCTGACCCATGCATGTGTTCGCTGTAGAAGGGTCGTCTACATTTGGAGATTTCGGGTCAATGGAATCAGGGCAGGGCAGTGTTATTCTGCAAGGGCTGCATTTGCTGACTCATGCTCACGAAGACACTCAGACCCACGATTGTCCTCCGTTAGGTCCCAATTTTCTGTGTGTTAATATATGCTGAAAACAACTCCAATCACAGCCCCTGAACGAAGTCTCGAAGAATTTATCTGTCACTCACTGCCTTTATTTTGCAGTTTATTTTTCTCACCGGGTGTAGCCGATTTTCCGTGCTGTGTTGCTTGCTGCTGTGCATCCACTAGATTCTCTTCCAGAGAGACATCGATAAATTGTTTTTCAAATTCTGACCGGTTGTCAATAATCTTTTCTGGTGTGTAAAGTGGGCTGAGTTCAGTCCTTTGAGGTTTAGAGTAAGTTGTCTTGATTCCCTCCTTGGTCTATATGGAATGGTATCTGTGCTCATTGAAAACACCTGGTTTTTCCTCACCTCATGTGACCTTTGCGCTCCTACAGGCATAAGTGTGTTTGCTAAATGTGTAATTCTCTCTGTCGTCTGCCATTTCGTTCAAGGGACGCAATTGTATATTCCACCTGTACCTCATATCTTTGATAAACCACTTTTTGCTATGTGACTAAATTCACTGAGAATGATTGTAACTAAGAACACTCCGGTGGCGCCAAGTGACGTTATTTCATTGATTTCCTGGCTCTGTAATATATCATTGTGGATAAGAATCACATATTCTTCATCCATGTTTTCCGTCCAAGGAAATTTAGATTGTATCCTAGTCGAGGCTTTTGTAAAGAGAGCAGCAGTAAACGTTGGGTTGCCTGTGACCTGAGGTTCTTGGGTTTTCCTGAAAATATACGTCCTTGAATGGAAGTGTCCTATGTGCTGTAGCATTGTTTCTTACTTTATCTTCGAATACACCATAGAATTGGCCAGGGTGCCGATTGCAATTGGTCATCCCACAATCCACAAAATGTGGGTACGATTTACCTCCACGTTACCCTGCATTTCTGGTCTTTACACTTTTCGTACATGACCCTTTGTTTTGATGGGAAGTGATAGCATTATGTAGTGTTGATTTGCACCGAGCCCCTGCCTGGTTGCCCAAAAATGGTGTATGCCTTTATCCTAAAGATATTCAGGATAAAGGCATACACCCTTTTTCGACAAAGGCATGTTTGAAGAAGTACTGCCACATCCTATGTTCTTGCCAGGCGAGACGCTTCTCCCTCTTGAAATCCCAGTTTTGCAATTCTGCCGTGCTCTCAAGTTCTTTTCTCTGGTTCAACCCAAGTCACTTTTCCCCATTACGTGCCTTTTACCATCCTGCAGGGCAATGAATTATAGGCTCCCTGAGATCCCCGGCTCAACTTCCCACTTTCGGAACTGGTCCCAAAGCAGCAGAAAATTTTCAAGCCCAATTCTCCTTCTGAGAGCAAGCTTAGACTTGGGTCAATTCTTGTTCAGCCTTGGAAATTAGAGCGCCATGTGCCTGTCCAAATATATAGCCATCGTCTCTTATTCTTCCCCGTTGTAGTTCATCCATGGAACGAATTCCAAGTTATAAGTAAGAGTGTTTTGAAAGTGCTGACTTCCCCAATTGGGTATATTTTCAGAAAAGCGGCTGAAAGCTTGAACCCGAGCACCAGGATATGAGAAGATGAGGTGGCTTTTCATGTTTTTTGCCGTTCCAATGGGGTAGCATCCTGTGGCTGTCCCATGCATGTGTTCGCTGTAGGAAGGGTCGTCTGCGTTTGGAGATTTCGGGTCCATGGAATCAGGAAAAGGCAGTGTTATTCGACAAGGGCTGCATTTGCTGACTCATGCTCACGAAGACACTCAGACCCACGAGTATCCTCCCTTAGGTCCGATCCTTCTGTGTGTTAATATATGCTCAAAACAACTTCAATGACAGCCCCTGAACTAAGTCTCGAAGAATTTATCTCTCACTCACTGCCTTTATTTTTCTCACGGGGTGTAGCCGATTTTCAGTGCTGTGTTGCTTGCTGCTGTGCATCCACTTGATTCTCTTCCAGAGAGACATCGATAAATTGTTTTTCAAATTCTAACCAGTTGTAAATAATCTTTTCTGGTGTGTAAAGTGGGCTGAGTTCAGTCCTTTGAGGTGTAGAGTAAGTTGTCTTGATTCCCTCTTTGGTCTATATGGAATGGTATCTGTGCTCATTGAAAACACCTGGTTTTTCCTCACCTCAAGTGACCTTCGCGCTCCTACAGGCATAAGTGTGTTTGCTAAATGTGTGATGCTTTCTCTCGTCTGCCATTTCATTCATGGGACGCAATTTTATATTCCACCTGTACCTCATATCTTTGATAAACCACTTTTTTCTATGTGACTAAATTCACTGAGAATGATTGTAACTAAGAACACTCTGGTGGCGCCAAGTGACGTTATTTCATTGATTTCCTGGCTCTGTAATATATCATTGTAGATAAGGATCACATATTCTTCATCCATGTTTTCCGTCCAAGGAAATTTAGATTGTATCCTAGTCGAGGCTTTTGTAAAAAGAGCAGCAGTAAACTGTGGGTTGCCTGTGACCTGAGGTTCTCTGGTTTTCTTGAAAATATACGTCCTTGAGTGGAAGTGTCCTATATGCTGTAGCTTTGTTTCTTACATTATTTTTGAATACACCATAGACTTCGCCAGGGTGCCGATTGCCATTGTTCATCCTGGAATCCACAAAATGTGGGTACGATTTACCTCCATGCTACCCTGAATTTCTAGTCTTTACACTTTTCGTAGATGACCCTTGGTTTAGATGGGAAGTGATAGCATTATGTAGTGTTGATTTGCACCGAGCCCCTGCCTGGTTGCCCGAAAACGGTGTATGCCTATATTCGGAATATATTCAGGATAAAGGCATACACCGTTTTTCGAAAAAGGCATGGTTGAAGAAGTACTGCCACATTCTAGGTTCTTACCAGGCGAGACGCGTCTCCCTCTTGAAATCCCATTTTTGCAATTCTGCCTTGCTCTCAAGTTCTTTTCTCTGGCTCAACCCAAGTCATTTGTCCACATTAGGTGTCTTTGACCATCCTGCAGGCCCATGAATTATAGGCTCGCTGAGATCCCCTGCTCAACTTCCCACTTTCGGAACTGGTCACAAATCAGCGGGAAATTTTCAAGCCCTATTCTCCTTCTGAGAGCAAGCTTAGACTTGGGTCAATTCTTGTTCAGCAGTTGAAATTAGAGCACCATATGCCTGTCCAAATATATAGGCATCGTGTCTTATTCTTCCCCGTTGTAGTTCATCCATGGAACCAATTCCAAGCGATAAGAAAGAAGGTTTTGAAAGTGCTGACTTCCCCAAGTGGGGATATTTTCAGGAAAGTGGCTGGAAGCTTGAACCCGAGCACCAGGATATGAGAAGATGAGGTGCCTTTTCATGTTTTTTCCCGTTCCAATGGGGTAGCATCCTGTGGCTGACCCATGCATGTGTTCGCTGTAGAAAGGTCGTCTACATTTGGAGATTTCGGGTCAATGGAATCAGGGCAAGGCAGTGTTATTCTACAAGGGCTGCATTTGCTGACTCATGCTCACGAAGACACTCAGACCCACGATTTTCCTCCCTTAGGTCCCATCTTTCTGTGTGTTAATATATGCTGAAAACAACTCCAATCACAGCCCCTGAACGAAGTCTCGAAGAATTTATCTGTCACTCACTGCCTGTATTTTACTCACGGGGTGTAGCCGATTTTCAGTGCTGTGTTGCTTGCTGCTGTGCATCCACTTGATTCTCTTCCAGAGAGACATCGATAAATTGTTTTTCAAATTCTAACCAGTTGTAAATAATCTTTTCTGGTGTGTAAAGTGGGCTGAGTTCAGTCCTTTGAGGTGTAGAGTAAGTTGTCTTGATTCCCTCTTTGGTCTATATGGAATGGTATCTGTGCTCATTGAAAACACCTGGTTTTTCCTCACCTCAAGTGACCTTCGCGCTCCTACAGGCATAAGTGTGTTTGCTAAATGTGTGATGCTTTCTCTCGTCTGCCATTTCATTCATGGGACGCAATTTTATATTCCACCTGTACCTCATATCTTTGATAAACCACTTTTTTCTATGTGACTAAATTCACTGAGAATGATTGTAACTAAGAACACTCTGGTGGCGCCAAGTGACGTTATTTCATTGATTTCCTGGCTCTGTAATATATCACTGTAGATAAGGATCACATATTCTTCATCCATGTTTTCCGTCCAAGGAAATTTAGATTGTATCCTAGTCGAGGCTTTTGTAAAAAGAGCAGCAATAAACTTTGGGTTGCCTGTGACCTGAGGTTCTTTGGTTTTCTTGAAAATATACGTCCTTGAGTGGAAGTGTCCTATGTGCTGTAGCTTTGTTTCTTACATTATTTTTGAATACACCATAGACTTCGCCAGGGTGCCGATTGCCATTGTTCATCCTGGAATCCACAAAATGTGGGTACGATTTACCTCCATGCTACCCTGAATTTCTAGTCTTTACACTTTTCGTAGATGACCCTTTGTTTAGATGGGAAGTGATAGCACTATGTAGTGTTGATTTGCACCGAGCCCCTGCCTGGTTGCCCAAAAACGGTGTATGCCTTTATTCGGAATATATTCAGGATAAAGGCATACACCGTTTTTCGACAAAGGCTTGGTTGAAGAAGTACTGCCACATTCTAGGTTCTTACCAGGCGAGACGCGTCTCCCTCTTGAAATCCCATTTTTGCAATTCTGCCTTGCTCTCAAGTTCTTTTCTCTGGCTCAACCCAAGTCATTTGTCCACAATCGGGGTCTTTGACCATCCTGCAGGCCCATGAATTATAGGCTCGCTGAGATCCCCTGCTCAACTTCCCACTTTTGGAAGTGGTCACAAATCAGCGGGAAATTTTCAAGCCCTATTCTCCTTCTGAGAGCAAGCTTAGACTTGGGTCAATTCTTGTTCAGCAGTTGAATTTAGAGCACCATATGCCTGTCCAAATATATAGGCATCGTGTCTTATTCTTCCCCGTTGTAGTTCATCCATGGAACCAATTCCAAGCTATAAGAAAGAAGGTTTTGAAAGTGCTGACTTCCGCAAGTGGTGATATTTTCAGGAAAGTGGCTGGAAGCTTGAACCCGAGCACCAGGATATGAGAAGATGAGGTGCCTTTTCATGTTTTTTCCCGTTCCAATGGGGTAGCATCCTGTGGCTGTCCCATGCATGTGTTCGCTGTAGAAGGGTCGTCTACATTTGGAGATTTCGGGTCAATGGAATCAGGGCAGGGCAGTGTTATTCTACAAGGGCTGCATTTGCTGACTCATGCTCACGAAGACACTCAGACCCACGATTGTCCTCCCTTAGGTCCCAATTTACTGTGTGTTAATATATGCTGAAAACAACTCCAATCACAGCCCCTGAACGAAGTCTCGAAGAATTTATCTGTCACTCACTGCCTTTATTTTGCAGTTTATTTTTCTCACCGGGTGTAGCCGATTTTCCGTGCTGTGTTGCTTGCTGCTGTGCATCCACTAGATTCTCTTCCAGAGAGACATTGATAAATTGTTTTTCAAATTCTGACCGGTTGTCAATAATCTTTTCTGGTGTGTAAAGTGGGCTGAGTTCAGTCCTTTGAGGTTTAGAGTAAGTTGTCTTGATTCCCTCCTTGGTCTATATGGAATGGTATCTGTGCTCATTGAAAACACCTGGTTTTTCCTCACCTCATGTGACCTTTGCGCTCCTACAGGCATAAGTGTGTTTGCTAAATGTGTAATTCTCTCTGTCGTCTGCCATTTCGTTCAAGGGATGCAATTGTATATTCCACCTGTACCTCATATCTTTGATAAACCACTTTTTTCTATGTGACTAAATTCACTGAGAATGATTGTAACTAAGAACACTCCGGTGGCGCCAAGTGACGTTATTTCATTGATTTCCTGGCTCTGTAATATATCATTGTAGATAAGAATCACATATTCTTCATCCATGTTTTCCGTCCAAGGAAATTTAGATTGTATCCTAGTCGAGGCTTTTGTAAAGAGAGCAGCAGTAAACGTTGGGTTGCCTGTGACCTGAGGTTCTTTGGTTTTCCTGAAAATAAACGTCCTTGAATGGAAGTGTCCTATGTGCTGTACCATTGTTTCTTACTTTATCTTCGAATACACCATAGAATTGGCCAGGGTGCCGATTGCAATTGGTCATCCCACAATCCACAAAATGTGGGTACGATTTCCCTCCACGTTACCCTGCATTTCTGGTCTTTACACTTTTCGTACATGACCCTTTGTTTTGATGGGAAGTGATAGCATTATGTAGTGTTGATTTGCACCGAGCCCCTGCCTGGTTGCCCAAAAATGGTGTATGCCTTTATCCTAAAGATATTCAGGATAAAGGCATACACCCTTTTTCGACAAAGGCATGTTTGAAGAAGTACTGCCACATCCTATGTTCTTGCCGTGCGAGACGCTTCTCCCTCTTGAAATCCCAGTTTTGCAATTCTGCCTTGCTCTCAAGTTCTTTTCTCTGGTTCAACCCAAGTCATTTTTCCCCATTACGTGCCTTTTACCATCCTGCAGGGCCATGAATTATAGGCTCCCTGAGATCCCCAGCTCAACTTCCCACTTTCGGAACTGGTCCCAAAGCAGCAGGAAATTTTCAAGCCCAATTCTCCTTCTGAGAGCAAGCTTAGACTTGGGTCAATTCTTGTTCAGCATTGGAAATTAGAGCGCCATCTGCCTGTCCAAATATATAGCCATCGTCTCTTATTCTTCCCCGTTGTAGTTCATCCATGGAACCAATTCCAAGTTATAAGTAAGAGTGTTTTGAAAGTGCTGACTTCCCCAATTGGGTATATTTTCAGAAAAGCGGCTGAAAGCTTGAACCCGAGCACCAGGATATGAGAAGATGAGGTGGCTTTTCATGTTTTTTGCCGTTCCAATGGGGTAGCATCCTGTGGCTGTCCCATGCATGTGTTCGCTGTAGGAAGGGTCGTCTGCATTTGGAGATTTCGGGTCCATGGAATCAGGAAAAGGCAGTGTTATTCGACAAGGGCTGCATTTGCTGACTCATGCTCACGAAGACACTCAGACCCACGAGTGTCCTCCCTTAGGTCCGATCCTTCTGTGTGTTAATATATGATCAAAACAACTTCAATGACAGCCCCTGATCTAAGTCTCGAAGAATTTATCTCTCACTCACTGCCTTTATTTTTCTCACGGGGTGTAGCCGATTTTCAGTGCTGTGTTGCTTGCTGCTGTGCATCCACTTGATTCTCTTCCAGAGAGACATCGATAAATTCTCTTTCAAATTCTAACCAGTTGTAAATAATCTTTTCTGGTGTGTAAAGTGGGCTGAGTTCAGTCCTTTGAGGTGTAGAGTAAGTTGTCTTGATTCCCTCTTTGGTCTATATGGAATGGTATCTGTGCTCATTGAAAACACCTGGTTTTTCCTCACCTCAAGTGACCTTCGCGCTCCTACAGGCATAAGTGTGTTTGCTAAATGTGTGATGCTTTCTCTCGTCTGCCATTTCATTCATGGGACGCAATTTTATATTCCACCTGTACCTCATATCTTTGATAAACCACTTTTTTCTATGTGACTAAATTCACTGAGAATGATTGTAACTAAGAACACTCTGGTGGCGCCAAGTGACGTTATTTCATTGATTTCCTGGCTCTGTAATATATCATTGTAGATAAGGATCACATATTCTTCATCCATGTTTTCCGTCCAAGGAAATTTAGATTGTATCCTAGTCGAGGCTTTTGTAAAAAGAGCAGCAGTAAACTTTGGGTTGCCTGTGACCTGAGGTTCTTTGGTTTTCTTGAAAATATACGTCCTTGAGTGGAAGTGTCCTATGTGCTGTAGCTTTGTTTCTTACATTATTTTTGAATACACCATAGACTTCGCCAGGGTGCCGATTGCCATTGTTCATCCTGGAATCCACAAAATGTGGGTACGATTTACCTCCATGCTACCCTGAATTTCTAGTCTTTACACTTTTCGTAGATGACCCTTTGTTTAGATGGGAAGTGATAGCACTATGTAGTGTTGATTTGCACCGAGCCCCTGCCTGGTTGCCCAAAAACGGTGTATGCCTTTATTCGGAATATATTCAGAATAAAGGCATACACCGTTTTTCGACAAAGGCTTGGTTGAAGAAGTACTGCCACATTCTAGGTTCTTACCAGGCGAGACGCGTCTCCCTCTTGAAATCACATTTTTGCAATTCTGCCTTGCTCTCAAGTTCTTTTCTCTGGCTCAACCCAAGTCATTTGTCCACATTCGGGGTCTTTGACCATCCTGCAGGCCCATGAATTATAGGCTCGCTGAGATCCCCTGCTCAACTTCCCACTTTTGGAAGTGGTCACAAATCAGCGGGAAATTTTCAAGCCCTATTCTCCTTCTGAGAGCAAGCTTAGACTTGGGTCAATTCTTGTTCAGCAGTTGAAATTAGAGCACCATATGCCTGTCCAAATATATAGCCATCGTGTCTTATTCTTCCCCGTTGTAGTTCATCCATGGAACCAATTCCAAGCTATAAGAAAGAAGGTTTTGAAAGTGCTGACTTCCCCAAGTGGGGATATTTTCAGGAAAGTGGCTGGAAGCTTGAACCCAAGCACCAGGATATGAGAAGATGAGGTGCCTTTTCATGTTTTTTCCCGTTCCAATGGGGTAGCATCCTGTGGCTGACCCATGCATGTGTTCGCTGTAGAAGGGTCGTCTACATTTGGAGATTTCGGGTCAATGGAATCAGGGCAGGGCAGTGTTATTCTACAAGGGCTGCATTTGCTGACTCATGCCCACGAAGACACTCAGACACACGATTGTCCTCCCTGAGGTCCCAATTTACTGTGTGTTAATATATGCTGAAAACAACTCCAATCACAGCCCCTGAACGAAGTCTCGAAGAATTTATCTGTCACTCACTGCCTTTATTTTGCAGTTTATTTTTCTCACCGGGTGTAGCCGATTTTCCGTGCTGTGTTGCTTGCTGCTGTGCATCCACTAGATTCTCTTCCAGAGAGACATCGATAAATTGTTTTTCAAATTCTGACCGGTTGTCAATAATCTTTTCTGGTGTGTAAAGTGGGCTGAGTTCAGTCCTTTGAGGTTTAGAATAAGTTGTCTTGATTCCCTCCTTGGTCTATATGGAATGGTATCTGTGCTCATTGAAAACACCTGGTTTTTCCTCACCTCATGTGACCTTTGTGCTCCTACAGGCATAAGTGTGTTTGCTAAATGTGTAATTCTCTCTGTCGACTGCCATTTCGTTCAAGGGACGCAATTGTATATTCCACCTGTACCTCATATCTTTGATAAACCACTTTTTTCTATGTGACTAAATTCACTGAGAATGATTGTAACTAAGAACACTCCGGTGGCGCCAAGTGACGTTATTTCATTGATTTCCTGGCTCTGTAATATATCATTGTAGATAAGAATCACATATTCTTCATCCATGTTTTCCGTCCAAGGAAATTTAGATTGTATCCTAGTCGAGGCTTTTGTAAAGAGAGCAGCAGTAAACGTTGGGTTGCCTGTGACCTGAGGTTCTTTGGTTTTCCTGAAAATATACGTCCTTGAATGGAAGTGTCCTATGTGCTGTATCATTGTTTCTTACTTTATCTTCGAATACACCATAGAATTGGCCCGGGTGCCGATTGCAATTGGTCATCCCACAATCCACAAAATGTGGGTACGATTTACCTCCACGTTACCCTGCATTTCTGGTCTTTAAACTTTTCGTACATGACCCTTTGTTTTGATGGGAAGTGATAGCATTATGTAGTGTTGATTTGCACCGAGCCCCTGCCTGGTTGCCCAAAAATGGTGTATGCCTTTATCCTAAAGATATTCAGGATAAATGCATACACCCTTTTTCGACAAAGGCATGTTTGAAGAAGTACTGCCACATCCTATGTTCTTGCCAGGCGAGACGCTTCTCCCTCTTGAAATCCCAGTTTTGCAATTCTGCCTTGCTCTCAAGTTCTTTTCTCTGGTTCAACCCAAGTCATTTTTCCACATTACGTGCCTTTTACCATCCTGCAGGGCCATGAATTATAGGCTCCCTGAGATCCCCAGCTCAACTTCCCACTTTCGGAACTGGTCCCAAAGCAGCAGGAAATTTTCAAGCCCAATTCTCCTTCTGAGAGCAAGCTTAGACTTGGGTAAATTCTTGTTCAGCATTGGAAATTAGAGCGCCATCTGCCTGTCCAAATATATAGCCATCGTCTCTTATTCTTCCCCGTTGTAGTTCATCCATGGAACCAATTCCAAGTTATAAGTAAGAGTGTTTTGAAAGTGCTGACTTCCCCAATTGGGTATATTTTCAGAAAAGCGGCTGAAAGCTTGAACCCGAGCACCAGGATATGAGAAGATGAGGTGGCTTTTCATGTTTTTTGCCGTTCCAATGGGGTAGCATCCTGTGGCTGTCCCATGCATGTGTTCGCTGTAGGAAGGGTCGTCTGCATTTGGAGATTTCGGGTCCATGGAATCAGGAAAAGGCAGTGTTATTCGACAAGGGCTGCATTTGCTGACTCATGCTCACGAAGACACTCAGACCCACGAGTGTCCTCCCTTAGGTCCGATCCTTCTGTGTGTTAATATATGATCAAAACATCTTCAATGACAGCCCCTGATCTAAGTCTCGAAGAATTTATCTCTCACTCACTGCCTTTATTTTTCTCACGGGGTGTAGCCGATTTTCAGTGCTGTGTTGCTTTCTGCTGTGCATCCACTTGATTCTCTTCCAGAGAGACATCGATAAATTCTCTTTCAAATTCTAACCAGTTGTCAATAATCTTTTCTGGTGTGTAAAGTGGGCTGAGTTCAGTCCTTTGAGGTGTAGAGTAAGTTGTCTTGATTCCCTCTTTGGTCTATATGGAATGGTATCTGTGCTCATTGAAAACACCTGGTTTTTCCTCACCTCAAGTGACCTTCGCGCTCCTACAGGCATAAGTGTGTTTGCTAAATGTGTGATGCTTTCTCTCGTCTGCCATTTCATTCATGGGACGCAATTTTGTATTCCACCTGTACCTCATATCTTTGATAAACCACTTTTTTCTATGTGACTAAATTTACTGAGAAAGATTGTAACTACGAACACTCCTTTGGCGGCAAGTGACGTTATTTCATTGATTTCCTGGCTCAGTAATATATCATTGTAGATAAGAATCACATATTCTCCATCCATGTTTTCCGTCCAAGGAAATTTAGATTGTATCCTAGTCGAGGCTTTTGTAAAGAGAGCAGCAGTAAACGTTGGGTTGCCTGTGACCTGAGGTTCTTTGGTTTTCGTGAAAATATACGTCCTTGAGTGGAAGTGTCCTATGTGCTCTAGCTTTGTTTCTTACATTATTTTCGAATACACCATAGACTTCGCCAGGGTGCCGATTGCCATTGTTCATCCTGGAATCCACAAAATGTGGGTACGATTTACCTCCATGCTACCCTGAATTTCTAGTCTTTACACTTTTCGTAGATGACCCTTTGTTTAGATGGGAAGTGATAGCACTATGTAGTGTTGATTTGCACCGAGCCCCTGCCTGGTTGCCCAAAAATGGTGTATGCCTTTATTCGGAATATATTCAGGATAAAGGCATACACCGTTTTTCGACAAAGGCCTGGTTGAAGAGGTACTGCCACATTCTAGGTTCTTACCAGGCGAGACGCGTCTCCCTCTTGAAATCCCATTTTTGCAATTCTGCCTTGCTCTCAAGTTCTTTTCTCTGGCTCAACCCAAGTCATTTGTCCACATTAGGTGTCTTTGACCATCCTGCAGGCCCATGAATTATAGGCTCGCTGAGATCCCCTGCTCAACTTCCCACATTTGGAACTGGTCACAAATCAGCGGGAAATTTTCAAGCCCTATTCTCCTTCTGAGAGCAAGCTTAGACTTGGGTCAATTCTTGTTCAGCAGTTGAAATTAGAGCACCATATGCCTGTCCATATATATAGGCATCGTGTCTTATTCTTCCCCGTTGAAGTTCATCCATGGAACCAATTCCAAGCTATAAGAAAGAAGGTTTTGAAAGTGCTGACTTCCCCAAGTGGGGATATTTTCAGGAAAGTGGCTGGAAGCTTGAACCCGAGCACCAGGATATGAGAAGATGAGGTGCCTTTTCATGTTTTTTCCCGTTCCAATCGGGTAGCATCCTGTGGCTGACCCATGCATGTGTTCGCTGTAGAAGGGTCGTCTACATTTGGAGATTTCGGGTCAATGGAATCAGGGCAAGGCAGTGTTTTTCTACAAGGGCTGCATTTGCTGACTCATGCTCACGAAGACACTCAGACCCACGATTGTCCTCCCTTAGGTCCCATCTTTCTGTGTGTTAATATATGCTGAAAACAACTCCAATCACAGCCCCTGAACGAAGTCTCGAAGAATTTATCTGTCACTCACTGCCTTTATTTTGCAGTTTATTTTTCTCACCGTGTGTAGCCGATTTTCCGTGCTGTGTTGCTTGCTGCTGTGCATCCACTAGATTCTCTTCCAGAGAGACATCGATAAATTGTTTTTCAAATTCTGGCCAGTTGTCAATAATCTTTTCTAGTGTGTAAAGTGGGCTGAGTTCAGTCCTTTGAGGTTTAGAGTAAGTTGTCTTGATTCCCTCCTTGGTCTATATGGAATGGTATCTGTGCTCATTGAAAACACCTGGTTTTTCCTCACCTCATGTGACCTTTGCCCTCCTACAGGCATAAGTGTGTTTGCTAAATGTGTAATTCTCTCTGTCGTCTGCCATTTCGTTCAAGGGACGCAATTTTATATTCCACCTGTACCTCATATCTTTGATAAACCACTTTTTGCTATGTGACTAAATTCACTGAGAATGATTGTAACTAAGAACACTCCGGTGGCGCCAAGTGACGTTATTTCATTGATTTCCTGGCTCTGTAATATATCATTGTGGATAAGAATCATATATTCTTCATCCATGTTTTCCGTCCAAGGAAATTTAGATTGTATCCTCGTCGAGGCTTTTGTAAAGAGAGCAGCAGTAAACGTTGGGTTGCCTGTGACCTGAGGTTCTTTGGTTTTCCTGAAAATATACGTCCTTGAATGGAAGTGTCCTATGTGCTGTAGCATTGTTTCTTACTTTATCTTCGAATACACCATAGAATTGGCCCGGGTGCTGATTGCAATTGGTCATCCCACAATCCACAAAATGTGGGTACGATTTACCTCCACGTTACCCTGCATTTCTGGTCTTTACACTTTTCGTACATGACCCTTTGTTTTGATGGGAAGTGATAGCATTATGTAGTGTTGATTTGCACCGAGCCCCTGCCTGCTTGCCCCAAAACGGTGTATGCCTTTATCCTAAAGATATTCAGGATAAAGGCATACACCCTTTTTCTACAAAGGCATGTTTGAAGAAGTACTGCCACATCCTAGGTTCTTACCAGGCGAGACGCTTCTCCCTCTTGAAATCCCAGTTTTGCAATTCTGCCTTGCTCTCAAGTTCTTTCCTCTGGTTCAACCCAAGTCATTTTTCCCCATTACGTGCCTTTTCCCATCCTGCAGGGCAATGAATTATAGGCTCCCTGAGATCCCCGGCTCAACTTCCCACTTTCGGAACTGGTCCCAAAGCAGCAGGAAATTTTCAAGCCCAATTCTCCTTCTGAGAGCAAGCTTAGACTTGGGTCAATTCTTGTTCAGCATTGGAAATTAGAGCGCCATCTGCCTGTCCAAATATATAGCCATCGTCTCTTATTCTTCCCCGTTGTAGTTCATCCATGGAACCAATTCCAAGTTATAAGTAAGAGTGTTTTGAAAGTGCTGACTTCCCCAATTGGGTATATTTTCAGAAAAGCGGCTGAAAGCTTGAACCCGAGCACCAGGATATGAGAAGATGAGGTGGCTTTTCATGTTTTTTGCCGTTCCAATGGGGTAGCATCCTGTGGCTGTCCCATGCATGTGTTCGCTGTAGGAAGGGTCGTCTGCGTTTGGAGATTTCGGGTCCATGGAATCAGGAAAAGGCAGTGTTATTCGACAAGGGCTGCATTAGCTGACTCATGCTCACGAAGACACTCAGACCCACGAGTGTCCTCCCTTAGGTCCGATCCTTCTGTGTGTTAATATATGCTCAAAACAACTTCAATGACAGCCCCTGAACGAAGTCTCGAAGAATTTATCTCTCACTCACTGCCTTTATTTTTCTCACGGGGTGTAGCCGATTTTCAGTGCTGTGTTGCTTGCTGCTGTGCATCCACTTGATTCTCTTCCAGAGAGACATCGATAAATTGTTTTTCAAATTCTAACCAGTTGTAAATAATCTTTTCTGGTGTGTAAAGTGGGCTGAGTTCAGTCCTTTGAGGTGTAGAGTAAGTTGTCTTGATTCCCTCTTTGGTCTATATGGAATGGTATCTGTGCTCATTGAAAACACCTGGTTTTTCCTCACCTCAAGTGACCTTCGCGCTCCTACAGGCATAAGTGTGTTTGCTAAATGTGTGATGCTTTCTCTCGTCTGCCATTTCATTCATGGGACGCAATTTTATATTCCACCTGTACCTCATATCTTTGATAAACCACTTTTTTCTATGTGACTAAATTCACTGAGTATGATTGTAACTAAGAACACTCTGGTGGCGACAAGTGACTTTACTTCATTGATTTCCTGGCTCTGTAATATATCATTGTAGATAAGGATCACATATTCTTCATCCATGTTTTCCGTCCAAGGAAATTTAGATTGTATCCTAGTCGAGGCTTTTGTAAAAAGAGCAGCAGTAAACTTTGGGTTGCCTGTGACCTGAGGTTCTTTGGTTTTCTTGAAAATATACGTCCTTGAGTGGAAGTGTCCTATGTGCTGTAGCTTTGTTTCTTACATTATTTTTGAATACACCATAGACTTCACCAGGGTGCCGATTGCCATTGTTCATCCTGGAATCCACAAAATGTGGGTACGATTTACCTCCATGCTACCCTGAATTTCTAGTCTTTACACTTTTCGTAGATGACCCTTTGTTTAGATGGGAAGTGATAGCACTATGTAGTGTTGATTTGCACCGAGCCCCTGCCTGGTTGCCCGAAAACGGTGTATGCCTTTATTCGGAATATATTCAGGATAAAGGCATACACCGTTTTTCGACAAAGGCATGGTTGAAGAAGTACTGCCACATTCTAGGTTCTTACCAGGCGAGACGCGTCTCCCTCTTGAAATCCCATTTTTGCAATTCTGCCTTGCTCTCAACTTCTTTTCTCTGGCTCAACCCAAGTCATTTGTCCACATTAGGTGTCTTTGACCATCCTGCAGGCCCATGAATTATAGGCTCGCTGAGATCCCCTGCTCAACTTCCCACATTTGGAACTGGTCACAAATCAGCGGGAAATTTTCAAGCCCTATTCTCCTTCTGAGAGCAAGCTTAGACTTGGGTCAATTCTTGTTCAGCAGTTGAAATTAGAGCACCATATGCCTGTCCATATATATAGGCATCGTGTCTTATTCTTCCCCGTTGAAGTTCATCCATGGAACCAATTCCAAGCTATAAGAAAGAAGGTTTTGAAAGTGCTGACTTCCCCAAGTGGGGATATTTTCAGGAAAGTGGCTGGAAGCTTGAACCCGAGCACCAGGATATGAGAAGATGAGGTGCCTTTTCATGTTTTTTCCCGTTCCAATCGGGTAGCATCCTGTGGCTGACCCATGCATGTGTTCGCTGTAGAAGGGTCGTCTACATTTGGAGATTTCGGGTCAATGGAATCAGGGCAAGGCAGTGTTTTTCTACAAGGGCTGCATTTGCTGACTCATGCTCACGAAGACACTCAGACCCACGATTGTCCTCCCTTAGGTCCCATCTTTCTGTGTGTTAATATATGCTGAAAACAACTCCAATCACAGCCCCTGAACGAAGTTTCGAAGAATTTATCTGTCACTCACTGCCTTTATTTTGCAGTTTATTTTTCTCACCGTGTGTAGCCGATTTTCCGTGCTGTGTTGCTTGCTGCTGTGCATCCACTAGATTCTCTTCCAGAGAGACATAGATAAATTGTTTTTCAAATTCTGGCCAGTTGTCAATAATCTTTTCTGGTGTGTAAAGTGGGCTGAGTTCAGTCCTTTGAGGTTTAGAGTAAGTTGTCTTGATTCCCTCCTTGGTCTATATGGAATGGTATCTGTGCTCATTGAAAACACCTGGTTTTTCCTCACCTCATGTGACCTTTGCCCTCCTACAGGCATAAGTGTGTGTGCTAAATGTGTAATTCTCTCTGTCGTCTGCCATTTCGTTCAAGGGACGCAATTTTATATTCCACCTGTACCTCATATCTTTGATAAACCACTTTTTGCTATGTGACTAAATTCACTGAGAATGATTGTAACTAAGAACACTCCGGTGGCGCCAAGTGACGTTATTTCATTGATTTCCTGGCTCTGTAATATATCATTGTGGATAAGAATCATATATTCTTCATCCATGTTTTCCGTCCAAGGAAATTTAGATTGTATCCTCGTCGAGGCTTTTGTAAAGAGAGCAGCAGTAAACGTTGGGTTGCCTGTGACCTGAGGTTCTTTGGTTTTCCTGAAAATATTCGTCCTTGAATGGAAGTGTCCTATGTGCTGTAGCATTGTTTCTTACTTTATCTTCGAATACACCATAGAATTGGCCCGGGTGCCGATTGCAATTGGTCATCCCACAATCCACAAAATGTGGGTACGATTTACCTCCACGTTACCCTGCATTTCTGGTCTTTACACTTTTCGTACATGACCCTTTGTTTTGATGGGAAGTGATAGCATTATGTAGTGTTGATTTGCACCGAGCCCCTGCCTGGTTGCCCCAAAACGGTGTATGCCTTTATCCTAAAGATATTCAGGATAAAGGCATACACCCTTTTTCGACAAAGGCATGTTTGAAGAAGTACTGCCACATCCTAGGTTCTTACCAGGCGAGACGCTTCTCCCTCTTGAAATCCCAGTTTTGCAATTCTGCCTTGCTCTCAAGTTCTTTCCTCTGGTTCAACCCAAGCCATTTTTCCACATTACATGCCTTTTACCATCCTGCAGGGCCATGAATTATAGGCTCCCTGAGATCCCCGGCTCATCTTCCCACTTTCGGAACTGGTCCCAAAGCAGCAGGAAATTTTCAAGCACAATTCTCCTTCTGAGAGCAAGCTTAGACTTGGGTCAATTCTTGTTCAGCCTTGGAAATTAGAGCGCCATGTGCCTGTCCAAATATATAGCCATCGTCTCTTATTCTTCCCCGTTGTAGTTCATCCATTGAACCAATTCCAAGTTATAAGTAAGAGTGTTTTGAAAGTGCTGACTTCCCCAATTGGGTATATTTTCAGAAAAGCGGCTGAAAGCTTGAACCCGAGCACCAGGATATGAGAAGATGAGGTGGCTTTTCATGTTTTTTGCCGTTCCAATGGGGTAGCATCCTGTGGCTGTCCCATGCATGTGTTCGCTGTAGGAAGGGTCGTCTGCGTTTGGAGATTTCGGGTCCATGGAATCAGGAAAAGGCAGTGTTATTCGACAAGGGCTGCATTTGCTGACTCATGCTCACGAAGACACTCAGACCCACGAGTGTCCTCCCTTAGGTCCGATCCTTCTGTGTGTTAATATATGCTCAAAACAACTTCAATGACAGCCCCTGAACTAAGTCTCGAAGAATTTATCTCTCACTCACTGCCTTTATTTTTCTCACGGGGTGTAGCCGATTTTCAGTGCTGTGTTGCTTGCTGCTGTGCATCCACTTGATTCTCTTCCAGAGAGACAGCGATAAATTGTTTTTCAAATTCTAACCAGTTGTAAATAATCTTTTCTGGTGTGTAAAGTGGGCTGAGTTCAGTCCTTTGAGGTGTAGAGTAAGTTGTCTTGATTCCCTCTTTGGTCTATATGGAATGGTATCTGTGCTCATTGAAAACACCTGGTTTTTCCTCACCTCAAGTGACCTTCGCGCTCCTACAGGCATAAGTGTGTTTGCTAAATGTGTGATGCTTTCTCTCGTCTGCCATTTCATTCATGGGACGCAATTTTATATTCCACCTGTACCTCATATCTTTGATAAACCACTTTTTTCTATGTGACTAAATTCACTGAGTATGATTGTAACTAAGAACACTCTGGTGGCGCCAAGTGACTTTATTTCATTGATTTCCTGGCTCTGTAATATATCATTGTAGATAAGGATCACATATTCTTCATCCATGTTTTCCGTCCAAGGAAATTTAGATTGTATCCTAGTCGAGGCTTTTGTAAAAAGAGCAGCAGTAAACTTTGGGTTGCCTGTGACCTGAGGTTCTTTGGTTATCTTGAAAATATACGTCCTTGAGTGGAAGTGTCCTATGTGCTGTAGCTTTGTTTCTTACATTATTTTTGAATACACCATAGACTTCGCCAGGGTGCCGATTGCCATTGTTCATCCTGGAATCCACAAAATGTGGGTACGATTTACCTCCTTGCTACCCTGAATTTCTAGTCTTTACACTTTTCGTAGATGACCCTTTGTTTAGATGGGAAGTGATAGCACTATGTAGTGTTGATTTGCACCGAGACCCTGCCTGGTTGCCCATAAACGGTGTATGCCTTTATTCGGAATATATTCAGGATAAAGGCATACACCGTTTTTCGACAAAGGCATGGTTGAAGATGTACTGCCACATTCTAGGTTCTTACCAGGCGAGACGCGTCTCCCTCTTGAAATCCCATTTTTGCAATTCTGCCTTGCTCTCAAGTTATTTTCTCTGGCTCAACCCATGTCATTTGTCCACATTAGGTGTCTTTGACCATCCTGCAGGCCCATGAATTATAGGCTCGCTGAGATCCCCTGCTCAACTTCCCACTTTTGGAAGTGGTCACAAATCAGTGGGAAATTTTCAAGCCCTATTCTCCTTCTGAGATAAAGCTTAGACTTGGGTCAATTCTTGTTCAGCAGTTGAAATTAGAGCACCATATACCTGTCCAAATATATAGCCATCGTGTCTTATTCTTCCCCGTTGTAGTTCATCCATGGAACCAATTCCAAGCTATAAGAAAGAAGGTTTTGCAAGTGCTGACTTCCCCAAGTGGGGATATTTTCAGGAAAGTGGCTGGATGCTTGAACCCGAGCACCAGGATATGAGAAGATGAGGTGCCTTTTCATGTTTTTTCCCGTTCCAATGGGGTAGCATCCTGTGGCTGACCCATGCATGTGTTCGCTGTACAAGGGTCGTCTACATTTGGAGATTTCGGGTCAATGGAATCAGGGCAGGGCAGTGTTATTCTACAAGGGCTGCATTTGCTGACTCATGCTCACGAAGACACTCAGACCCACGATTGTCCTCCCTTAGGTCCCATCTTTCTGTGTGTTTAAATATGCTGAAAACAACTCCAATCACTGCCCCTGAACGAAGTCTCGAACAATTTATCTGTCACTCACTGCCTTTATTTTGCAGTTTATTTTTCTCACCGGGTGTAGCCGATTTTCCGTGCTGTGTTGCTTGCTGCTGTGCATCCACTAGATTCTCTTCCAGAGAGACATCGATAAATTGTTTTTCCAATTCTGACCGGTTGTGAATAATCTTTTCTGGTGTGTAAAGTGGGCTGAGTTCAGTCCTTTGAGGTTTAGAGTAAGTTGTCTTGATTCCCTCCTTGGTCTATATGGAATGGTATCTGTGCTCATTGAAAACACCTGGTTTTTCCTCACCTCATGTGACCTTTGCGCTCCTACAGGCATAAGTGTGTTTGCTAAATGTGTAATTCTCTCTGTCGTCTGCCATTTCGTTCAAGGGACGCAATTTTATATTCCACCTGTACCTCATATCTTTGATAAACCACTTTTTGCTATGTGACTAAATTCACTGAGAATGATTGTAACTAAGAACACTCCGGTGGCGCCAAGTGACGTTATTTCATTGATTTCCTGGCTCTGTAATATATCATTGTAGATAAGAATCACATATTCTTCATCCATGTTTTCCGTCCAAGGAAATTTAGATTGTATCCTAGTCGAGGCTTTTGTAAAGAGAGCAGCAGTAAACGTTGGGTTGCCTGTGACCTGAGGTTCTTGGGTTTTCCTGAAAATATACGTCCTTGAATGGAAGTGTCCTATGTGCTGTAGCATTGTTTCTTACTTTATCTTCGAATACACCATAGAATTGGCCCGGGTGCCGATTGCAATTGGTCATCCCACAATCCACAAAATGTGGGTACGATTTACCTCCACGTTACCCTGCATTTCTGGTCTTTACACTTTTCGTACATGACCCTTTGTTTTGATGGGAAGTGATAGCATTATGTAGTGTTGATTTGCACCGAGCCCCTGCCTGGTTGCCCAAAAATGGTGTATGCCTTTATCCTAAAGATATTCAGGATAAAGGCATACACCCTTTTTCGACAAAGGCATGTTTGAAGAAGTACTGCCACATCCTATGTTCTTGCCAGGCGAGACGCTTCTCCCTCTTGAAATCCCAGTTTTGCAATTCTGCCTTGCTCTCAAGTTCTTTTCTCTGGTTCAACCCAAGGCATTTTTCCCCATTACGTGCCTTTTACCATCCTGCAGGGCCATGAATTATAGGCTCCCTGAGATCCCCGTCTCAACTTCCCACTTTCGGAACTGGTCCCAAAGCAGCAGGAAATTTTCAAGCCCAATTCTCCTTCTGAGAGCAAGCTTAGACTTGGGTCAATTCTTGTTCAGCCTTGGAAATTAGAGCGCCATCTGCCTGTCCAAATATATAGGCATCGTGTCTTATTCTTCCCCGTTGTAGTTCATCCATGGAACCAATTCCAAGTTATAAGTAAGAGTGTTTTGAAAGTGCTGACTTCCCCAATTGGGTATATTTTCAGAAAAGCGGCTGAAAGCTTGAACCCGAGCACCAGGATATGAGAAGATGAGGTGGCTTTTCATGTTTTTTGCCGTTCCAATGGGTAGCATCCTGTGGCTGTCCCATGCATGTGTTCGCTGTAGGAAGGGTCGTCTGCGTTTGGAGATTTCGGGTCCATGGAATCAGGAAAAGGCAGTGTTATTCGACAAGGGCTGCATTTGCTGACTCATGCTCACGAAGACACTCAGACCCACGAGTGTCCTCCCTTAGGTCCCATCCTTCTGTGTGTTAATAGATGCTCAAAACAACTTCAATGACAGCCCCTGAACTAAGTCTCGAAGAATTTATCTCTCACTCACTGCCTTTATTTTTCTCACGGGGTGTAGCCGATTTTCAGTGCTGTGTTGCTTGCTGCTGTGCATCCACTTGATTCTCTTCCAGAGAGACAGCGATAAATTGTTTTTCAAATTCTAACCAGTTGTAAATAATCTTTTCTGGTGTGTAAAGTGGGCTGAGTTCAGTCCTTTGAGGTGTAGAGTAAGTTGTCTTGATTCCCTCTTTGGTCTATATGGAATGGTATCTGTGCTCATTGAAAACACCTGGTTTTTCCTCACCTCAAGTGACCTTCGCGCTCCTACAGGCATAAGTGTGTTTGCTAAATGTGTGATGCTTTCTCTCGTCTGCCATTTCATTCATGGGACGGAATTTTATATTCCACCTGTACCTCATATCTTTGATAAACCACTTTTTTCTATGTGACTAAATTCACTGAGTATGATTGTAACTAAGAACACTCTGGTGGCCCCAAGTGACGTTATTTCATTGATTTCCTGGCTCTGTAATATATCATTGTAGATAAGGATCACATATTCTTCATCCATGTTTTCCGTCCAAGGAAATTTAGATTGTATCCTAGTCGAGGCTTTTGTAAAAAGAGCAGCAGTAAACTTTGGGTTGCCTGTGACCTGAGGTTCTTTGGTTTTCTTGAAAATATACGTCCTTGAGTGGAAGTGTCCTATGTGCTGTAGCTTTGTTTCTTACATTATTTTTGAATACACCATAGACTTCGCCAGGGTGCCGATTGCCATTGTTCATCCTGGAATCCACAAAATGTGGGTACGATTTACCTCCATGCTACCCTGAATTTCTAGTCTTTACACTTTTCGTAGATGACCCTTTGTTTAGATGGGAAGTGATAGCACTATGTAGTGTTGATTTGCACCGAGCCCCTGCCTGGTTGCCCATAAACGGTGTATGCCTTTTTTCGGAATATATTCAGGATAAAGGCATACACCGTTTTTCGACAAAGGCATGGTTGAAGATGTACTGCCACATTCTAGGTTCTTACCAGGCGAGACGCGTCTCCCTCTTGAAATCCCATTTTTGCAATTCTGCCTTGCTCTCAAGTTATTTTCTCTGGCTCAACCCAAGTCATTTGTCCACATTAGGTGTCTTTGACCATCCTGCAGGCCCATGAATTATAGGCTCGCTGAGATCCCCTGCTCAACTTCCCACTTTTGGAAGTGGTCACAAATCAGTGGGAAATTTTCAAGCCCTATTCTCCTTCTGAGATAAAGCTTAGACTTGGGTCAATTCTTGTTCAGCAGTTGAAATTAGAGCACCATATGCCTGTCCAAATATATAGCCATCGTGTCTTATTCTTCCCCGTTGTAGTTCATCCATGGAACCAATTCCAAGCTATAAGAAAGAAGGTTTTGAAAGTGCTGACTTCCCCAAGTGGGGATATTTTCAGGAAAGTGGCTGGAAGATTGAACCCGAGCACCAGGATATGAGAAGATGAGGTGCCTTTTCATGTTTTTTCCCGTTCCAATGGGGTAGCATCCTGTGGCTGACCCATGCATGTGTTCGCTGTAGAAGGGTCGTCTACATTTGGAGATTTCGGGTCAATGGAATCAGGGCAAGGCAGTGTTATTCTACAAGGGCTGCATTTGCTGACTCATGCTCACGAAGACACTCAGACCCACGATTGTCCTCCCTTAGGTCCCATCTTTCTGTGTGTTAATATATGCTGAAAACAACTCCAATCACTGCCCCTGAACGAAGTCTCGAAGAATTTATCTGTCACTCACTGCCTTTATTTTGCAGTTTATTTTTCTCACCGGGTGTAGCCGATTTTCCGTGCTGTGTTGCTTGCTGCTGTGCATCCACTAGATTCTCTTCCAGAGAGACATCGATAAATTGTTTTTCCAATTCTGACCGGTTGTCAATAATCTTTTCTGGTGTGTAAAGTGGGCTGAGTTCAGTCCTTTGAGGTTTAGAGTAAGTTGTCTTGATTCCCTCCTTGGTCTATATGGAATGGTATCTGTGCTCATTGAAAACACCTGGTTTTTCCTCACCTCATGTGACCTTTGCGCTCCTACAGGCATAAGTGTGTTTGCTAAATGTGTAATTCTCTCTGTCGTCTGCCATTTCGTTCAAGGGACGCAATTTTATATTCCACCTGTACCTCATATCTTTGATAAACCACTTTTTGCTATGTGTCTAAATTCACTGAGAATGATTGTAACTAAGAACACTCCGGTGGCGCCAAGTGACGTTATTTCATTGATTTCCTGGCTCTGTAATATATCATTGTAGATAAGAATCACATATTCTTCATCCATGTTTTCCGTCCAAGGAAATTTAGATTGTATCCTAGTCGAGGCTTTTGTAAAGAGAGCAGCAGTAAACGTTGGGTTGCCTGTGACCTGAGGTTCTTTGGTTTTCCTGAAAATAAACGTCCTTGAATGGAAGTGTCCTATGTGCTGTAGCATTGTTTCTTACTTTATCTTCGAATACACCATAGAATTGGCCCGGGTGCCGATTGCAATTGGTCATCCCACAATCCACAAAATGTGGGTACGATTTACCTCCACGTTACCCTGCATTTCTGGTCTTTACACTTTTCGTACATGACCCTTTGTTTTGATGGGAAGTGATAGCATTATGTAGTGTTGATTTGCACCGAGCCCCTGCCTGGTTGCCCAAAAATGGTGTATGCCTTTATTCTAAAGATATTCAGGATAAAGGCATACACCCTTTTTCGACAAAGGCATGTTTGAAGAAGTACTGCCACATCCTATGTTCTTGCCAGGCGAGACGCTTCTCCCTCTTGAAATCCCAGTTTTGCAATTCTGCCTTGCTCTCAAGTTCTTTTCTCTGGTTCAACCCAAGGCATTTTTCCCCATTACGTGCCTTTTACCATCCTGCAGGGCCATGAATTATAGGCTCCCTGAGATCCCCGTGTCAACTTCCCACTTTCGGAACTGGTCCCAAAGCAGCAGGAAATTTTCAAGCCCAATTCTCCTTCTGAGAGCAAGCTTAGACTTGGGTCAATTCTTGTTCAGCATTGGAAATTAGAGCGCCATGTGCCTGTCCAAATATATAGCCATCGTCTCTTATTCTTCCCCGTTGTAGTTCATCCATGGAACCAATTCCAAGTTATAAGTAAGAGTGTTTTGAAAGTGCTGACTTCCCCAATTGGGTATATTTTCAGAAAAGCGGCTGAAAGCTTGAACCCGAGCACCAGGATATGAGAAGATGAGGTGGCTTTTCATGTTTTTTGCCGTTCCAATGGGTAGCATCCTGTGGCTGTCCCATGCATGTGTTCGCTGTAGGAAGGGTCGTCTGCGTTTGGAGATTTCGGGTCCATGGAATCAGGAAAAGGCAGTGTTATTCGACAAGGGCTGCATTTGCTGACTCATGCTCACGAAGACACTCAGACCCACGAGTGTCCTCCCTTAGGTCCCATCCTTCTGTGTGTTAATATATGCTCAAAACAACTTCAATGACAGCCCCTGAACTAAGTCTCGAAGAATTTATCTCTCACTCACTGCCTTTATTTTTCTCACGGGGTGTAGCCGATTTTCAGTGCTGTGTTGCTTGCTGCTGTGCATCCACTTGATTCTCTTCCAGAGAGACATCGATAAATTGTTTTTCAAATTCTAACCAGTTGTAAATAATCTTTTCTGGTTTGTAAAGTGGGCTGAGTTCAGTCCTTTGAGGTGTAGAGTAAGTTGTCTTGATTCCCTCTTTGGTCTGTATGGAATGGTATCTGTGCTCATTGAAAACACCTGGTTTCTCCTCACCTCAAGTGACCTTCGCGCTCCTACAGGCATAAGTGTGTTTGCTAAATGTGTGATGCTTTCTCTCGTCTGCCATTTCATTCATGGGACGCAATTTTATATTCCACCTGTACCTCATATCTTTGATAAACCACTTTTTTCTATGTGACTAAATTCACTGAGTATGATTGTAACTAAGAACACTCTGGTGGCCCCAAGTGACGTTATTTCATTGATTTCCTGGCTCTGTAATATATCATTGTAGATAAGGATCACATATTCTTCATCCATGTTTTCCGTCCAAGGAAATTTAGATTGTATCCTAGTCGAGGCTTTTGTAAAGAGAGCAGCAGTAAACGTTGGGTTGCCTGTGACCTGAGGTTCTTTGGTTTTCCTGAAAATATACGTCCTTGAATGGAAGTGTCCTATGTGCTGTAGCATTGTTTCTTACTTTATCTTCGAATACACCATAGAATTGGCCCGGGTGCCGATTGCAATTGGTCATCCCACAATCCACAAAATGTGGGTACGATTTACCTCCACGGTACCCTGCATTTCTGGTCTTTACACTTTTCGTACATGACCCTTTGTTTTGATGGGAAGTGATAGCATTATGTAGTGTTGATTTGCACCGAGCCCCTGCCTGGTTGCCCAAAAATGGTGTATGCCTTTATCCTAAAGATATTCAGGATAAAGGCATACACCCTTTTTCGACAAAGGCATGTTTGAAGAAGTACTGCCACATCCTATGTTCTTGCCAGGCGAGACGCTTCTCCCTCTTGAAATCCCAGTTTTGCAATTCTGCCTTGCTCTCAAGTTCTTTTCTCTGGTTCAACCCAAGTCATTTTTCCCCATTACGTGCCTTTTACCATCCTGCAGGGCCATGAATTATAGGCTCCCTGAGATCCCCGGCTCAACTTCCCACTTTCGGAACTGGTCCCAAAGCAGCAGGAAATTTTCAAGCCCAATTCTCGTTCTGAGGGCAAGCTTAGACTTGGGTCAATTCTTGTTCAGCATTGGAAATTAGAGCGCCATCTGCCTGTCCAAATATATAGCCATCGTCTCTTATTCTTCCCCGTTGTAGTTCATCCATGGAACCAATTCCAAGTTATAAGTAAGAGTGTTTTGAAAGTGCTGACTTCCCCAATTGGGTATATTTTCAGAAAAGCGGCTGAAAGCTTGAACCCGAGCACCAGGATATGAGAAGATGAGGTGGCTTTTCATGTTTTTTGCCGTTCCAATGGGGTAGCATCCTGTGGCTGTCCCATGCATGTGTTCGCTGTAGGAAGGGTCGTCTGCGTTTGGAGATTTCGGGTCCATGGAATCAGGAAAAGGCAGTGTTATTCGACAAGGGCTGCATTTGCTGACTCATGCTCACGAAGACACTCAGACCCACGAGTGTCCTCCCTTAGGTCCGATCCTTCTGTGTGTTAATATATGATCAAAACAACTTCAATGACAGCCCCTGAACGAAGTCTCGAAGAATTTATCTCTCACTCACTGCCTTTATTTTTCTCACGGGGTGTAGCCGATTTTCAGTGCTGTGTTGCTTGCTGCTGTGCATCCACTTGATTCTCTTCCAGAAAGACATCGATAAATTGTTTTTCAAATTCTAACCAGTTGTAAATAATCTTTTCTGGTGTGTAAAGTGGGCTGAGTTCAGTCCTTTGAGGTGTAGAGTAAGTTGTCTTGATTCCCTCTTTGGTCTATATGGAATGGTATCTGTGCTCATTGAAAACACCTGTTTTTTCCTCACCTCAAGTGACCTTCGCGCTCCTACAGGCATAAGTGTGTTTGCTAAATGTGTGATGCTTTCTCTCGTCTGCCATTTCATTCATGGGACGCAATTGTATATTCCACCTGTACCTCATATCTTTGATAAACCACTTTTTTCTATGTGACTAAATTCACTGAGAATGATTGTAACTAAGAACACTCTGGTGGCGCCAAGTGACGTTATTTCATTGATTTCCTGGCTCTGTAATATATCATTGTAGATAAGGATCACATATTCTTCATCCATGTTTTCCGTCCAAGGAAATTTAGATTGTATCCTAGTCGAGGCTTTTGTAAAAAGAGCAGCAGTAAACTGTGGGTTGCCTGTGACCTGAGGTTCTTTGGTTTTCTTGAAAATATACGTCCTTGAGTGGAAGTGTCCTGTGTGCTGTAGCTTTGTTTCTTACATTATTTTTGAATACACCATAGACTTCGCCAGGGTGCCGATTGCCATTGTTCATCCTGGAATCCACAAAATGTGGGTACGATTTACCTCCATGCTACCCTGAATTTCTAGTCTTTACACTTTTCGTAGATGACCCTTGGTTTAGATGGGAAGTGATAGCACTATGTAGTGTTGATTTGCACCGAGCCCCTGCCTGGTTGCACAAAAACGGTGTATGCCTTTATTCGGAATATATTCAGGATAAAGGCATACACCGTTTTTCGACAAAGGCTTGGTTGAAGAAGTACTGCCACATTCTAGGTTCTTACCAGGCGAGACGCGTCTCCCTCTTGAAATCCCATTTTTGCAATTCTGCCTTGCTCTCAAGTTCTTTTCTCTGGCTCAACCCAAGTCATTTGTCCACATTAGGTGTCTTTGACCATCCTGCAGGCCCATGAATTATAGGCTCGCTGAGATCCCCTGCTCAACTTCCCACTTTTGGAACTGGTCACAAATCAGCGGGAAATTTTCAAGCCCTATTCTCCTTCTGAGAGCAAGCTTAGACTTGGGTCAATTCTTGTTCAGCAGTTGAAATTAGAGCACCATATGCCTGTCCAAATATATAGGCATCGTGTCTTATTCTTCCCCGTTGTAGTTCATCCATGGAACGAATTCCAAGCTATAAGAAAGAAGGTTTTGAAAGTGCTGACTTCCCCAAGTGGGGATATTTTCAGGAAAGTGGCTGGAAGCTTGAACCCGAGCACCAGGATATGAGAAGATGAGGTGCCTTTTCATGTTTTTTCCCGTTCCAATGGGGTAGCATCCTGTGGCTGACCCATGCATGTGTTCGCTGTAGAAGGGTCGTCTACATTTGGAGATTTCGGGTCAATGGAATCAGGGCAGGGCAGTGTTATTCTGCAAGGGCTGCATTTGCTGACTCATGCTCACGAAGACACTCAGACCCACGATTGTCCTCCCTTAGGTCCCAATTTTCTGTGTGTTAATATATGCTGAAAACAACTCCAATCACAGCCCCTGAACGAAGTCTCGAAGAATTTATCTGTCACTCACTGCCTTTATTTTGCAGTTTATTTTTCTCACCGGGTGTAGCCGATTTTCCGTGCTGTGTTGCTTGCTGCTGTGCATCCACTAGATTCTCTTCCAGAGAGACATCGATAAATTGTTTTTCAAATTCTGACCGGTTGTCAATAATCTTTTCTGGTGTGTAAAGTGGGCTGAGTTCAGTCCTTTGAGGTTTAGAGTAAGTTGTCTTGATTCCCTCCTTGGTCTATATGGAATGGTATCTGTGCTCATTGAAAACACCTGGTTTTTCCTCACCTCATGTGACCTTTGCGCTCCTACAGGCATAAGTGTGTTTGCTAAATGTGTAATTCTCTCTGTCGTCTGCCATTTCGTTCAAGGGACGCAATTGTATATTCCACCTGTACCTCATATCTTTGATAAACCACTTTTTGCTATGTGACTAAATTCACTGAGAATGATTGTAACTAAGAACACTCCGGTGGCGCCAAGTGACGTTATTTCATTGATTTCCTGGCTCTGTAATATATCATTGTGGATAAGAATCACATATTCTTCATCCATGTTTTCCGTCCAAGGAAATTTAGATTGTATCCTAGTCGAGGCTTTTGTAAAGAGAGCAGCAGTAAACGTTGGGTTGCCTGTGACCTGAGGTTCTTGGGTTTTCCTGAAAATATACGTCCTTGAATGGAAGTGTCCTATGTGCTGTAGCATTGTTTCTTACTTTATCTTCGAATACACCATAGAATTGGCCAGGGTGCCGATTGCAATTGGTCATCCCACAATCCACAAAATGTGGGTACGATTTACCTCCACGTTACCCTGCATTTCTGGTCTTTACACTTTTCGTACATGACCCTTTGTTTTGATGGGAAGTGATAGCATTATGTAGTGTTGATTTGCACCGAGCCCCTGCCTGGTTGCCCAAAAATGGTGTATGCCTTTATCCTAAAGATATTCAGGATAAAGGCATACACCCTTTTTCGACAAAGGCATGTTTGAAGAAGTACTGCCACATCCTATGTTCTTGCCAGGCGAGACGCTTCTCCCTCTTGAAATCCCAGTTTTGCAATTCTGCCGTGCTCTCAAGTTCTTTTCTCTGGTTCAACCCAAGTCATTTTTCCCCATTACGTGCCTTTTCCCATCCTGCAGGGCAATGAATTATAGGCTCCCTGAGATCCCCGGCTCAACTTCCCACTTTCGGAACTGGTCCCAAAGCAGCAGGAAATTTTCAAGCCCAATTCTCCTTCTGAGAGCAAGCTTAGACTTGGGTCAATTCTTGTTCAGCCTTGGAAATTAGAGCGCCATGTGCCTGTCCAAATATATAGCCATCGTCTCTTATTCTTCCCCGTTGTAATTCATCCATGGAACCAATTCCAAGTTATAAGTAAGAGTGTTTTGAAAGTGCTGACTTCCCCAATTGGGTATATTTTCAGAAAAGCGGCTGAAAGCTTGAACCCGAGCACCAGGATATGAGAAGATGAGGTGGCTTTTCATGTTTTTTGCCGTTCCAATGGGTAGCATCCTGTGGCTGTCCCATGCATGTGTTCGCTGTAGGAAGGGTCGTCTGCGTTTGGAGATTTCGGGTCCATGGAATCAGGAAAAGGCAGTGTTATTCGACAAGGGCTGCATTTGCTGACTCATGCTCACGAAGACACTCAGACCCACGAGTGTCCTCCCTTAGGTCCCATCCTTCTGTGTGTTAATATATGCTCAAAACAACTTCAATGACAGCCCCTGAACGAAGTCTCGAAGAATTTATCTCTCACTCACTGCCTTTATTTTTCTCACGGGGTGTAGCCGATTTTCAGTGCTGTGTTGCTTGCTGCTGTGCATCCACTTGATTCTCTTCCAGAGAGACATCGATAAATTGTTTTTCAAATTCTAACCAGTTGTAAATAATCTTTTCTGGTTTGTAAAGTGGGCTGAGTTCAGTCCTTTGAGGTGTAGAGTAAGTTGTCTTGATTCCCTCTTTGGTCTGTATGGAATGGTATCTGTGCTCATTGAAAACACCTGGTTTCTCCTCACCTCAAGTGACCTTCGCGCTCCTACAGGCATAAGTGTGTTTGCTAAATGTGTGATGCTTTCTCTCGTCTGCCATTTCATTCATGGGACGCAATTTTATATTCCACCTGTACCTCATATCTTTGATAAACCACTTTTTTCTATGTGACTAAATTCACTGAGTATGATTGTAACTAAGAACACTCTGGTGGCCCCAAGTGACGTTATTTCATTGATTTCCTGGCTCTGTAATATATCATTGTAGATAAGGATCACATATTCTTCATCCATGTTTTCCGTCCAAGGAAATTTAGATTGTATCCTAGTCGAGGCTTTTGTAAAGAGAGCAGCAGTAAACGTTGGGTTGCCTGTGACCTGAGGTTCTTTGGTTTTCCTGAAAATATACGTCCTTGAATGGAAGTGTCCTATGTGCTGTAGCATTGTTTCTTACTTTATCTTCGAATACACCATAGAATTGGCCCGGGTGCCGATTGCAATTGGTCATCCCACAATCCACAAAATGTGGGTACGATTTACCTCCACGTTACCCTGCATTTCTGGTCTTTACACTTTTCGTACATGACCCTTTGTTTTGATGGGAAGTGATAGCATTATGTAGTGTTGATTTGCACCGAGCCCCTGCCTGGTTGCCCAAAAATGGTGTATGCCTTTATCCTAAAGATATTCAGGATAAAGGCATACACCCTTTTTCGACAAAGGCATGTTTGAAGAAGTACTGCCACATCCTATGTTCTTGCCAGGCGAGACGCTTCTCCCTCTTGAAATCCCAGTTTTGCAATTCTGCCTTGCTCTCAAGTTCTTTTCTCTGGTTCAACCCAAGTCATTTTTCCCCATTACGTGCCTTTTACCATCCTGCAGGGCCATGAATTATAGGCTCCCTGAGATCCCCGGCTCAACTTCCCACTTTCGGAACTGGTCCCAAAGCAGCAGGAAATTTTCAAGCCCAATTCTCGTTCTGAGGGCAAGCTTAGACTTGGGTCAATTCTTGTTCAGCATTGGAAATTAGAGCGCCATCTGCCTGTCCAAATATATAGCCATCGTCTCTTATTCTTCCCCGTTGTAGTTCATCCATGGAACCAATTCCAAGTTATAAGTAAGAGTGTTTTGAAAGTGCTGACTTCCCCAATTGGGTATATTTTCAGAAAAGCGGCTGAAAGCTTGAACCCGAGCACCAGGATATGAGAAGATGAGGTGGCTTTTCATGTTTTTTGCCGTTCCAATGGGGTAGCATCCTGTGGCTGTCCCATGCATGTGTTCGCTGTAGGAAGGGTCGTCTGCGTTTGGAGATTTCGGGTCCATGGAATCAGGAAAAGGCAGTGTTATTCGACAAGGGCTGCATTTGCTGACTCATGCTCACGAAGACACTCAGACCCACGAGTGTCCTCCCTTAGGTCCGATCCTTCTGTGTGTTAATATATGATCAAAACAACTTCAATGACAGCCCCTGAACGAAGTCTCGAAGAATTTATCTCTCACTCACTGCCTTTATTTTTCTCACGGGGTGTAGCCGATTTTCAGTGCTGTGTTGCTTGCTGCTGTGCATCCACTTGATTCTCTTCCAGAGAGACATCGATAAATTGTTTTTCAAATTCTAACCAGTTGTAAATAATCTTTTCTGGTGTGTAAAGTGGGCTGAGTTCAGTCCTTTGAGGTGTAGAGTAAGTTGTCTTGATTCCCTCTTTGGTCTATATGGAATGGTATCTGTGCTCATTGAAAACACCTGTTTTTTCCTCACCTCAAGTGACCTTCGCGCTCCTACAGGCATAAGTGTGTTTGCTAAATGTGTGATGCTTTCTCTCGTCTGCCATTTCATTCATGGGACGCAATTTTATATTCCACCGGTACCTCATATCTTTGATAAACCACTTTTTTCTATGTGACTAAATTCACTGATAATGATTGTAACTAAGAACACTCTGGTGGCGCCAAGTGACGTTATTTCATTGATTTCCTGGCTCTGTAATATATCATTGTAGATAAGGATCACATATTCTTCATCCATGTTTTCCGTCCAAGGAAATTTAGATTGTATCCTAGTCGAGGCTTTTGTAAAAAGAGCAGCAGTAAACTGTGGGTTGCCTGTGACCTGAGGTTCTTTGGTTTTCTTGAAAATATACGTCCTTGAGTGGAAGTGTCCTGTGTGCTGTAGCTTTGTTTCTTACATTATTTTTGAATACACCATAGACTTCGCCAGGGTGCCGATTGCCATTGTTCATCCTGGAATCCACAAAATGTGGGTACGATTTACCTCCATGCTACCCTGAATTTCTAGTCTTTACACTTTTCGTAGATGACCCTTGGTTTAGATGGGAAGTGATAGCACTATGTAGTGTTGATTTGCACCGAGCCCCTGCCTGGTTGCACAAAAACGGTGTATGCCTTTATTCGGAATATATTCAGGATAAAGGCATACACCGTTTTTCGACAAAGGCTTGGTTGAAGAAGTACTGCCACATTCTAGGTTCTTACCAGGCGAGACGCGTCTCCCTCTTGAAATCCCATTTTTGCAATTCTGCCTTGCTCTCAAGTTCTTTTCTCTGGCTCAACCCAAGTCATTTGTCCACATTAGGTGTCTTTGACCATCCTGCAGGCCCATGAATTATAGGCTCGCTGAGATCCCCTGCTCAACTTCCCACTTTTGGAACTGGTCACAAATCAGCGGGAAATTTTCAAGCCCTATTCTCCTTCTGAGAGCAAGCTTAGACTTGGGTCAATTCTTGTTCAGCAGTTGAAATTAGAGCACCATATGCCTGTCCAAATATATAGCCATCGTGTCTTATTCTTCCCCGTTGTAGTTCATCCATGGAACCAATTCCAAGCTATAAGAAAGAAGGTTTTGAAAGTGCTGAATTCCCCAAGTGGGGATATTTTCAGGAAAGTGGCTGGAAGCTTGAACCCGAGCACCAGGATATGAGAAGATGAGGTGCCTTTTCATGTTTTTTCCCGTTCCAATGGGGTAGCATCCTGTGGCTGACCCATGCATGTGTTCGCTGTAGAAGGGTCGTCTACATTTGGAGATTTCGGGTCAATGGAATCAGGGCAGGGCAGTGTTATTCTGCAAGGGCTGCATTTGCTGACTCATGCTCACGAAGACACTCAGACCCACGATTGTCCTCCCTTAGGTCCCAATTTTCTGTGTGTTAATATATGCTGAAAACAACTCCAATCACAGCCCCTGAACGAAGTCTCGAAGAATTTATCTGTCACTCACTGCCTTTATTTTGCAGTTTATTTTTCTCACCGGGTGTAGCCGATTTTCCGTGCTGTGTTGCTTGCTGCTGTGCATCCACTAGATTCTCTTCCAGAGAGACATCGATAAATTGTTTTTCAAATTCTGACCGGTTGTCAATAATCTTTTCTGGTGTGTAAAGTGGGCTGAGTTCAGTCCTTTGAGGTTTAGAGTAAGTTGTCTTGATTCCCTCCTTGGTCTATATGGAATGGTATCTGTGCTCATTGAAAACACCTGGTTTTTCCTCACCTCATGTGACCTTTGCGCTCCTACAGGCATAAGTGTGTTTGCTAAATGTGTAATTCTCTCTGTCGTCTGCCATTTCGTTCAAGGGACGCAATTGTATATTCCACCTGTACCTCATATCTTTGATAAACCACTTTTTGCTATGTGACTAAATTCACTGAGAATGATTGTAACTAAGAACACTCCGGTGGCGCCAAGTGACGTTATTTCATTGATTTCCTGGCTCTGTAATATATCATTGTGGATAAGAATCACATATTCTTCATCCATGTTTTCCGTCCAAGGAAATTTAGATTGTATCCTAGTCGAGGCTTTTGTAAAGAGAGCAGCAGTAAACGTTGGGTTGCCTGTGACCTGAGGTTCTTGGGTTTTCCTGAAAATATACGTCCTTGAATGGAAGTGTCCTATGTGCTGTAGCATTGTTTCTTACTTTATCTTCGAATACACCATAGAATTGGCCAGGGTGCCGATTGCAATTGGTCATCCCACAATCCACAAAATGTGGGTACGATTTACCTCCACGTTACCCTGCATTTCTGGTCTTTACACTTTTCGTACATGACCCTTTGTTTTGATGGGAAGTGATAGCATTATGTAGTGTTGATTTGCACCGAGCCCCTGCCTGGTTGCCCAAAAATGGTGTATGCCTTTATCCTAAAGATATTCAGGATAAAGGCATACACCCTTTTTCGACAAAGGCATGTTTGAAGAAGTACTGCCACATCCTATGTTCTTGCCAGGCGAGACGCTTCTCCCTCTTGAAATCCCAGTTTTGCAATTCTGCCGTGCTCTCAAGTTCTTTTCTCTGGTTCAACCCAAGTCACTTTTCCCCATTACGTGCCTTTTACCATCCTGCAGGGCAATGAATTATAGGCTCCCTGAGATCCCCGGCTCAACTTCCCACTTTCGGAACTGGTCCCAAAGCAGCAGGAAATTTTCAAGCCCAATTCTCCTTCTGAGAGCAAGCTTAGACTTGGGTCAATTCTTGTTCAGCCTTGGAAATTAGAGCGCCATGTGCCTGTCCAAATATGTAGCCATCGTCTCTTATTCTTCCCCGTTGTAGTTCATCCATGGAACCAATTCCAAGTTATAAGTAAGAGTGTTTTGAAAGTGCTGACTTCCCCAATTGGGTATATTTTCAGAAAAGCGGCTGAAAGCTTGAACCCGAGCACCAGGATATGAGAAGATGAGGTGGCTTTTCATGTTTTTTGCCGTTCCAATGGGGTAGCATCCTGTGGCTGTCCCATGCATGTGTTCGCTGTAGGAAGGGTCGTCTGCGTTTGGAGATTTCGGGTCCATGGAATCAGGAAAAGGCAGTGTTATTCGACAAGGGCTGCATTTGCTGACTCATGCTCACGAAGACACTCAGACCCACGAGTATCCTCCCTTAGGTCCGATCCTTCTGTGTGTTAATATATGATCAAAACAACTTCAATGACAGCCCCTGAACTAAGTCTCGAAGAATTTATCTCTCACTCACTGCCTTTATTTTTCTCACGGGGTGTAGCCGATTTTCTGTGCTGTGTTGCCTTCTGCTGCTCATCCACTTGATTCTCTTCCAGAGAGACATCGATAAATTGTTTTTCAAATTCTAACCAGTTGTAAATAATCTTTTCTGGTGTGTAAAGTGGGCTGAGTTCAGTCCTTTGAGGTGTAGAGTAAGTTGTCTTGATTCCCTCTTTGGTCTATATGGAATGGTATCTGTGCTCATTGAAAACACCTGTTTTTTCCTCACCTCAAGTGACCTTCGCGCTCCTACAGGCATAAGTGTGTTTGCTAAATGTGTGATGCTTTCTCTCGTCTGCCATTTCATTCATGGGACGCAATTTTATATTCCACCTGTACCTCATATCTTTGATAAACCACTTTTTTCTATGTGACTAAATTCACTGAGAATGATTGTAACTAAGAACACTCTGGTGGCGCTAAGTGACGTTATTTCATTGATTTCCTGGCTCTGTAATATATCATTGTAGATAAGGATCACATATTCTTCATCCATGTTTTCCGTCCAAGGAAATTTAGATTGTATCCTAGTCGAGGCTTTTGTAAAAAGAGCAGCAGTAAACTGTGGGTTGCCTGTGACCTGAGGTTCTTTGGTTTTCTTGAAAATATACGTCCTTGAGTGGAAGTGTCCTATGTGCTGTAGCTTTGTTTCTTACATTATTTTTGAATACACCATAGACTTCGCCAGGGTGCCGATTGCCATTGTTCATCCTGGAATCCACAAAATGTGGGTACGATTTACCTCCATGCTACCCTGAATTTCTAGTCTTTACACTTTTCGTAGAAGACCCTTTGTTTAGATGGGAAGTGATAGCACTATGTAGTGTTGATTTGCACCGAGCCCCTGCCTGGTTGCCCAAAAATGGTGTATGCCTTTATTCGGAATATATTCAGGATAAAGGCATACACCGTTTTTCGACAAAGGCTTGGTTGAAGAAGTACTGCCACATTCTAGGTTCTTACCAGGCGAGACGCGTCTCCGTCTTGAAATCCCATTTTTGCAATTCTGCCTTGCTCTCAAGTTCTTTTCTCTGGCTCAACCCAAGTCATTTGTCCACATTAGGTGTCTTTGACCATCCTGCAGGCCCATGAATTATAGGCTCGCTGAGATCCCCTGCTCAACTTCCCACATTTGGAACTGGTCACAAATCAGCGGGAAATTTTCAAGCCCTATTCTCCTTCTGAGAGCAAGCTTAGACTTGGGTCAATTCTTGTTCAGCAGTTGAAATTAGAGCACCATATGCCTGTCCATATATATAGGCATCGTGTCTTATTCTTCCCCGTTGAAGTTCATCCATGGAACCAATTCCAAGCTATAAGAAAGAAGGTTTTGAATGTGCTGACTTCCCCAAGTGGGGATATTTTCAGGAAAGTGGCTGGAAGCTTGAACCCGAGCACCAGGATATGAGAAGATGAGGTGCCTTTTCATGTTTTTTCCCGTTCCAATGGGGTAGCATCCTGTGGCTGACCCATGCATGTGTTCGCTGTAGAAGGGTCGTCTACATTTTGAGATTTCGGGTCAATGGAATCAGGGCAAGGCAGTGTTTTTCTACAAGGGCTGCATTTGCTGACTCATGCTCACGAAGACACTCAGACCCACGATTGTCCTCCCTTAGGTCCCATCTTTCTGTGTGTTAATATATGCTGAAAACAACTCTAATCACAGCCCCTGAACGAAGTCTCGAAGAATTTATCTGTCACTCACTGCCTTTATTTTGCAGTTTATTTTTCTCACCGTGTGCAGCCGATTTTCCGTGCTGTGTTGCTTGCTGCTGTGCATCCACTAGATTCTCTTCCAGAGAGACATAGATAAATTGTTTTTCAAATTCTGGCCAGTTGTCAATAATCTTTTCTGGTGTGTAAAGTGGGCTGAGTTCAGTCCTTTGAGGTTTAGAGTAAGTTGTCTTGATTCCCTCCTTGGTCTATATGGAATGGTATCTGTGCTCATTGAAAACACCTGGTTTTTCCTCACCTCATGTGACCTTTGCCCTCCTACAGGCATAAGTGTGTTTGCTAAATGTGTAATTCTCTCTGTCGTCTGCCATTTCGTTCAAGGGATGCAATTTTATATTCCACCTGTACCTCATATCTTTGATAAACCACTTTTTGCTATGTGACTAAATTCACTGAGAATGATTGTAACTAAGAACACTCCGGTGGCGCCAAGTGACGTTATTTCATTGATTTCCTGGCTCTGTAATATATCATTGTGGATAAGAATCATATATTCTTCAACCATGTTTTCCGTCCAAGGATATTTAGATTGTATCCTAGTCGAGGCTTTTGTAAAGAGAGCAGCAGTAAACGTTGGGTTGCCTGTGACCTGAGGTTCTTGGGTTTTCCTGAAAATATACGTCCTTGAATGGAAGTGTCCTATGTGCTGTAGCATTGTTTCTTACTTTATCTTCGAATACACCATAGAATTGGCCCGGGTGCCGATTGCAATTGGTCATCCCACAATCCACAAAATGTGGGTACGATTTACCTCCACGTTACCCTGCATTTCTGGTCTTTACACTTTTCGTACATGACCCTTTGTTTTGATGGGAAGTGATAGCATTATGTAGGGTTGATTTGCACCGAGCCCCTGCCTGGTTGCCCAAAAATGGTGTATGCCTTTATCCTAAAGATATTCAGGATAAAGGCATACACCCTTTTTCGACAAAGGCATGTTTGAAGAAGTACTGCCACATCCTATGTTCTTGCCAGGCGAGACGCTTCTCCCTCTTGAAATCCCAGTTTTGCAATTCTGCCTTGCTCTCAAGTTCTTTTCTCTGGTTCAACCCAAGTCATTTTTCCCCATTACGTGCCTTTTACCATCCTGCAGGGCCATGAATTATAGGCTCCCTGAGATCCCCGGCTCAAATTCCCACTTTCGGAACTGGTCCCAAAGCAGCAGGAAATTTTCAAGCCCAATTCTCCTTCTGAGAGCAAGCTTAGACTTGGGTCAATTCTTGTTCAGCCTTGGAAATTAGAGCGCCATGTGCCTGTCCAAATATATAGCCATCGTCTCTTATTCTTCCCCGTTGTAGTTCATCCATGGAACCAATTCCAAGTTATAAGTAAGAGTGTTTTGAAAGTGCTGACTTCCCCAATTGGGTATATTTTCAGAAAAGCGGCTGAAAGCTTGAACCCGAGCACCAGGATATGAGAAGATGAGGTGGCTTTTCATGTTTTTTGCCGTTCCAATGGGGTAGCATCCTGTGGCTGTCCCATGCATGTGTTCGCTGTAGGAAGGGTCGTCTGCGTTTGGAGATTTCGGGTCCATGGAATCAGGAAAAGGCAGTGTTATTCGACAAGGGCTGCATTTGCTGACTCATGCTCACGAAGACACTCAGACCCACGAGTGTCCTCCCTTAGGTCCGATCCTTCTGTGTGTTAATATATGCTCAAAACAACTTCAATGACAGCCCCTGAACTAAGTCTCGAAGAATTTATCTCTCACTCACTGCCTTTATTTTTCTCACGGGGTGTAGCCGATTTTCAGTGCTGTGTTGCTTGCTGCTGTGCATCCACTTGATTCTCTTCCAGAGAGACATCGATAAATTGTTTTTCAAATTCTAACCAGTTGTAAATAATCTTTTCTGGTGTGTAAAGTGGGCTGAGTTCAGTCCTTTGAGGTGTAGAGTAAGTTGTCTTGATTCCCTCTTTGGTCTATATGGAATGGTATCTGTGCTCATTGAAAACACCTGGTTTCTCCTCACCTCAAGTGACCTTCGCGCTCCTACAGGCATAAGTGTGTTTGCTAAATGTGTGATGCTTTCTCTCGTCTGCCATTTCATTCATGGGACGCAATTTTATATTCCACCTGTACCTCATATCTTTGATAAACCACTTTTTTCTATGTGACTAAATTCACTGAGTATGATTGTAACTAAGAACACTCTGGTGGCGCCAAGTGACGTTATTTCATTGATTTCCTGGCTCTGTAATATATCATTGTAGATAAGGATCATATATTCTTCATCCATGTTTTCCGTCCAAGGAAATTTAGATTGTATCCTAGTCGAGGCTTTTGTAAAAAGAGCAGCAGTAAACTTTGGGTTGCCTGTGACCTGAGGTTCTTTGGTTTTCTTGAAAATATACGTCCTTGAGTGGAAGTGTCCTATGTGCTGTAGCTTTGTTTCTTACATTATTTTTGAATACACCATAGACTTCGCCAGGGTGCCGATTGCCATTGTTCATCCTGGAATCCACAAAATGTGGGTACGATTTACCTCCATGCTACCCTGAATTTCTAGTCTTTACACTTTTCGTAGGTGACCCTTTGTTTAGATGGGAAGTGATAGCACTATGTAGTGTTGATTTGCACCGAGCCCCTGCCTGGTTGCCCATAAACGGTGTATGCCTTTTTTCGGAATATATTCAGGATAAAGGCATACACCGTTTTTCGACAAAGGCATGGTTGAAGATGTACTGCCACATTCTAGGTTCTTACCAGGCGAGACGCGTCTCCCTCTTGAAATCCCATTTTTGCAATTCTGCCTTGCTCTCAAGTTATTTTCTCTGGCTCAACCCAAGTCATTTGTCCACATTAGGTGTCTTTGACCATCCTGCAGGCCCATGAATTATACGCTCGCTGAGATCCCCTGCTCAACTTCCCACTTTTGGAACTGGTCACAAATCAGCGGGAAATTTTCAAGCCCTATTCTCCTTCTGAGAGCAAGCTTAGACTTGGGTCAATTCTTGTTCAGCAGTTGAAATTAGAGCACCATATGCCTGTCCAAATATAATGCCATCGTGTCTTATTCTTCCCCGTTGTAGTTCATCCATGGAACCAATTCCAAGCGATAAGAAAGAAGGTTTTGAAAGTGCTGACTTCCCCAAGTGGGGATATTTTCAGGAAAGTGGCTGGAAGATTGAACCCGAGCACCAGGATATGAGAAGATGAGGTGCCTTTTCATGTTTTTTCCCGTTCCAATGGGGTAGCATCCTGTGGCTGACCCATGCATGTGTTCGCTGTAGAAGGGTCGTCTACATTTGGAGATTTCGGGTCAATGGAATCAGGGCAAGGCAGTGTTTTTCTACAAGGGCTGCATTTGCTGACTCATGCTCACGAAGACACTCAGACCCACGATTGTCCTCCCTTAGGTCCCATCTTTCTGTGTGTTAATATATGCTGAAAACAACTCCAATCACAGCCCCTGAACGAAGTCTCAAAGAATTTATCTGTCACTCACTGCCTTTATTTTGCAGTTTATTTTTCTCACCGTGTGTAGCCGATTTTCCGTGCTGTGTTGCTTGCTGTTGTGCATCCACTAGATTCTCTTCCAGAGAGACATAGATAAATTGTTTTTCAAATTCTGACCGGTTGTCAATAATCTTTTCTGGTGTGTAAAGTGGGCTGAGTTCAGTCCTTTGAGGTTTAGAGTAAGTTGTCTTGATTCCCTCCTTGGACTATATGGAATGGTATCTGTGCTCATTGAAAACACCTGGTTTTTCCTCACCTCATGTGACCTTTGCGCTCCTACAGGCATAAGTGTGTTTGCTAAATGTGTAATTCTCTCTGTCGTCGGCCATTTCGTTCAAGGGACGCAATTGTATATTCCACCTGTACCTCATATCTTTGATAAACCACATTTTTCTATGTGACTAAATTCACTGAGAATGATTGTAACTAAGAACACTCCGGTGGCGCCAAGTGACGTTATTTCATTGATTTCCTGGCTCTGTAATATATCATTGTAGATAAGAATCACATATTCTTCATCCATGTTTTCCGTCCAAGGATATTTAGATTGTATCCTAGTCGAGGCTTTTGTAAAGAGAGCAGCAGTAAACGTTGGGTTGCCTGTGACCTGAGGTTCTTTGGTTTTCCTGAAAATATACGTCCTTGAATGGAAGTGTCCTATGTGCTGTAGCATTGTTTCTTACTTTATCTTCGAATACACCATAGAATTGGCCCGGGTGCCGATTGCAATTGGTCATCCCACAATCCACAAAATGTGGGTACGATTTACCTCCACGTTACCCTGCATTTCTGGTCTTTACACTTTTCGTACATGACCCTTTGTTTTGATGGGAAGTGATAGCATTATGTAGGGTTGATTTGCACCGAGCCCCTGCCTTGTTGCCCAAAAATGGTGTATGCCTTTATCCTAAGGATATTCAGGATAAAGGCATACACCCTTTTTCGACAAAGGCATGTTTGAAGAAGTACTGCCACATCCTATGTTCTTGCCAGGCGAGACGCTTCTCCCTCTTGAAATCCCAGTTTTGCAATTCTGCCTTGCTCTCAAGTTCTTTTCTCTGGTTCAACCCAAGTCATTTTTCCCCATTACGTGCCTTTTACCATCCTGCAGGGCCATGAATTATAGGCTCCCTGAGATCCCCGGCTCAAATTCCCACTTTCGGAACTGGTCCCAAAGCAGCAGGAAATTTTCAAGCCCAATTCTCCTTCTGAGAGCAAGCTTAGACTTGGGTCAATTCTTGTTCAGCATTGGAAATTAGAGCGCCATGTGCCTGTCCAAATATATAGCCATCGTCTCTTATTCTTCCCCGTTGTAGTTCATCCATGGAACCAATTCCAAGTTATAAGTAAGAGTGTTTTGAAAGTGCTGACTTCCCCAATTGGGTATATTTTCAGAAAAGCGGCTGAAAGCTTGAACCCGAGCACCAGGATATGAGAAGATGAGGTGGCTTTTCATGTTTTTTGCCGTTCCAATGGGGTAGCATCCTGTGGCTGTCCCATGCATGTGTTCGCTGTAGGAAGGGTCGTCTGCGTTTGGAGATTTCGGGTCCATGGAATCAGGAAAAGGCAGTGTTATTCGACAAGGGCTGCATTTGCTGACTCATGCTCACGAAGACACTCAGACCCACGAGTGTCCTCCCTTAGGTCCCATCCTTCTGTGTGTTAATATATGCTCAAAACAACTTCAATGACAGCCCCTGAACGAAGTCTCGAAGAATTTATCTCTCACTCACTGCCTTTATTTTTCTCACGGGGTGTAGCCGATTTTCAGTGCTGTGTTGCTTGCTGCTGTGCATCCACTTGATTCTCTTCCAGAGAGACATCGATAAATTCTTTTTCAAATTCTAACCAGTTGTAAATAATCTTTTCTGGTGTGTAAAGTGGGCTGAGTTCAGTCCTTTGAGGTGTAGAGTAAGTTGTCTTGATTCCCTCTTTGGTCTATATGGAATGGTATCTGTGCTCATTGAAAACACCTGGTTTCTCCTCACCTCAAGTGACCTTCGCGCTCCTACAGGCATAAGTGTGTTTGCTAAAGGTGTGATGCTTTCTCTCGTCTGCCATTTCATTCATGGGACGCAATTTTATATTCCACCTGTACCTCATATCTTTGATAAACCACTTTTTTCTATGTGACTAAATTCACTGAGTATGATTGTAACTAAGAACACTCTGGTGGCGCCAAGTGACGTTATTTCATTGATTTCCTGGCTCTGTAATATATCATTGTAGATAAGGATCATATATTCTTCATCCATGTTTTCCGTCCAAGGAAATTTAGATTGTATCCTAGTCGAGGCTTTTGTAAAAAGAGCAGCAGTAAACTTTGGGTTGCCTGTGACCTGAGGTTCTTTGGTTTTCTTGAAAATATACGTCCTTGAGTGGAAGTGTCCTATGTGCTGTAGTTTTGTTTCTTACATTATTTTTGAATACACCATAGACTTCGCCAGGGTGCCGATTGCCATTGTTCATCCTGGAATCCACAAAATGTGGGTACGATTTACCTCCATGCTACCCTGAATTTCTAGTCTTTACACTTTTCCTAGATGACCCTTTGTTTAGATGGGAAGTGATAGCACTATGTAGTGTTGATTTGCACCGAGCCCCTGCCTGGTTGCCCATAAACGGTGTATGCCTTTTTTCGGAATATATTCAGGATAAAGGCATACACCGTTTTTCGACAAAGGCATGGTTGAAGATGTACTGCCACATTCTAGGTTCTTACCAGGCGAGACGCGTCTCCCTCTTGAAATCCCATTTTTGCAATTCTGCCTTGCTCTCAAGTTATTTTCTCTGGCTCAACCCAAGTCATTTGTCCACATTAGGTGTCTTTGACCATCCTGCAGGCCCATGAATTATAGGCTCGCTGAGATCCCCTGCTCAACTTCCCACTTTTGGAACTGGTCACAAATCAGTGGGAAATTTTCAAGCCCTATTCTCCTTCTGAGAGCAAGCTTAGACTTGGGTCACTTCTTGTTCAGCAGTTGAAATTAGAGCACCATATGCCTGTCCAAATATAATGCCATCGTGTCTTATTCTTCCCCATTGTAGTTCATCCATGGAACCAATTCCAAGCTATAAGAAAGAAGGTTTTGAAAGTGCTGACTTCCCCAAGTGGGGATATTTTCAGGAAAGTGGCTGGAAGATTGAACCCGAGCACCAGGATATGAGAAGATGAGGTGCCTTTTCATGTTTTTTCCCGTTCCAATGGGGTAGCATCCTGTGGCTGACCCATGCATGTGTTCGCTGTAGAAGGGTCGTCTACATTTGGAGATTTCGGGTCAATGGAATCAGGGCAAGGCAGTGTTATACTACAAGGGCTGCATTTGCTGACTCATGCTCACGAAGACACTCAGACCCACGATTGTCCTCCCTTAGGTCCCATCTTTCTGTGTGTTAATATATGCTGAAAACAACTCCAATCACAGCCCCTGAACGAAGTCTCGAAGAATTTATCTGTCACTCACTGCCTTTATTTTGCAGTTTATTTTTCTCACCGGGTGTAGCCGATTTTCCGTGCTGTGTTGCTTGCTGCTGTGCATCCACTAGATTCTCTTCCAGAGAGACATCGATAAATTGTTTTTCCAATTCTGACCGGTTGTCAATAATCTTTTCTGGTGTGTAAAGTGGGCTGAGTTCAGTCCTTTGAGGTTTAGAGTAAGTTGTCTTGATTCCCTCCTTGGTCTATATGGAATGGTATCTGTGCTCATTGAAAACACCTGGTTTTTCCTCACCTCATGTGACCTTTGCGCTCCTACAGGCATAAGTGTGTTTGCTAAATGTGTAATTCTCTCTGTCGTCGGCCATTTCGTTCAAGGGACGCAATTGTATATTCCACCTGTACCTCATATCTTTGATAAACCACTTTTTTCTATGTGACTAAATTCACTGAGAATGATTGTAACTAAGAACACTCCGGTGGCGCCAAGTGACGTTATTTCATTGATTTCCTGGCTCTGTAATATATCATTGTAGATAAGAATCACATATTCTTCATCCATGTTTTCCGTCCAAGGATATTTAGGTTGTATCCTAGTCGAGGCTTTTGTAAAGAGAGCAGCAGTAAACGTTGGGTTGCCTGTGACCTGAGGTTCTTGGGTTTTCCTGAAAATATACGTCCTTGAATGGAAGTGTCCTATGTGCTGTAGCATTGTTTCTTACTTTATCTTCGAATACACCATAGAATTGGCCCGGGTGCCGATTGCAATTGGTCATCCCACAATCCACAAAATGTGGGTACGATTTACCTCCACGTTACCCTGCATTTCTGGTCTTTACACTTTTCGTACATGACCCTTTGTTTTGATGGGAAGTGATAGCATTATGTAGGGTTGATTTGCACCGAGCCCCTGCCTTGTTGCCCAAAAATGGTGTATGCCTTTATCCTAAAGATATTCAGGATAAAGGCATACACCCTTTTTCGACAAAGGCATGTTTGAAGAAGTACTGCCACATCCTATGTTCTTGCCAGGCGAGACGCTTCTCCCTCTTGAAATCCCAGTTTTGCAATTCTGCCTTGCTCTCAAGTTCTTTTCTCTGGTTCAACCCAAGTCATTTTTCCCCATTACGTGCCTTTTACCATCCTGCAGGGCCATGAATTATAGGCTCCCTGAGATCCCCGGCTCAAATTCCCACTTTCGGAACTGGTCCCAAAGCAGCAGGAAATTTTCAAGCCCAATTCTCCTTCTGAGAGCAAGCTTAGACTTGGGTCAATTCTTGTTCAGCATTGGAAATTAGAGCGCCATGTGCCTGTCCAAATATATAGCCATCGTCTCTTATTCTTCCCCGTTGTAGTTCATCCATGGAACCAATTCCAAGTTATAAGTAAGAGTGTTTTGAAAGTGCTGACTTCCCCAATTGGGTATATTTTCAGAAAAGCGGCTGAAAGCTTGAACCCGAGCACCAGGATATGAGAAGATGAGGTGGCTTTTCATGTTTTTTGCCGTTCCAATGGGGTAGCATCCTGTGGCTGTCCCATGCATGTGTTCGCTGTAGGAAGGGTCGTCTGCGTTTGGAGATTTCGGGTCCATGGAATCAGGAAAAGGCAGTGTTATTCGACAAGGGCTGCATTTGCTGACTCATGCTCACGAAGACACTCAGACCCACGAGTGTCCTCCCTTAGGTCCCATCCTTCAGTGTGTTAAAATATGCTCAAAACAACTTCAATGACAGCCCCTGAACTAAGTCTCGAAGAATGTATCTCTCACTCACTGCCTTTATTTTTCTCACGGGGTGTAGCCGATTTTCAGTGCTGTGTTGCTTGCTGCTGTGCATCCACTTGATTCTCTTCCAGAGAGACATCGATAAATTCTTTTTCAAATTCTAACCAGTTGTCAATAATCTTTTCTGGTGTGTAAAGTGGGCTGAGTTCAGTCCTTTGAGGTGTAGAGTAAGTTGTCTTGATTCCCTCTTTGGTCTATATGGAATGGTATCTGTGCTCATTGAAAACACCTGGTTTCTCCTCACCTCAAGTGACCTTAGCGCTCCTACAGGCATAAGTGTGTTTGCTAAATGTGTGATGCTTTCTCTCGTCTGCCATTTCATTCATGGGACGCAATTTTATATTCCACCTGTACCTCATATCTTTGATAAACCACTTTTTTCTATGTGACTAAATTCACTGAGTATGATTGTAACTAAGAACACTCTGGTGGCCCCAAGTGACGTTATTTCATTGATTTCCTGGCTCTGTAATATATCATTGTAGATAAGGATCACATATTCTTCATCCATGTTTTCCGTCCAAGGAAATTTAGATTGTATCCTAGTCGAGGCTTTTGTAAAAAGAGCAGCAGTAAACTTTGGGTTGCCTGTGACCTGAGGTTCTTTGGTTTTCTTGAAAATATACGTCCTTGAGTGGAAGTGTCCTATTTGCTGTAGCTTTGTTTCTTACATTATTTTTGAATACACCATAGACTTCGCCAGGGTGCCGATTGCCATTGTTCATCCTGGAATCGACAAAATGTGGGTACGATTTACCTCCATGCTACCCTGAATTTCTAGTCTTTACACTTTTCGTAGATGACCCTTGGTTTAGATGGGAAGTGATAGCACTATGTAGTGTTGATTTGCACCGAGCCCCTGCCTGGTTGCCCAAAAATGGTGTATGCCTTTATCCTAAAGATATTCAGGATAAAGGCATACACCGTTTTTCGATAAAGGCTTGGTTGAAGAAGTACTGCCACATTCTAGGTTCTTACCAGGCGAGACGCGTCTCCCTCTTGAAATCCCATTTTTGCAATTCTGCCTTGCTCTCAAGTTCTTTTCTCTGGCTCAACCCAAGTCATTTGTCCACATTAGGTGTCTTTGACCATCCTGCAGGCCCATGAATTATAGGCTCGCTGAGATCCCCTGCTCAACTTCCCACTTTTGGAACTGGTCACAAATCAGCGGGAAATTTTCAAGCCCTATTCTCCTTCTGAGAGCAAGCTTAGACTTGGGTCAATTCTTGTTCAGAAGTTGAAATTAGAGCACCATATGCCTGTCCAAATATATAGGCATCGTGTCTTATTCTTCCCCGTTGTAGTTCATCCATGGAACCAATTCCAAGCTATAAGAAAGAAGGTTTTGAAAGTGCTGACTTCCGCAAGTGGTGATATTTTCAGGAAAGTGGCTGGAAGCTTGAACCCGAGCACCAGGATATGAGAAGATGAGGTGCCTTTTCATGTTTTTTCCCGTTCCAATGGGGTAGCATCCTGTGGCTGACCCATGCATGTGTTCGCTGTAGAAGGGTCGTCTACATTTGGAGATTTCGGGTCAATGGAATCAGGGCAGGGCAGTGTTATTCTACAAGGGCTGCATTTGCTGACTCATGCTCACGAAGACACTCAGACCCACGATTGTCCTCCCTTAGGTCCCAATTTTCTGTGTGTTAATATATGCTGAAAACAACTCCAATCACAGCCCCTGAATGAAGTCTCGAAGAATTTATCTGTCACTCACTGCCTTTATTTTGCAGTTTATTTTTCTCACCGGGTGTAGCCGATTTTCCGTGCTGTGTTGCTTGCTGCTGTGCATCCACTAGATTCTCTTCCAGAGAGACATCGATAAATTGTTTTTCAAATTCTGACCGGTTGTCAATAATCTTTTCTGGTGTGTAAAGTGGGCTGAGTTCAGTCCTTTGAGGTTTAGAGTAAGTTGTCTTGATTCCCTCCTTGGTCTATATGGAATGGTATCTGTGCTCATTGAAAACACCTGGTTTTTCCTCACCTCATGTGACCTTTGCGCTCCTACAGGCATAAGTGTGTTTGCTAAATGTGTAATTCTCTCTGTCGTCTGCCATTTCGTTCAAGGGACGCAATTGTATATTCCACCTGTACCTCATATCTTTGATAAACCACTTTTTTCTATGTGACTAAATTCACTGAGAATGATTGTAACTAAGAACACTCCGGTGGCGCCAAGTGACGTTATTTCATTGATTTCCTGGCTCTGTAATATATCATTGTGGATAAGAATCACATATTCTTCATCCATGTTTTCCGTCCAAGGAAATTTAGATTGTATCCTAGTCGAGGCTTTTGTAAAGAGAGCAGCAGTAAACGTTGGGTTGCCTGTGACCTGAGGTTCTTGGGTTTTCCTGAAAATATACGTCCTTGAATGGAAGTGTCCTATGTGCTGTAGCATTGTTTCTTACTTTATATTCGAATACACCATAGAATTGGCCCGGGTGCCAATTGCAATTGGTCATCCCACAATCCACAAAATGTGGGTACGATTTACCTCCACGTTACCCTGCATTTCTGGTCTTTACACTTTTCGTACATGACCCTTTGTTTTGATGGGAAGTGATAGCATTATGTAGTGTTGATTTGCACCGAGCCCCTGCCTGGTTGCCCAAAAATGGTGTATGCCTTTATCCTAAAGATATTCAGGATAAAGGCATACACCCTTTTTCGACAAGGCATGTTTGAAGAAGTACTGCCACATCCTATGTTTTTGCCAGGCGAGACGCTTCTCCCTCTTGAAATCCCAGTTTTGCAATTCTGCCTTGCTCTCAAGTTCTTTTCTCTGGTTCAACCCAAGTCATTTTTCCCCATTACGTGCCTTTTACCATCCTGCAGGGCCATGAATTATAGGCTCCCTGAGATCCCCGGCTCAACTTCCCACTTTCGGAACTGGTCCCAAAGCAGCAGGAAATTTTCAAGCCCAATTCTCGTTCTGAGGGCAAGCTTAGACTTGGGTCAATTCTTGTTCAGCATTGGAAATTAGAGCGCCATCTGCCTGTCCAAATATATAGCCATCGTCTCTTATTCTTCCCCGTTGTAGTTCATCCATGGAACCAATTCCAAGTTATAAGTAAGAGTGTTTTGAAAGTGCTGACTTCCCCAATTGGGTATATTTTCAGAAAAGCGGCTGAAAGCTTGAACCCGAGCACCAGGATATGAGAAGATGAGGTGGCTTTTCATGTTTTTTGCCGTTCCAATGGGGTAGCATCCTGTGGCTGTCCCATGCATGTGTTCGCTGTAGGAAGGGTCGTCTGCGTTTGGAGATTTCGGGTCCATGGAATCAGGAAAAGGCGGTGTTATTCGACAAGGGCTGCATTTGCTGACTCATGCTCACGAAGACACTCAGACCCACGAGTGTCCTCCCTTAGGTCCGATCCTTCTGTGTGTTAATATATGATCAAAACAACTTCAATGACAGCCCCTGAACGAAGTCTCGAAGAATTTATCTCTCACTCACTGCCTTTATTTTTCTCACGGGGTGTAGCCGATTTTCAGTGCTGTGTTGCTTGCTGCTGTGCATCCACTTGATTCTCTTCCAGAGAGACATCGATAAATTGTTTTTCAAATTCTAACCAGTTGTAAATAATCTTTTCTGGTGTGTAAAGTGGGCTGAGTTCAGTCCTTTGAGGTGTAGAGTAAGTTGTCTTGATTCCCTCTTTGGTCTATATGGAATGGTATCTGTGCTCATTGAAAACACCTGTTTTTTCCTCACCTCAAGTGACCTTCGCGCTCCTACAGGCATAAGTGTGTTTCCTAAATGTGTGATGCTTTCTCTCGTCCGCCATTTCATTCATGGGACGCAATTTTATATTCCACCTGTACCTCATATCTTTGATAAACCACTTTTTTCTATGTGACTAAATTCACTGAGAATGATTGTAACTAAGAACACTCTGGTGGCGCCAAGTGACGTTATTTCATTGATTTCCTGGCTCTGTAATATATCATTGTAGATAAGGATCACATATTCTTCATCCATGTTTTCCGTCCAAGGAAATTTAGATTGTATCCTAGTCGAGGCTTTTGTAAAAAGAGCAGCAGTAAACTGTGGGTTGCCTGTGACCTGAGGTTCTTTGGTTTTCTTGAAAATATACGTCCTTGAGTGGAAGTGTCCTGTGTGCTGTAGCTTTGTTTCTTACATTATTTTTGAATACACCATAGACTTCGCCAGGGTGCCGATTGCCATTGTTCATCCTGGAATCCACAAAATGTGGGTACGATTTACCTCCATGCTACCCTGAATTTCTAGTCTTTACACTTTTCGTAGATGACCCTTGGTTTAGATGGGAAGTGATAGCACTATGTAGTGTTGATTTGCACCGAGCCCCTGCCTGGTTGCACAAAAACGGTGTATGCCTTTATTCGGAATATATTCAGGATAAAGGCATACACCGTTTTTCGACAAAGGCTTGGTTGAAGAAGTACTGCCACATTCTAGGTTCTTACCAGGCGAGACGCGTCTCCCTCTTGAAATCCCATTTTTGCAATTCTGCCTTGCTCTCAAGTTCTTTTCTCTGGCTCAACCCAAGTCATTTGTCCACATTAGGTGTCTTTGACCATCCTGCAGGCCCATGAATTATAGGCTCGCTGAGATCCCCTGCTCAACTTCCCACTTTTGGAACTGGTCACAAATCAGCGGGAAATTTTCAAGCCCTATTCTCCTTCTGAGAGCAAGCTTAGACTTGGGTCAATTCTTGTTCAGCAGTTGAAATTAGAGCACCATATGCCTGTCCAAATATATAGGCATCGTGTCTTATTCTTCCCCGTTGTAGTTCATCCATGGAACCAATTCCAAGCTATAAGAAAGAAGGTTTTGAAAGTGCTGACTTCCCCAAGTGGGGATATTTTCAGGAAAGTGGCTGGAAGCTTGAACCCGAGCACCAGGATATGAGAAGATGAGGTGCCTTTTCATGTTTTTTCCCGTTCCAATGGGGTAGCATCCTGTGGCTGACCCATGCATGTGTTCGCTGTAGAAGGGTCGTCTACATTTGGAGATTTCGGGTCAATGGAATCAGGGCAGGGCAGTGTTATTCTGCAAGGGCTGCATTTGCTGACTCATGCTCACGAAGACACTCAGACCCACGATTGTCCTCCCTTAGGTCCCAATTTTCTGTGTGTTAATATATGCTGAAAACAACTCCAATCACAGCCCCTGAACGAAGTCTCGAAGAATTTATCTGTCACTCACTGCCTTTATTTTGCAGTTTATTTTTCTCACCGGGTGTAGCCGATTTTCCGTGCTGTGTTGCTTGCTGCTGTGCATCCACTAGATTCTCTTCCAGAGAGACATCGATAAATTGTTTTTCAAATTCTGACCGGTTGTCAATAATCTTTTCTGGTGTGTAAAGTGGGCTGAGTTCAGTCCTTTGAGGTTTAGAGTAAGTTGTCTTGATTCCCTCCTTGGTCTATATGGAATGGTATCTGTGCTCATTGAAAACACCTGGTTTTTCCTCACCTCATGTGACCTTTGCGCTCCTACAGGCATAAGTGTGTTTGCTAAATGTGTAATTCTCTCTGTCGTCTGCCATTTCGTTCAAGGGACGCAATTGTATATTCCACCTGTACATCATATCTTTGATAAACCACTTTTTGCTATGTGACTAAATTCACTGAGAATGATTGTAACTAAGAACACTCCGGTGGCGCCAAGTGACGTTATTTCATTGATTTCCTGGCTCTGTAATATATCATTGTGGATAAGAATCACATATTCTTCATCCATGTTTTCCGTCCAAGGAAATTTAGATTGTATCCTAGTCGAGGCTTTTGTAAAGAGAGCAGCAGTAAACGTTGGGTTGCCTGTGACCTGAGGTTCTTGGGTTTTCCTGAAAATATACGTCCTTGAATGGAAGTGTCCTATGTGCTGTAGCATTGTTTCTTACTTTATCTTCGAATACACCATAGAATTGGCCAGGGTGCCGATTGCAATTGGTCATCCCACAATCCACAAAATGTGGGTACGATTTACCTCCACGTTACCCTGCATTTCTGGTCTTTACACTTTTCGTACAAGACCCTTTGTTTTGATGGGAAGTGATAGCATTATGTAGTGTTGATTTGCACCGAGCCCCTGCCTGGTTGCCCAAAAATGGTGTATGCCTTTATCCTAAAGATATTCAGGATAAAGGCATACACCCTTTTTCGACAAAGGCATGTTTGAAGAAGTACTGCCACATCCTATGTTCTTGCCAGGCGAGACGCTTCTCCCTCTTGAAATCCCAGTTTTGCAATTCTGCCTTGCTCTCAAGTTCTTTTCTCTGGTTCAACCCAAGTCATTTTTCCCCATTACGTGCCTTTTCCCATCCTGCAGGGCAATGAATTATAGGCTCCCTGAGATCCCCGGCTCAACTTCCCACTTTCGGAACTGGTCCCAAAGCAGCAGGAAATTTTCAAGCCCAATTCTCCTTCTGAGAGCAAGCTTAGACTTGGGTCAATTCTTGTTCAGCATTGGAAATTAGAGCGCCATGTGCCTGTCCAAATATATAGCCATCGTCTCTTATTCTTCCCCGTTGTAGTTCATCCATGGAACCAATTCCAAGTTATAAGTAAGAGTGTTTTGAAAGTGCTGACTTCCCCAATTGGGTATATTTTCAGAAAAGCGGCTGAAAGCTTGAACCCGAGCACCAGGATATGAGAAGATGAGGTGGCTTTTCATGTTTTTTGCCGTTCCAATGGGTAGCATCCTGTGGCTGTCCCATGCATGTGTTCGCTGTAGGAAGGGTCGTCTGCGTTTGGAGATTTCGGGTCCATGGAATCAGGAAAAGGCAGTGTTATTCGACAAGGGCTGCATTTGCTGACTCATGCTCACGAAGACACTCAGACCCACGAGTGTCCTCCCTTAGGTCCCATCCTTCTGTGTGTTAATATATGCTCAAAACAACTTCAATGACAGCCCCTGAACTAAGTCTCGAAGAATTTATCTCTCACTCACTGCCTTTATTTTTCTCACGGGGTGTAGCCGATTTTCAGTGCTGTGTTGCTTGCTGCTGTGCATCCACTTGATTCTCTTCCAGAGAGACATCGATAAATTGTTTTTCAAATTCTAACCAGTTGTAAATAATCTTTTCTGGTTTGTAAAGTGGGCTGAGTTCAGTCCTTTGAGGTGTAGAGTAAGTTGTCTTGATTCCCTCTTTGGTCTGTATGGAATGGTATCTGTGCTCATTGAAAACACCTGGTTTCTCCTCACCTCAAGTGACCTTCGCGCTCCTACAGGCATAAGTGTGTTTGCTAAATCTGTGATGCTTTCTCTCGTCTGCCATTTCATTCATGGGACGCAATTTTATATTCCACCTGTACCTCATATCTTTGATAAACCACTTTTTTCTATGTGACTAAATTCACTGAGTATGATTGTAACTAAGAACACTCTGGTGGCCCCAAGTGACGTTATTTCATTGATTTCCTGGCTCTGTAATATATCATTGTAGATAAGGATCACATATTCTTCATCCATGTTTTCCGTCCAAGGAAATTTAGATTGTATCCTAGTCGAGGCTTTTGTAAAGAGAGCAGCAGTAAACGTTGGGTTGCCTGTGACCTGAGGTTCTTTGGTTTTCCTGAAAATATACGTCCTTGAATGGAAGTGTCCTATGTGCTGTAGCATTGTTTCTTACTTTATCTTCGAATACACCATAGAATTGGCCCGGGTGCCGATTGCAATTGGTCATCCCACAATCCACAAAATGTGGGTACGATTTACCTCCACGTTACCCTGCATTTCTGGTCTTTACACTTTTCGTACATGACCCTTTGTTTTGATGGGAAGTGATAGCATTATGTAGTGTTGATTTGCACCGAGCCCCTGCCTGGTTGCCCAAAAATGGTGTATGCCTTTATCCTAAAGATATTCAGGATAAAGGCATACACCCTTTTTCGACAAAGGCATGTTTGAAGAAGTACTGCCACATCCTATGTTCTTGCCAGGCGAGACGCTTCTCCCTCTTGAAATCCCAGTTTTGCAATTCTGCCTTGCTCTCAAGTTCTTTTCTCTGGTTCAACCCAAGTCATTTTTCCCCATTACGTGCCTTTTACCATCCTGCAGGGCCATGAATTATAGGCTCCCTGAGATCCCCGGCTCAACTTCCCACTTTCGGAACTGGTCCCAAAGCAGCAGGAAATTTTCAAGCCCAATTCTCGTTCTGAGGGCAAGCTTAGACTTGGGTCAATTCTTGTTCAGCATTGGAAATTAGAGCGCCATCTGCCTGTCCAAATATATAGCCATCGTCTCTTATTCTTCCCCGTTGTAGTTCATCCATGGAACCAATTCCAAGTTATAAGTAAGAGTGTTTTGAAAGTGCTGACTTCCCCAATTGGGTATATTTTCAGAAAAGCGGCTGAAAGCTTGAACCCGAGCACCAGGATATGAGAAGATGAGGTGGCTTTTCATGTTTTTTGCCGTTCCAATGGGGTAGCATCCTGTGGCTGTCCCATGCATGTGTTCGCTGTAGGAAGGGTCGTCTGCGTTTGGAGATTTCGGGTCCATGGAATCAGGAAAAGGCAGTGTTATTCGACAAGGGCTGCATTTGCTGACTCATGCTCACGAAGACACTCAGACCCACGAGTGTCCTCCCTTAGGTCCGATCCTTCTGTGTGTTAATATACGATCAAAACAACTTCAATGACAGCCCCTGAACGAAGTCTCGAAGAATTTATCTCTCACTCACTGCCTTTATTTTTCTCACGGGGTGTAGCCGATTTTCAGTGCTGTGTTGCTTGCTGCTGTGCATCCACTTGATTCTCTTCCAGAGAGACATCGATAAATTGTTTTTCAAATTCTAACCAGTTGTAAATAATCTTTTCTGGTGTGTAAAGTGGGCTGAGTTCAGTCCTTTGAGGTGTAGAGTAAGTTGTCTTGATTCCCTCTTTGGTCTATATGGAATGGTATCTGTGCTCATTGAAAACACCTGTTTTTTCCTCACCTCAAGTGACCTTCGCGCTCCTACAGGCATAAGTGTGTTTGCTAAATGTGTGATGCTTTCTCTCGTCTGCCATTTCATTCATGGGACGCAATTTTATATTCCACCTGTACCTCATATCTTTGATAAACCACTTTTTTCTATGTGACTAAATTCACTGAGAATGATTGTAACTAAGAACACTCTGGTGGCGCCAAGTGACGTTATTTCATTGATTTCCTGGCTCTGTAATATATCATTGTAGATAAGGATCACATATTCTTCATCCATGTTTTCCGTCCAAGGAAATTTAGATTGTATCCTAGTCGAGGCTTTTGTAAAAAGAGCAGCAGTAAACTGTGGGTTGCCTGTGACCTGAGGTTCTTTGGTTTTCTTGAAAATATACGTCCTTGAGTGGAAGTGTCCTGTGTGCTGTAGCTTTGTTTCTTACATTATTTTTGAATACACCATAGACTTCGCCAGGGTGCCGATTGCCATTGTTCATCCTGGAATCCACAAAATGTGGGTACGATTTACCTCCATGCTACCCTGAATTTCTAGTCTTTACACTTTTCGTAGATGACCCTTGGTTTAGATGGGAAGTGATAGCACTATGTAGTGTTGATTTGCACCGAGCCCCTGCCTGGTTGCACAAAAACGGTGTATGCCTTTATTCGGAATATATTCAGGATAAAGGCATACACCGTTTTTCGACAAAGGCTTGGTTGAAGAAGTACTGCCACATTCTAGGTTCTTACCAGGCGAGACGCGTCTCCCTCTTGAAATCCCATTTTTGCAATTCTGCCTTGCTCTCAAGTTCTTTTCTCTGGCTCAACCCAAGTCATTTGTCCACATTAGGTGTCTTTGACCATCCTGCAGGCCCATGAATTATAGGCTCGCTGAGATCCCCTGCTCAACTTCCCACTTTTGGAACTGGTCACAAATCAGCGGGAAATTTTCAAGCCCTATTCTCCTTCTGAGAGCAAGCTTAGACTTGGGTCAATTCTTGTTCAGCAGTTGAAATTAGAGCACCATATGCCTGTCCAAATATATAGGCATCGTGTCTTATTCTTCCCCATTGTAGTTCATCCATGGAACCAATTCCAAGCTATAAGAAAGAAGGTTTTGAAAGTGCTGACTTCCCCAAGTGGGGATATTTTCAGGAAAGTGGCTGGAAGCTTGAACCCGAGCACCAGGATATGAGAAGATGAGGTGCCTTTTCATGTTTTTTCCCGTTCCAATGGGGTAGCATCCTGTGGCTGACCCATGCATGTGTTCGCTGTAGAAGGGTCGTCTACATTTGGAGATTTCGGGTCAATGGAATCAGGGCAGGGCAGTGTTATTCTGCAAGGGCTGCATTTGCTGACTCATGCTCACGAAGACACTCAGACCCACGATTGTCCTCCCTTAGGTCCCAATTTTCTGTGTGTTAATATATGCTGAAAACAACTCCAATCACAGCCCCTGAACGAAGTCTCGAAGAATTTATCTGTCACTCACTGCCTTTATTTTGCAGTTTATTTTTCTCACCGGGTGTAGCCGATTTTCCGTGCTGTGTTGCTTGCTGCTGTGCATCCACTAGATTCTCTTCCAGAGAGACATCGATAAATTGTTTTTCAAATTCTGACCGGTTGTCAATAATCTTTTCTGGTGTGTAAAGTGGGCTGAGTTCAGTCCTTTGAGGTTTAGAGTAAGTTGTCTTGATTCCCTCCTTGGTCTATATGGAATGGTATCTGTGCTCATTGAAAACACCTGTTTTTTCCTCACCTCATGTGACCTTTGCGCTCCTACAGGCATAAGTGTGTTTGCTAAATGTGTAATTCTCTCTGTCGTCTGCCATTTCGTTCAAGGGACGCAATTGTATATTCCACCTGTACCTCATATCTTTGATAAACCACTTTTTGCTATGTGACTAAATTCACTGAGAATGATTGTAACTAAGAACACTCCGGTGGCGCCAAGTGACGTTATTTCATTGATTTCCTGGCTCTGTAATATATCATTGTGGATAAGAATCACATATTCTTCATCCATGTTTTCCGTCCAAGGAAATTTAGATTGTATCCTAGTCGAGGCTTTTGTAAAGAGAGCAGCAGTAAACGTTGGGTTGCCTGTGACCTGAGGTTCTTGGGTTTTCCTGAAAATATACGTCCTTGAATGGAAGTGTCCTATGTGCTGTAGCATTGTTTCTTACTTTATCTTCGAATACACCATAGAATTGGCCAGGGTGCCGATTGCAATTGGTCATCCCACAATCCACAAAATGTGGGTACGATTTACCTCCACGTTACCCTGCATTTCTGGTCTTTACACTTTTCGTACATGACCCTTTGTTTTGATGGGAAGTGATAGCATTATGTAGTGTTGATTTGCACCGAGCCCCTGCCTGGTTGCCCAAAAATGGTGTATGCCTTTATCCTAAAGATATTCAGGATAAAGGCATACACCCTTTTTCGACAAAGGCATGTTTGAAGAAGTACTGCCACATCCTATGTTCTTGCCAGGCGAGACGCTTCTCCCTCTTGAAATCCCAGTTTTGCAATTCTGCCGTGCTCTCAAGTTCTTTTCTCTGGTTCAACCCAAGTCATTTTTCCCCATTACGTGCCTTTTACCATCCTGCAGGGCAATGAATTATAGGCTCCCTGAGATCCCCGGCTCAACTTCCCACTTTCGGAACTGGTCCCAAAGCAGCAGGAAATTTTCAAGCCCAATTCTCCTTCTGAGAGCAAGCTTAGACTTGGGTCAATTCTTGTTCAGCCTTGGAAATTAGAGCGCCATGTGCCTGTCCAAATATATAGCCATCGTCTCTTATTCTTCCCCGTTGTAGTTCATCCATGGAACCAATTCCAAGTTATAAGTAAGAGTGTTTTGAAAGTGCTGACTTCCCCAATTGGGTATATTTTCAGAAAAGCGGCTGAAAGCTTGAACCCGAGCACCAGGATATGAGAAGATGAGGTGGCTTTTCATGTTTTTTGCCATTCCAATGGGGTAGCATCCTGTGGCTGTCCCATGCATGTGTTCGCTGTAGGAAGGGTCGTCTGCGTTTGGAGATTTCGGGTCCATGGAATCAGGAAAAGGCAGTGTTATTCGACAAGGGCTGCATTTGCTGACTCATGCTCACGAAGACACTCAGACCCACGAGTATCCTCCCTTAGGTCCGATCCTTCTGTGTGTTAATATATGCTCAAAACAACTTCAATGACAGCCCCTGAACTAAGTCTCGAAGAATTTATCTCTCACTCACTGCCTTTATTTTTCTCACGGGGTGTAGCCGATTTTCAGTGCTGTGTTGCTTGCTGCTATGCATCCACTTGATTCTCTTCCAGAGAGACATCGATAAATTGTTTTTCGAATTCTAACCAGTTGTAAATAATCTTTTCTGGTGTGTAAAGTGGGCTGAGTTCAGTCCTTTGAGGTGTAGAGTAAGTTGTCTTGATTCCCTCTTTGGTCTATATGGAATGGTATCTGTGCTCATTGAAAACACCTGGTTTTTCCTCACCTCAAGTGACCTTCGCGCTCCTACAGGCATAAGTGTGTTTGCTAAATGTGTGATGCTTTCTCTCGTCTGCCATTTCATTCATGGGACGCAATTTTATATTCCACCTGTACCTCATATCTTTGATAAACCACTTTTTTCTATGTGACTAAATTCACTGAGAATGATTGTAACTAAGAACACTCTGGTGGCGCCAAGTGACGTTATTTCATTGATTTCCTGGCTCTGTAATATATCATTGTAGATAAGGATCACATATTCTTCATCCATGTTTTCCGTCCAAGGAAATTTAGATTGTATCCTAGTCGAGGCTTTTGTAAAAAGAGCAGCAGTAAACTGTGGGTTGCCTGTGACCTGAGGTTCTTTGGTTTTCTTGAAAATATACGTCCTTGAGTGGAAGTGTCCTATATGCTGTAGCTTTGTTTCTTACATTATTTTTGAATACACCATAGACTTCGCCAGGGTGCCGATTGCCATTGTTCATCCTGGAATCCACAAAATGTGGGTACGATTTACCTCCATGCTACCCTGAATTTCTAGTCTTTACACTTTTCGTAGATGACCCTTGGTTTAGATGGGAAGTGATAGCACTATGTAGTGTTGATTTGCACCGAGCCCCTGCCTGGTTGCCCGAAAACGGTGTATGCCTTTATTCGGAATATATTCAGGATAAAGGCATACACCGTTTTTCGACAAAGGCATGGTTGAAGAAGTACTGCCACATTCTAGGTTCTTACCAGGCGAGACGCGTCTCCCTCTTGAAATCCCATTTTTGCAATTCTGCCTTGCTCTCAAGTTCTTTTCTCTGGCTCAACCCAAGTCATTTGTCCACATTAGGTGTCTTTGACCATCCTGCAGGCCCATGAATTATAGGCTCGCTGAGATCCCCTGCTCAACTTCCCACTTTCGGAACTGGTCACAAATCAGCGGGAAATTTTCAAGCCCTATTCTCCTTCTGAGAGCAAGCTTAGACTTGGGTCAATTCTTGTTCAGCAGTTGAAATTAGAGCACCATATGCCTGTCCAAATATATAGGCATCGTGTCTTATTCTTCCCCGTTGTAGTTCATCCATGGAACCAATTCCAAGCGATAAGAAAGAAGGTTTTGAAAGTGCTGACTTCCCCAAGTGGGGATATTTTCAGGAAAGTGGCTGGAAGCTTGAACCCGAGCACCAGGATATGAGAAGATGAGGTGCCTTTTCATGTTTTTTCCCGTTCCAATGGGGTAGCATCCTGTGGCTGACCCATGCATGTGTTCGCTGTAGAAAGGTCGTCTACATTTGGAGATTTCGGGTCAATGGAATCAGGGCAAGGCAGTGTTATTCTACAAGGGCTGCATTTGCTGACTCATGCTCACGAAGACACTCAGACCCACGATTGTCCTCCCTTAGGTCCCATCTTTCTGTGTGTTAATATATGCTCAAAACAACTCCAATCACAGCCCCTGAACGAAGTCTCGAAGAATTTATCTGTCACTCACTGCCTTTATTTTGCAGTTTATTTTTCTCACCGGGTGTAGCCGATTTTCCGTGCTGTGTGGCTTGCTGCTGTGCATCCACTAGATTCTCTTCCAGAGAGACATAGATAAATTGTTTTTCAAATTCTGGCCAGTTGTCAATAATCTTTTCTGGTGTGTAAAGTGGGCTGAGTTCAGTCCTTTGAGGTTTAGAGTAAGTTGTCTTGATTCCCTCCTTGGTCTATATGGAATGGTATCTGTGCTCATTGAAAACACCTGGTTTTTCCTCACCTCATGTGACCTTTGCACTCCTACAGGCATAAGTGTGTTTGCTAAATGTGTAATTCTCTCTGTCGTCTGCCATTTCGTTCAAGGGACGCAATTTTATATTCCACCTGTACCTCATATCTTTGATAAACCACTTTTTTCTATGTGACTAAATTCACTGAGAATGATTGTAACTAAGAACACTCCGGTGGCGCCAAGTGACGTTATTTCATTGATTTCCTGGCTCTGTAATATATCATTGTGGATAAGAATCATACATTCTTCATCCATGTTTTCCGTCCAAGGAAATTTAGATTGTATCCTCGTCGAGGCTTTTGTAAAGAGAGCAGCAGTAAACGTTGGGTTGCCTGTGACCTGAGGTTCTTTGGTTTTCCTGAAAATAAACGTCCTTGAATGGAAGTGTCCTATGTGCTGTAGCATTGTTTCTTACTTTATCTTCGAATACACCATAGAATTGGCCAGGGTGCCGATTGCAATTGGTCATCCCACAATCCAAAAAATGTGGGTACGATTTCCCTCCACGTTACCCTGCATTTCTGGTCTTTACACTTTTCGTACATGACCCTTTGTTTTGATGGGAAGTGATAGCATTATGTAGTGTTGATTTGCACCGAGCCCCTGCCTGGTTGCCCAAAAACGGTGTATGCCTTTATCCTAAAGATATTCAGGATAAAGGCATACACCCTTTTTCGACAAAGGCATGTTTGAAGAAGTACTGCCACATCCTAGGTTCTTACCAGGCGAGACGCTTCTCCTTCTTGAAATCCCAGTTTTGCAATTCTGCCTTGCTCTCAAGTTCTTTCCTCTGGTTCAACCCAAGTCATTTTTCCACATTACATGCCTTTTACCATCCTGCAGGGCCATGAATTATAGGCTCCCTGAGATCCCCGGCTCAACTTCCCACTTTCGGAACTGGTCCCAAAGCAGCAGGAAATTTTCAAGCCCAATTCTCCTTCTGAGAGCAAGCTTAGACTTGGGTCAATTCTTGTTCAGCCTTGGAAATTAGAGCGCCATGTGCCTGTCCAAATATATAGCCATCGTCTCTTATTCTTCCCCGTTGTAGTTCATCCATGGAACCAATTCCAAGTTATAAGTAAGAGTGTTTTGAAAGTGCTGACTTCCCCAATTGGGTATATTTTCAGAAAAGCGGCTGAAAGCTTGAACCCGAGCACCACGATATGAGAAGATGAGGTGGCTTTTCATGTTTTTTGCCGTTCCAATGGGGTAGCATCCTGTGGCTGTCCCATGCATGTGTTCGCTGTAGGAAGGGTCGTCTGTATTTGGAGATTTCGGGTCCATGGAATCAGGAAAAGGCAGTGTTATTCTACAAGGGCTGCATTTGCTGACTCATGCTCACGAAGACACTCAGACCCACGAGTGTCCTCCCTTAGGTCCCATCCTTCTGTGTGTTAATATATGCTCAAAACAACTTCAATGACAGCCCCTGAACTAAGTCTCGAAGAATTTATCTCTCACTCACTGCCTTTATTTTTCTCACGGGGTGTAGCCGATTTTCATTTCTGTGTTGCTTGCTGCTGTGCATCCACTTGATTCTCTTCCAGAGAGACATCGATAAATTCTTTTTCAAATTCTAACCAGTTGTAAATAATCTTTTCTGGTGTGTAAAGTGGGCTGAGTTCAGTCCTTTGAGGTGTAGAGTAAGTTGTCTTGATTCCCTCTTTGGTCTATATGGAATGGTATCTGTGCTCATTGAAAACACCTGGTGTTTCCTCACCTCAAGTGACCTTCGCGCTCCTACAGGCATAAGTGTGTTTGCTAAATGTGTGATGCTTTCTCTCGTCTGCCATTTCATTCATGGGACGCAATTTTATATTCCACCTGTACCTCATATCTTTGATAAACCACTTTTTTCTATGTGACTAAATTCACTGAGTATGATTGTAACTAAGAACACTCCGGTGGCGCCAAGTGACGTTATTTCATTGATTTCCTGGCTCTGTAATATATCATTGTAGATAAGGATCACATATTCTTCATCCATGTTTTCCGTCCAAGGAAATTTAGATTGTATCCTAGTCGAGGCTTTTGTAAAAAGAGCAGCAGTAAACGTTGGGTTGCCTGTGACCTGAGGTTCTTTGGTTTTCCTGAAAATAAACGTCCTTGAATGGAAGTGTCCTATGTGCTGTAGCATTGTTTCTTACTTTATCTTCGAATACACCATAGAATTGGCCAGGGTGCCGATTGCAATTGGTCATCCCACAATCCAAAAAATGTGGGTACGATTTCCCTCCACGTTACCCTGCATTTCTGGTCTTTACACTTTTCGTACATGACCCTTTGTTTTGATGGGAAGTGATAGCATTATGTAGTGTTGATTTGCACCGAGCCCCTGCCTGGTTGCCCAAAAACGGTGTATGCCTTTATCCTAAAGATATTCAGGATAAAGGCATACACCCTTTTTCGACAAAGGCATGTTTGAAGAAGTACTGCCACATCCTAGGTTCTTACCAGGCGAGACGCTTCTCCCTCTTGAAATCCCAGTTTTGCAATTCTGCCTTGCTCTCAAGTTCTTTCCTCTGGTTCAACCCAAGTCATTTTTCCACATTACATGCCTTTTACCATCCTGCAGGGCCATGAATTATAGGCTCCCTGAGATCCCCGGCTCAACTTCCCACTTTCGGAACTGGTCCCAAAGCAGCAGGAAATTTTCAAGCCCAATTCTCCTTCTGAGAGCAAGCTTAGACTTGGGTCAATTCTTGTTCAGCCTTGGAAATTAGAGCGCCATGTGCCTGTCCAAATATATAGCCATCGTCTCTTATTCTTCCCCGTTGTAGTTCATCCATGGAACCAATTCCAAGTTATAAGTAAGAGTGTTTTGAAAGTGCTGACTTCCCCAATTGGGTATATTTTCAGAAAAGCGGCTGAAAGCTTGAACCCGAGCACCACGATATGAGAAGATGAGGTGGCTTTTCATGTTTTTTGCCGTTCCAATGGGGTAGCATCCTGTGGCTGTCCCATGCATGTGTTCGCTGTAGGAAGGGTCGTCTGTATTTGGAGATTTCGGGTCCATGGAATCAGGAAAAGGCAGTGTTATTCTACAAGGGCTGCATTTGCTGACTCATGCTCACGAAGACACTCAGACCCACGAGTGTCCTCCCTTAGGTCCCATCCTTCTGTGTGTTAATATATGCTCAAAACAACTTCAATGACAGCCCCTGAACTAAGTCTCGAAGAATTTATCTCTCACTCACTGCCTTTATTTTTCTCACGGGGTGTAGCCGATTTTCATTGCTGTGTTGCTTGCTGCTGTGCATCCACTTGATTCTCTTCCAGAGAGACATCGATAAATTCTTTTTCAAATTCTAACCAGTTGTAAATAATCTTTTCTGGTGTGTAAAGTGGGCTGAGTTCAGTCCTTTGAGGTGTAGAGTAAGTTGTCTTGATTCCCTCTTTGGTCTATATGGAATGGTATCTGTGCTCATTGAAAACACCTGGTGTTTCCTCACCTCAAGTGACCTTCGCGCTCCTACAGGCATAAGTGTGTTTGCTAAATGTGTGATGCTTTCTCTCGTCTGCCATTTCATTCATGGGACGCAATTTTATATTCCACCTGTACCTCATATCTTTGATAAACCACTTTTTTCTATGTGACTAAATTCACTGAGTATGATTGTAACTAAGAACACTCCGGTGGCGCCAAGTGACGTTATTTCATTGATTTCCTGGCTCTGTAATATATCATTGTAGATAAGGATCACATATTCTTCATCCATGTTTTCCGTCCAAGGAAATTTAGATTGTATCCTAGTCGAGGCTTTTGTAAAAAGAGCAGCAGTAAACTTTGGGTTGCCTGTGACCTGAGGTTCTTTGGTTTTCTTGAAAATATACGTCCTTGAGTGGAAGTGTCCTATGTGCTGTAGCTTTGTTTCTTACATTATTTTTGAATACACCATAGACTTCACCAGGGTGCCGATTGCCATTGTTCATCCTGGAATCCACAAAATGTGGGTACGATTTACCTCCATGCTACCCTGAATTTCTAGTCTTTACACTTTTCGTAGATGACCCTTTGTTTAGATGGGAAGTGATAGCACTATGTAGTGTTGATTTGCACCGAGCCCCTGCCTGGTTGCCCGAAAACGGTGTATGCCTTTATTCGGAATATATTCAGGATAAAGGCATACACCGTTTTTTGACAAAGGCATGGTTGAAGAAGTACTGCCACATTCTAGGTTCTTACCAGGCGAGACGCGTCTCCCTCTTGAAATCCCATTTTTGCAATTAAGCCTTGCTCTCAAGTTCTTTTCTCTGGCTCAACCCAAGTCATTTGTCCACATTAGGTGTCTTTGACCATCCTGCAGGCCCATGAATTATAGGCTCCCTGAGATCCCCTGCTCAACTTCCCACTTTTGGAAGTGGTCACAAATCAGCGGGAAATTTTCAAGCCCTATTCTCCTTCTGAGAGCAAGCTTAGACTTGGGTCAATTCTTGTTCAGCAGTTGAAATTAGAGCACCATATGCCTGTCCAAATATATAGCCATCGTGTCTTATTCTTCCCCGTTGTAGTTCATCCATGGAACCAATTCCAAGCTATAAGAAAGAAGGTTTTGAAAGTGCTGACTTCCCCAAGTGGGGATATTTTCAGGAAAGTGGCTGGAAGCTTGAACCCGAGCACCAGGATATGAGAAGATGAGGTGGCTTTTCATGTTTTTTGCCGTTCCAATGGGGTAGCATCCTGTGGCTGACCCATGCATGTGTTCGCTGTAGAAGGGTCGTCTACATTTGGAGATTTCGGGTCAATGGAATCAGGGCAGGGCAGTGTTATTCTACAAGGGCTGCATTTGCTGACGCATGCTCACGAAGACACTCAGACCCACGATTGTCCTCCCTTAGGTCCCATCTTTCTGTGTGTTAATATATGCTGAAAACAACTCCAATCACAGCCCCTGAACGAAGTCTCGAAGAATTTATCTGTCACTCACTGCCTGTATTTTTCTCACGGGGTGTAGCCGATTTTCAGTGCTGTGTTGCTTGCTGCTGTGCATCCACTTGATTCTCTTCCAGAGAGACATTGATAAATTGTTTTTCAAATTCTGACCGGTTGTCAATAATCTTTTCTGGTGTGTAAAGTGGGCTGAGTTCAGTCCTTTGAGGTTTAGAGTAAGTTGTCTTGATTCCCTCCTTGGTCTATATGGAATGGTATCTGTGCTCATTGAAAACACCTGGTTTTTCCTCACCTCATGTGACCTTTGCACTCCTACAGGCATAAGTGTGTTTGCTAAATGTGTAATTCTCTCTGTCGTCTGCCATTTCGTTCAAGGGATGCAATTGTATATTCCACCTGTACCTCATATCTTTGATAAACCACTTTTTTCTATGTGACTAAATTCACTGAGAATGATTGTAACTAAGAACACTCCGGTGGCGCCAAGTGACGTTATTTCATTGATTTCCTGGCTCTGTAATATATCATTGTAGATAAGAATCACATATTCTTCATCCATGTTTTCCGTCCAAGGAAATTTAGATTGTATCCTAGTCGAGGCTTTTGTAAAGAGAGCAGCAGTAAACGTTGGGTTGCCTGTGACCTGAGGTTCTTTGGTTTTCCTGAAAATATACGTCCTTTAATGGAAGTGTCCTATGTGCTGTAGCATTGTTTCTTACCTTATCTTCGAATACACCATAGAATTGGCCCGGGTGCCGATTGCAATTGGTCATCCCACAATCCACAAAATGTGGGTACGATTTCCCTCCACGTTACCCTGCATTTCTGGTCTTTACACTTTTCGTACATGACCCTTTGTTTTGATGGGAAGTGATAGCATTATGTAGTGTTGATTTGCACCGAGCCCCTGCCTGGTTGCCCAAAAATGGTGTATGCCTTTATCCTAAAGATATTCAGGATAAAGGCATACACCCTTTTTCGACAAAGGCATGTTTGAAGAAGTACTGCCACATCCTATGTTCTTGCCGTGCGAGACGCTTCTCCCTCTTGAAATCCCAGTTTTGCAATTCTGCCTTGCTCTCAAGTTCTTTTCTCTGGTTCAACCCAAGTCATTTTTCCCCATTACGTGCCTTTTACCATCCTGCAGGGCCATGAATTATAGGCTCCCTGAGATCCCCAGCTCAACTTCCCACTTTCGGAACTGGTCCCAAAGCAGCAGGAAATTTTCAAGCCCAATTCTCCTTCTGAGAGCAAGCTTAGACTTGGGTCAATTCTTGTTCAGCATTGGAAATTAGAGCGGCATCTGCCTGTCCAAATATATAGCCATCGTCTCTTATTCTTCCCCGTTGTAGTTCATCCATGGAACCAATTCCAAGTTATAAGTAAGAGTGTTTTGAAAGTGCTGACTTCCCCAGTTGGGTATATTTTCAGAAAAGCGGCTGAAAGCTTGAACCCGAGCACCAGGATATGAGAAGATGAGGTGGCTTTTCATGTTTTTTGCCGTTCCAATGGGGTAGCATCCTGTGGCTGTCCCATGCATGTGTTCGCTGTAGGAAGGGTCGTCTGCATTTGGAGATTTCGGGTCCATGGAATCAGGAAAAGGCAGTGTTATTCGACAAGGGCTGCATTTGCTGACTCATGCTCACGAAGACACTCAGACCCACGAGTGTCCTCCCTTAGGTCCGATCCTTCTGTGTGTTAATATATGATCAAAACAACTTCAATGACAGCCCCTGATCTAAGTCTCGAAGAATTTATCTCTCACTCACTGCCTTTATTTTTCTCACGGGGTGTAGCCGATATTCAGTGCTGTGTTGCTTGCTGCTGTGCATCCACTTGATTCTCTTCCAGAGAGACATCGATAAATTCTCTTTCAAATTCTAACCAGTTGTAAATAATCTTTTCTGGTGTGTAAAGTGGGCTGAGTTCAGTCCTTTGAGGTGTAGAGTAAGTTGTCTTGATTCCCTCTTTGGTCTATATGGAATGGTATCTGTGCTCATTGAAAACACCTGGTTTTTCCTCACCTCAAGTGACCTTCGCGCTCCTACAGGCATAAGTGTGTTTGCTAAATGTGTGATGCTTTCTCTCGTCTGCCATTTCATTCATGGGACGCAATTTTATATTCCACCTGTACCTCATATCTTTGATAAACCACTTTTTTCTATGTGACTAAATTCACTGAGAATGATTGTAACTAAGAACACTCTGGTGGCGCCAAGTGACGTTATTTCATTGATTTCCTGGCTCTGTAATATATCATTGTAGATAAGGATCACATATTCTTCATCCATGTTTTCCGTCCAAGGAAATTTAGATTGTATCCTAGTCGAGGCTTTTGTAAAAAGAGCAGCAGTAAACTTTGGGTTGCCTGTGACCTGAGGTTCTTTGGTTTTCTTGAAAATATACGTCCTTGAGTGGAAGTGTCCTATGTGCTGTAGCTTTGTTTCTTACATTATTTTTGAATACACCATAGACTTCGCCAGGGTGCCGATTGCCATTGTTCATCCTGGAATCCACAAAATGTGGGTACGATTTACCTCCATGCTACCCTGAATTTCTAGTCTTTACACTTTTCGTAGATGACCCTTTGTTTAGATGGGAAGTGATAGCACTATGTAGTGTTGATTTGCACCGAGCCCCTGCCTGGTTGCCCATAAACGGTGTATGCCTTTATTCGGAATATATTCAGGATAAAGGCATACACCGTTTTTCGACAAAGGCTTGGTTGAAGAAGTACTGCCACATTCTAGGTTCTTACCAGGCGAGACGCGTCTCCCTCTTGAAATCACATTTTTGCAATTCTGCCTTGCTCTCAAGTTCTTTTCTCTGGCTCAACCCAAGTCATTTGTCCACATTCGGGGTCTTTGACCATCCTGCAGGCCCATGAATTATAGGCTCGCTGAGATCCCCTGCTCAACTTCCCACTTTTGGAAGTGGTCACAAATCAGCGGGAAATTTTCAAGCCCTATTCTCCTTCTGAGAGCAAGCTTAGACTTGGGTCAATTCTTGTTCAGCAGTTGAAATTAGAGCACCATATGCCTGTCCAAATATATAGCCATCGTGTCTTATTCTTCCCCGTTGTAGTTCATCCATGGAACCAATTCCAAGCTATAAGAAAGAAGGTTTTGAAAGTGCTGACTTCCCCAAGTGGGGATATTTTCAGGAAAGTGGCTGGAAGCTTGAACCCAAGCACCAGGATATGAGAAGATGAGGTGCCTTTTCATGTTTTTTCCCGTTCCAATGGGGTAGCATCCTGTGGCTGACCCATGCATGTGTTCGCTGTAGAAGGGTCGTCTACATTTGGAGATTTCGGGTCAATGGAATCAGGGCAGGGCAGTGTTATTCTACAAGGGCTGCATTTGCTGACTCATGCTCACGAAGACACTCAGACACACGATTGTCCTCCCTTAGGTCCCAATTTACTGTGTGTTAATATATGCTGAAAACAACTCCAATCACAGCCCCTGAACGAAGTCTCGAAGAATTTATCTGTCACTCACTGCCTTTATTTTGCAGTTTATTTTTCTCACCGGGTGTAGCCGATTTTCCGTGCTGTGTTGCTTGCTGCTGTGCATCCACTAGATTCTCTTCCAGAGAGACATCGATAAATTGTTTTTCAAATTCTGACCGGTTGTCAATAATCTTTTCTGGTGTGTAAAGTGGGCTGAGTTCAGTCCTTTGAGGTTTAGAGTAAGTTGTCTTGATTGCCTCCTTGGTCTATATGGAATGGTATCTGTGCTCATTGAAAACACCTGGTTTTTCCTCACCTCATGTGACCTTTGTGCTCCTACAGGCATAAGTGTGTTTGCTAAATGTGTAATTCTCTCTGTCGTCTGCCATTTCGTTCAAGGGACGCAATTGTATATTCCACCTGTACCTCATATCTTTGATAAACCACTTTTTTCTATGTGACTAAATTCACTGAGAATGATTGTAACTAAGAACACTCCGGTGGCGCCAAGTGACGTTATTTCATTGATTTCCTGGCTCTGTAATATATCATTGTAGATAAGAATCACATATTCTTCATCCATGTTTTCCGTCCAAGGAAATTTAGATTGTATCCTAGTCGAGGCTTTTGTAAAGAGAGCAGCAGTAAACGTTGGGTTGCCTGTGACCTGAGGTTCTTTGGTTTTCCTGAAAATATACGTCCTTGAATGGAAGTGTCCTATGTGCTGTAGCATTGTTTCTTACTTTATCTTCGAATACACCATAGAATTGGCCCGGGTGCCGATTGCAATTGGTCATCCCACAATCCACAAAATGTGGGTACGATTTACCTCCACGTTACCCTGCATTTCTGGTCTTTACACTTTTCGTACATGACCCTTTGTTTTGATGGGAAGTGATAGCATTATGTAGTGTTGATTTGCACCGAGCCCCTGCCTGGTTGCCCAAAAATGGTGTATGCCTTTATCCTAAAGATATTCAGGATAAAGGCATACACCCTTTTTCGACAAAGGCATGTTTGAAGAAGTACTGCCACATCCTATGTTCTTGCCAGGCGAGACGCTTCTCCCTCTTGAAATCCCAGTTTTGCAATTCTGCCTTGCTCTCAAGTTCTTTTCTCTGGTTCAACCCAAGTCATTTTTCCACATTACGTGCCTTTTACCATCCTGCAGGGCCATGAATTATAGGCTCCCTGAGATCCCCAGCTCAACTTCCCACTTTCGGAACTGGTCCCAAAGCAGCAGGAAATTTTCAAGCCCAATTCTCCTTCTGAGAGCAAGCTTAGACTTGGGTAAATTCTTGTTCAGCATTGGAAATTAGAGCGCCATCTGCCTGTCCAAATATATAGCCATCGTCTCTTATTCTTCCCCGTTGTAGTTCATCCATGGAACCAATTCCAAGTTATAAGTAAGAGTGTTTTGAAAGTGCTGACTTCCCCAATTGGGTATATTTTCAGAAAAGCGGCTGAAAGCTTGAACCCGAGCACCAGGATATGAGAAGATGAGGTGGCTTTTCATGTTTTTTGCCGTTCCAATGGGGTAGCATCCTGTGGCTGTCCAATGCATGTGTTCGCTGTAGGAAGGGTCGTCTGCATTTGGAGATTTCGGGTCCATGGAATCAGGAAAAGGCAGTGTTATTCGACAAGGGCTGCATTTGCTGACTCATGCTCACGAAGACACTCAGACCCACGAGTGTCCTCCCTTAGGTCCGATCCTTCTGTGTGTTAATATATGATCAAAACAACTTCAATGACAGCCCCTGATCTAAGTCTCGAAGAATTTATCTCTCACTCACTGCCTTTATTTTTCTCACGGGGTGTAGCCGATTTTCAGTGCTGTGTTGCTTGCTACTGTGCATCCACTTGATTCTCTTCCAGAGAGACATCGATAAATTCTCTTTCAAATTCTAACCAGTTGTCAATAATCTTTTCTGGTGTGTAAAGTGGGCTGAGTTCAGTCCTTTGAGGTTTAGAGTAAGTTGTCTTGATTCCCTCTTTGGTCTATATGGAATGGTATCTGTGCTCATTGAAAACACCTGGTTTTTCCTCACCTCAAGTGACCTTCGCGCTCCTACAGGCATAAGTGTGTTTGCTAAATGTGTGATGCTTTCTCTCGTCTGCCATTTCATTCATGGGACGCAATTTTGTATTCCACCTGTACCTCATATCTTTGATAAACCACTTTTTTCTATGTGACTAAATTTACTGAGAATGATTGTAATTACGAACACTCCTTTGGCGGCAAGTGACGTTATTTCATTGATTTCCTGGCTCAGTAATATATCATTGTAGATAAGAATCACATATTCTCCATCCATGTTTTCCGTCCAAGGAAATTTAGATTGTATCCTAGTCGAGGCTTTTGTAAAGAGAGCAGCAGTAAACGTTGGGTTGCCTGTGACCTGAGGTTCTTTGGTTTTCGTGAAAATATACGTCCTTGAGTGGAAGTGTCCTATGTGCTCTAGCTTTGTTTCTTACATTATTTTCGAATACACCATAGACTTCGCCAGGGTGCCGATTGCCATTGTTCATCCTGGAATCCACAAAATGTGGGTACGATTTACCTCCATGCTACCCTGAATTTCTAGTCTTTACACTTTTCGTAGATGACCCTTTGTTTAGATGGGAAGTGATAGCACTATATAGTGTTGATTTGCACCGAGCCCCTGCCTGGTTGCCCAAAAATGGTGTATGCCTTTATTCGGAATATATTCAGGATAAAGGCATACACCGTTTTTCGACAAAGGCCTGGTTGAAGATGTACTGCCACATTCTAGGTTCTTACCAGGCGAGACGCGTCTCCCTCTTGAAATCCCATTTTTGCAATTCTGCCTTGCTCTCAAGTTCTTTTCTCTGGCTCAACCCAAGTCATTTGTCCACATTAGGTGTCTTTGACCATCCTGCAGGCCCATGAATTATAGGCTCGCTGAGATCCCCTGCTCAACTTCCCACATTTGGAACTGGTCACAAATCAGCGGGAAATTTTAAAGCCCTATTCTCCTTCTGAGAGCAAGCTTAGACTTGGGTCAATTCTTGTTCAGCAGTTGAAATTAGAGCACCATATGCCTGTCCATATATATAGGCATCGTGTCTTATTCTTCCCCGTTGAAGTTCATCCATGGAACCAATTCCAAGCTATAAGAAAGAAGGTTTTGAGAGTGCTGACTTCCCCAAGTGGGGATATTTTCAGGAAAGTGGCTGGAAGCTTGAAACCGAGCACCAGGATATGAGAAGTTGAGGTGCCTTTTCATGTTTTTTCCCGTTCCAATGGGGTAGCATCCTGTGGCTGACCCATGCATGTGTTCGCTGTAGAAGGGTCGTCTACATTTGGAGATTTCGGGTCAATGGAATCAGGGCAAGGCAGTGTTATTCTACAAGGGCTGCATTTGCTGACTCATGCTCACTAAGACACTCAGACCCACGATTGTCCTCCCTTAGGTCCCATTTTTCTGTGTGTTAATATATGCTCAAAACAACTCCAATCACAGCCCCTGAACGAAGTCTCGAAGAATTTATCTGTCACTCACTGCCTTTATTTTGCAGTTTATTTTTCTCACCGTGTGTAGCCGATTTTCCGTGCTGTGTTGCTTGCTGCTGTGCATCCACTAGATTCTCTTCCAGAGAGACATAGATAAATTGTTTTTCAAATTCTGACCAGTTGTCAATAATCTTTTCTGGTGTGTAAAGTGGGCTGAGTTCAGTCCTTTGAGGTTTAGAGTAAGTTGTCTTGATTCCCTCCTTGCTCTATATGGAATGGTATCTGTGCTCATTGAAAACACCTGGTTTTTCCTCACCTCATGTGACCTTTGCGCTCCTACAGGCATAAGTGTGTTTGCTAAATGTGTAATTCTCTCTGTCGTCTGCCATTTCGTTCAAGGGACGCAATTTTATATTCCACCTGTACCTCATATCTTTGATAAACCACTTTTTGCTATGTGACTAAATTCACTGAGAATGATTGTAACTAAGAACACTCCGGTGGCGCCAAGTGACGTTATTTCATTGATTTCCTGGCTCTGTAATATATCATTGTGGATAAGAATCAAATATTCTTCATCCATGTTTTCCGTCCAAGGAAATTTAGATTGTATCCTCGTCGAGGCTTTTGTAAAGAGAGCAGCAGTAAACGTTGGGTTGCCTGTGACCTGAGGTTCTTTGGTTTTCCTGAAAATAAACATCCTTGAATGGAAGTGTCCTATGTGATGTAGCATTGTTTCTTACTTTATCTTCGAATACACCATAGAATTCGCCAGGGTGCCGATTGCAATTGGTCATCCCACAATCCACAAAATGTGGGTACGATTTACCTCCATGTTACCCTGCATTTCTGGTCTTTACACTTTTCGTACATGACCCTTTGTTTTGATGGGAAGTGATAGCATTATGTAGTGTTGATTTGCACCGAGCCCCTGCCTGGTTGCCCAAAAACGGTGTATGCCTTTATCCTAAAGATATTCAGGATAAAGGCATACACCCTTTTTCGACAAAGGCATGTTTGAAGAAGTACTGCCACATCCTAGGTTCTTACCAGGCGAGACGCTTCTCCCTCTTGAAATCCCAGTTTTGCAATTCTGCCTTGCTCTCAAGTTCTTTCCTCTGGTTCAACCCAAGTCATTTTTCCACATTACATGCCTTTTACCATCCTGCAGGGCCATGAATTATAGGCTCCCTGAGATCCCCGGCTCAACTTCCCACTTTCGGAACTGGTCCCAAAGCAGCAGGAAATTTTCAAGCCCAATTCTCCTTCTGAGAGCAAGCTTAGACTTGGGTCAATTCTTGTTCAGCCTTGGAAATTAGAGCGCCATGTGCCTGTCCAAATATATAGCCATCGTCTCTTATTCTTCCCCGTTGTAGTTCATCCATGGAACCAATTCCAAGTTATAAGTAAGAGTGTTTTGAAAGTGCTGACTTCCCCAATTGGGTATATTTTCTGAAAAGCGGCTGAAAGCTTGAACCCGAGCACCAGGATATGAGAAGATGAGGTGGCTTTTCATGTTTTTTGCCGTTCCAATGGGGTAGCATCCTGTGGCTGTCCCATGCATGTGTTCGCTGTAGGAAGGGTCGTCTGCGTTTGGAGATTTCGGGTCCATGGAATCAGGAAAAGGCAGTGTTATTCGACAAGGGCTGCATTAGCTGACTCATGCTCACGAAGACACTCAGACCCACGAGTGTCCTCCCTTAGGTCCGATCCTTCTGTGTGTTAATATATGCTCAAAACAACTTCAATGACAGCCCCTGAACGAAGTCTCGAAGAATTTATCTCTCACTCACTGCCTTTATTTTTCTCACGGGGTGTAGCCGATTTTCAGTGCTGTGTTGCTTGTTGCTGTGCATCCACTTGATTCTCTTCCAGAGAGACATCGATAAATTGTTTTTCAAATTCTAACCAGTTGTAAATAATCTTTTCTGGTGTGTAAAGTGGGCTGAGTTCAGTCCTTTGAGGTGTAGAGTAAGTTGTCTTGATTCCCTCTTTGGTCTATATGGAATGGTATCTGTGCTCATTGAAAACACCTGGTTTTTCCTCACCTCAAGTGACCTTCGCGCTCCTACAGGCATAAGTGTGTTTGCTAAATGTGTGATGCTTTCTCTCGTCTGCCATTTCATTCATGGGACGAAATTTTATATTCCACCTGTACCTCATATCTTTGATAAACCACTTTTTTCTATGTGACTAAATTCACTGAGTATGATTGTAACTAAGAACACTCTGGTGGCGCCAAGTGACTTTACTTCATTGATTTCCTGGCTCTGTAATATATCATTGTAGATAAGGATCACATATTCTTCATCCATGTTTTCCGTCCAAGGAAATTTAGATTGTATCCTAGTCGAGGCTTTTGTAAAAAGAGCAGCAGTAAACTTTGGGTTGCCTGTGACCTGAGGTTCTTTGGTTTTCTTGAAAATATACGTCCTTGAGTGGAAGTGTCCTATGTGCTGTAGCTTTGTTTCTTACATTATTTTTGAATACACCATAGACTTCACCAGGGTGCCGATTGCCATTGTTCATCCTGGAATCCACAAAATGTGGGTACGATTTACCTCCATGCTACCCTGAATTTCTAGTCTTTACACTTTTCGTAGATGACCCTTGGTTTAGATGGGAAGTGATAGCACTATGTAGTGTTGATTTGCACCGAGCCCCTGCCTGGTTGCCCGAAAACGGTGTATGCCTTTATTCGGAATATATTCAGGATAAAGGCATACACCGTTTTTCGACAAAGGCATGGTTGAAGAAGTACTGCCACATTCTAGGTTCTTACCAGGCGAGACGCGTCTCCCTCTTGAAATCCCATTTTTGCAATTCTGCCTTGCTCTCAACTTCTTTTCTCTGGCTCAACCCAAGTCATTTGTCCACATTAGGTGTCTTTGACCATCCTGCAGGCCCATGAATTATAGGCTCGCTGAGATCCCCTGCACAACTTCCCACATTTGGAACTGGTCACAAATCAGCGGGAAATTTTCAAGCCCTATTCTCCTTCTGAGAGCAAGCTTAGACTTGGGTCAATTCTTGTTCAGCAGTTGAAATTAGAGCACCATATGCCTGTCCATATATATAGGCATCGTGTCTTATTCTTCCCCGTTGAAGTTCATCCATGGAACCAATTCCAAGCTATAAGAAAGAAGGTTTTGAAAGTGCTGACTTCCCCAAGTGGGGATATTTTCAGGAAAGTGGCTGGAAGCTTGAACCCGAGCACCAGGATATGAGAAGATGAGGTGCCTTTTCATGTTTTTTCCCGTTCCAATCGGGTAGCATCCTGTGGCTGACCCATGCATGTGTTCGCTGTAGAAGGGTCGTCTACATTTGGAGATTTCGGGTCAATGGAATCAGGGCAAGGCAGTGTTTTTCTACAAGGGCTGCATTTGCTGACTCATGCTCACGAAGACACTCAGACCCACGATTGTCCTCCCTTAGGTCCCATCTTTCTGTGTGTTAATATATGCTGAAAACAACTCAAATCACAGCCCCTGAACGAAGTCTCGAAGAATTTATCTGTCACTCACTGCCTTTATTTTGCAGTTTATTTTTCTCACCGTGTGTAGCCGATTTTCCGTGCTGTGTTGCTTGCTGCTGTGCATCCACTAGATTCTCTTCCAGAGAGACATAGATAAATTGTTTTTCAAATTCTGGCCAGTTGTCAATAATCTTTTCTGGTGTGTAAAGTGGGCTGAGTTCAGTCCTTTGAGGTTTAGAGTAAGTTGTCTTGATTCCCTCCTTGGTCTATATGGAATGGTATCTGTGCTCATTGAAAACACCTGGTTTTTCCTCACCTCATGTGACCTTTGCCCTCCTACAGGCATAAGTGTGTTTGCTAAATGTGTAATTCTCTCTGTCGTCTGCCATTTCGTTCAAGGGACGCAATTTTATATTCCACCTGTACCTCATATCTTTGATAAACCACTTTTTGCTATGTGACTAAATTCACTGAGAATGATTGTAACTAAGAACACTCCGGTGGCGCCAAGTGACGTTATTTCATTGATTTCCTGGCTCTGTAATATATCATTGTGGATAAGAATCATATATTCTTCATCCATGTTTTCCGTCCAAGGAAATTTAGATTGTATCCTCGTCGAGGCTTTTGTAAAGAGAGCAGCAGTAAACGTTGGGTTGCCTGTGACCTGAGGTTCTTTGGTTTTCCTGAAAATATACGTCCTTGAATGGAAGTGTCCTATGTGCTGTAGCATTGTTTCTTACTTTATCTTCGAATACACCATAGAATTGGCCCGGGTGCCGATTGCAATTGGTCATCCCACAATCCACAAAATGTGGGTACGATTTACCTCCACGTTACCCTGCATTTCTGGTCTTTACACTTTTCGTACATGACCCTTTGTTTTGATGGGAAGTGATAGCATTATGTAGTGTTGATTTGCACCGAGCCCCTGCCTGGTTGCCCCAAAACGGTGTATGCCTTTATCCTAAAGATATTCAGGATAAAGGCATACACCCTTTTTCGACAAAGGCATGTTTGAAGAAGTACTGCCACATCCTAGGTTCTTACCAGGCGAGACGCTTCTCCCTCTTGAAATCCCAGTTTTGCAATTCTGCCTTGCTCTCAAGTTCTTTCCTCTGGTTCAACCCAAGTCATTTTTCCACATTACATGCCTTTTACCATCCTGCAGGGCCATGAATTATAGGCTCCCTGAGATCCCCGGCTCATCTTCCCACTTTCGGAACTGGTCCCAAAGCAGCAGGAAATTTTCAAGCACAATTCTCCTTCTGAGAGCAAGCTTAGACTTGGGTCAATTCTTGTTCAGCCTTGGAAATTAGAGCGCCATGTGCCTGTCCAAATATATAGCCATCGTCTCTTATTCTTCCCCGTTGTAGTTCATCCATGGAACCAATTCCAAGTTATAAGTAAGAGTGTTTTGAAAGTGCTGACTTCCCCAATTGGGTATATTTTCAGAAAAGCGGCTGAAAGCTTGAACCCGAGCACCAGGATATGAGAAGATGAGGTGGCTTTTCATGTTTTTTGCCGTTCCAATGGGGTAGCATCCTGTGGCTGTCCCATGCATGTGTTCGCTGTAGGAAGGGTCGTCTGCGTTTGGAGATTTCGGGTCCATGGAATCAGGAAAAGGCAGTGTTATTCGACAAGGGCTGCATTAGCTGACTCATGCTCACGAAGACACTCAGACCCACGAGTGTCCTCCCTTAGGTCCGATCCTTCTGTGTGTTAATATATGCTCAAAACAACTTCAATGACAGCCCCTGAACTAAGTCTCGAAGAATTTATCTCTCACTCACTGCCTTTATTTTTCTCACGGGGTGTAGCCGATTTTCAGTGCTGTGTTGCTTGCTGCTGTGCATCCACTTGATTCTCTTCCAGAGAGACAGCGATAAATTGTTTTTCAAATTCTAACCAGTTGTAAATAATCTTTTCTGGTGTTTAAAGTGGGCTGAGTTCAGTCCTTTGAGGTGTAGAGTAAGTTGTCTTGATTCCCTCTTTGGTCTATATGGAATGGTATCTGTGCTCATTGAAAACACCTGGTTTTTCCTCACCTCAAGTGACCTTCGCGCTCCTACAGGCATAAGTGTGTTTGCTAAATGTGTGATGCTTTCTCTCGTCTGCCATTTCATTCATGGGACGCAATTTTATATTCCACCTGTACCTCATATCTTTGATAAACCACTTTTTTCTATGTGACTAAATTCACTGAGTATGATTGTAACTAAGAACACTCTGGTGGCGCCAAGTGACTTTATTTCATTGATTTCCTGGCTCTGTAATATATCATTGTAGATAAGGATCACATATTCTTCATCCATGTTTTCCGTCCAAGGAAATTTAGATTGTATCCTAGTCGAGGCTTTTGTAAAAAGAGCAGCAGTAAACTTTGGGTTGCCTGTGACCTGAGGTTCTTTGGTTTTCTTGAAAATATACGTCCTTGAGTGGAAGTGTCCTATGTGCTGTAGCTTTGTTTCTTACATTATTTTTGAATACACCATAGACTTCGCCAGGGTGCCGATTGCCATTGTTCATCCTGGAATCCACAAAATGTGGGTACGATTTACCTCCTTGCTACCCTGAATTTCTAGTCTTTACACTTTTCGTAGATGACCCTTTGTTTAGATGGGAAGTGATAGCACTATGTAGTGTTGATTTGCACCGAGACCCTGCCTGGTTGCCCATAAACGGTGTATGCCTTTATTCGGAATATATTCAGGATAAAGGCATACACCGTTTTTCGACAAAGGCATGGTTGAAGATGTACTGCCACATTCTAGGTTCTTACCAGGCGAGACGCGTCTCCCTCTTGAAATCCCATTTTTGCAATTCTGCCTTGCTCTCAAGTTATTTTCTCTGGCTCAACCCATGTCATTTGTCCACATTAGGTGTCTTTGACCATCCTGCAGGCCCATGAATTATAGGCTCGCTGAGATCCCCTGCTCAACTTCCCACTTTTGGAAGTGGTCACAAATCAGTGGGAAATTTTCAAGCCCTATTCTCCTTCTGAGATAAAGCTTAGACTTGGGTCAATTCTTGTTCAGCAGTTGAAATTAGAGCACCATATACCTGTCCAAATATATAGCCATCGTGTCTTATTCTTCCCCGTTGTAGTTCATCCATGGAACCAATTCCAAGCTATAAGAAAGAAGGTTTTGCAAGTGCTGACTTCCCCAAGTGGGGATATTTTCAGGAAAGTGGCTGGAAGATTGAACCCGAGCACCAGGATATGAGAAGATGAGGTGCCTTTTCATGTTTTTTCCCGTTCCAATGGGGTAGCATCCTGTGGCTGACCCATGCATGTGTTCGCTGTACAAGGGTCGTCTACATTTGGAGATTTCGGGTCAATGGAATCAGGGCAGGGCAGTGTTATTCTACAAGGGCTGCATTTGCTGACTCATGCTCACGAAGACACTCAGACCCACGATTGTCCTCCCTTAGGTCCCATCTTTCTGTGTGTTAATATATGCTGAAAACAACTCCAATCACTGCCCCTGAACGAAGTCTCGAACAATTTATCTGTCACTCACTGCCTTTATTTTGCAGTTTATTTTTCTCACCGGGTGTAGCCGATTTTCCGTGCTGTGTTGCTTGCTGCTGTGCATCCACTAGATTCTCTTCCAGAGAGACATCGATAAATTGTTTTTCAAATTCTGACCGGTTGTCAATAATCTTTTCTGGTGTGTAAAGTGGGCTGAGTTCAGTCCTTTGAGGTTTAGAGTAAGTTGTCTTGATTCCCTCCTTGGTCTATATGGAATGGTATCTGTGCTCATTGAAAACACCTGGTTTTTCCTCACCTCATGTGACCTTTGCGCTCCTACAGGCATAAGTGTGTTTGCTAAATGTGTAATTCTCTCTGTCGTCTGCCATTTCGTTCAAGGGACGCAATTTTATATTCCACCTGTACCTCATATCTTTGATAAACCACTTTTTGCTATGTGACTAAATTCACTGAGAATGATTGTAACTAAGAACACTCCGGTGGCGCCAAGTGACGTTATTTCATTGATTTCCTGGCTCTGTAATATATCATTGTAGATAAGAATCACATATTCTTCATCCATGTTTTCCGTCCAAGGAAATTTAGATTGTATCCTAGTCGAGGCTTTTGTAAAGAGAGCAGCAGTAAACGTTGGGTTGCCTGTGACCTGAGGTTCTTTGGTTTTCCTGAAAATATACGTCCTTGAATGGAAGTGTCCTATGTGCTGTAGCATTGTTTCTTACTTTATCTTCGAATACACCATAGAATTGGCCCGGGTGCCGATTGCAATTGGTGATCCCACAATCCACAAAATGTGGGTACGATTTACCTCCACGTTACCCTGCATTTCTGGTCTTTACACTTTTCGTACATGACCCTTTGTTTTGATGGGAAGTGATAGCATTATGTAGTGTTGATTTGCACCGAGCCCCTGCCTGGTTGCCCAAAAATGGTGTATGCCTTTATCCTAAAGATATTCAGGATAAAGGCATACACCCTTTTTCGACAAAGGCATGTTTGAAGAAGTACTGCCACATCCTATGTTCTTGCCAGGCGAGACGCTTCTCCCTCTTGAAATCCCAGTTTTGCAATTCTGCCTTGCTCTCAAGTTCTTTTCTCTGGTTCAACCCAAGGCATTTTTCCCCATTACGTGCCTTTTACCATCCTGCAGGGCCATGAATTATAGGCTCCCTGAGATCCCCGTCTCAACTTCCCACTTTCGGAACTGGTCCCAAAGCAGCAGGAAATTTTCAAGCCCAATTCTCCTTCTGAGAGCAAGCTTAGACTTGGGTCAATTCTTGTTCAGCCTTGGAAATTAGAGCGCCATCTGCCTGTCCAAATATATAGCCATCGTCTCTTATTCTTCCCCGTTGTAGTTCATCCATGGAACCAATTCCAAGTTATAAGTAAGAGTGTTTTGAAAGTGCTGACTTCCCCAATTGGGTATATTTTCAGAAAAGCGGCTGAAAGCTTGAACCCGAGCACCAGGATATGAGAAGATGAGGTGGCTTTTCATGTTTTTTGCCGTTCCAATGGGTATCATCCTGTGGCTGTCCCATGCATGTGTTCGCTGTAGGAAGGGTCGTCTGCGTTTGGAGATTTCGGGTCCATGGAATCAGGAAAAGGCAGTGTTATTCGACAAGGGCTGCATTTGCTGACTCATGCTCACGAAGACACTCAGACCCACGAGTGTCCTCCCTTAGGTCCCATCCTTCTGTGTGTTAATATATGCTCAAAACAACTTCAATGACAGCCCCTGAACTAAGTCTCGAAGAATTTATCTCTCACTCACTGCCTTTATTTTTCTCACGGGGTGTAGCCGATTTTCAGTGCTGTGTTGCTTGCTGCTGTGCATCCACTTGATTCTCTTCCAGAGAGACATCGATAAATTGTTTTTCAAATTCTAACCAGTTGTAAATAATCTTTTCTGGTGTGTAAAGTGGGCTGAGTTCAGTCCTTTGAGGTGTAGAGTAAGTTGTCTTGATTCCCTCTTTGGTCTATATGGAATGGTATCTGTGCTCATTGAAAACACCTGGTTTTTCCTCACCTCAAGTGACCTTCGCGCTCCTACAGGCATAAGTGTGTTTGCTAAATGTGTGATGCTTTCTCTCGTCTGCCATTTCATTCATGGGACGGAATTTTATATTCCACCTGTACCTCATATCTTTGATAAACCACTTTTTTCTATGTGACTAAATTCACTGAGTATGATTGTAACTAAGAACACTCTGGTGGCCCCAAGTGACGTTATTTCATTGATTTCCTGGCTCTGTAATATATCATTGTAGATAAGGATCACATATTCTTCATCCATGTTTTCCGTCCAAGGAAATTTAGATTGTATCCTAGTCGAGGCTTTTGTAAAAAGAGCAGCAGTAAACTTTGGGTTGCCTGTGACCTGAGGTTCTTTGGTTTTCTTGAAAATATACGTCCTTGAGTGGAAGTGTCCTATGTGCTGTAGCTTTGTTTCTTACATTATTTTTGAATACACCATAGACTTCGCCAGGGTGCCGATTGCCATTGTTCATCCTGGAATCCACAAAATGTGGGTACGATTTACCTCCATGCTACCCTGAATTTCTAGTCTTTACACTTTTCGTAGATGACCCTTTGTTTAGATGGGAAGTGATAGCACTATGTAGTGTTGATTTGCACCGAGCCCCTGCCTGGTTGCCCATAAACGGTGTATGCCTTTATTCGGAATATATTCAGGATAAAGGCATACACCGTTTTTCGACAAAGGCATGGTTGAAGATGTACTGCCACATTCTAGGTTCTTACCAGGCGAGACGCGTCTCCCTCTTGAAATCCCATTTTTGCAATTCTGCCTTGCTCTAAAGTTCTTTTCTCTGGCTCAACCCAAGTCATTTGTCCACATTAGGTGTCTTTGACCATCCTGCAGGCCCATGAATTATAGGCTCGCTGAGATCCCCTGCTCAACTTCCCACTTTTGGAAGTGGTCACAAATCAGTGGGAAATTTTCAAGCCCTATTCTCCTTCTGAGATAAAGCTTAGACTTGGGTCAATTCTTGTTCAGCAGTTGAAATTAGAGCACCATATGCCTGTCCAAATATATAGCCATCGTGTCTTATTCTTCCCCGTTGTAGTTCATCCATGGAACCAATTCCAAGCTATAAGAAAGAAGGTTTTGAAAGTGCTGACTTCCCCAATTGGGGATATTTTCAGGAAAGTGGCTGGAAGATTGAACCCGAGCACCAGGATATGAGAAGATGAGGTGCCTTTTCATGTTTTTTCCCGTTCCAATGGGGTAGCATCCTGTGGCTGACCCATGCATGTGTTCGCTGTAGAAGGGTCGTCTACATTTGGAGATTTCGGGTCAATGGAATCAGGGCAAGGCAGTGTTATTCTACAAGGGCTGCATTTGCTGACTCATGCTCACGAAGACACTCAGACCCACGATTGTCCTCCCTTAGGTCCCATCTTTCTCTGTGTTAATATATGCTGAAAACAACTCCAATCACTGCCCCTGAACGAAGTCTCGAAGAATTTATCTGTCACTCACTGCCTTTATTTTGCAGTTTATTTTTCTCACCGGGTGTAGCCGATTTTCCGTGCTGTGTTGCTTGCTGCTGTGCATCCACTAGATTCTCTTCCAGAGAGACATCGATAAATTGTTTTTCAAATTCTGACCGGTTGTCAATAATCTTTTCTGGTGTGTAAAGTGGGCTGAGTTCAGTCCTTTGAGGTTTAGAGTAAGTTGTCTTGATTCCCTCCTTGGTCTATATGGAATGGTATCTGTGCTCATTGAAAACACCTGGTTTTTCCTCACCTCATGTGACCTTTGCGCTCCTACAGGCATAAGTGTGTTTGCTAAATGTGTAATTCTCTCTGTCGTCTGCCATTTCGTTCAAGGGACGCAATTTTATATTCCACCTGTACCTCATATCTTTGATAAACCACTTTTTGCTATGTGACTAAATTCACTGAGAATGATTGTAACTAAGAACACTCCGGTGGCGCCAAGTGACGTTATTTCATTGATTTCCTGGCTCTGTAATATATCATTGTAGATAAGAATCACATATTCTTCATCCATGTTTTCCGTCCAAGGAAATTTAGATTGTATCCTAGTCGAGGCTTTTGTAAAGAGAGCAGCAGTAAACGTTGGGTTGCCTGTGACCTGAGGTTCTTGGGTTTTCCTGAAAATATACGTCCTTGAATGGAAGTGTCCTATGTGCTGTAGCATTGTTTCTTACTTTATCTTCGAATACACCATAGAATTGGCCCGGGTGCCGATTGCAATTGGTCATCCCACAATCCACAAAATGTGGGTACGATTTACCTCCACGTTACCCTGCATTTCTGGTCTTTACACTTTTCGTACATGACCCTTTGTTTTGATGGGAAGTGATAGCATTATGTAGTGTTGATTTGCACCGAGCCCCTGCCTGGTTGCCCAAAAATGGTGTATGCCTTTATCCTAAAGATATTCAGGATAAAGGCATACACCCTTTTTCGACAAAGGCATGTTTGAAGAAGTACTGCCACATCCTATGTTCTTGCCAGGCGAGACGCTTCTCCCTCTTGAAATCCCAGTTTTGCAATTCTGCCTTGCTCTCAAGTTCTTTTCTCTGGTTCAACCCAAGGCATTTTTCCCCATTACGTGCCTTTTACCATCCTGCAGGGCCATGAATTATAGGCTCCCTGAGATCCCCGTCTCAACTTCCCACTTTCGGAACTGGTCCCAAAGCAGCAGGAAATTTTCAAGCCCAATTCTCCTTCTGAGAGCAAGCTTAGACTTGGGTCAATTCTTGTTCAGCCTTGGAAATTAGAGCGCCATCTGCCTGTCCAAATATATAGCCATCGTCTCTTATTCTTCCCCGTTGTAGTTCATCCATGGAACCAATTCCAAGTTATAAGTAAGAGTGTTTTGAAAGTGCTGACTTCCCCAATTGGGTATATTTTCAGAAAAGCGGCTGAAAGCTTGAACCCGAGCACCAGGATATGAGAAGATGAGGTGGCTTTTCATGTTTTTTGCCGTTCCAATGGGTAGCATCCTGTGGCTGTCCCATGCATGTGTTCGCTGTAGGAAGGGTCGTCTGCGTTTGGAGATTTCGGGTCCATGGAATCAGGAAAAGGCAGTGTTATTCGACAAGGGCTGCATTTGCTGACTCATGCTCACGAAGACACTCAGACCCACGAGTGTCCTCCCTTAGGTCCCATCCTTCTGTGTGTTAATATATGCTCAAAACAACTTCAATGACAGCCCCTGAACGAAGTCTCGAAGAATTTATCTCTCACTCACTGCCTTTATTTTTCTCACGGGGTGTAGCCGATTTTCAGTGCTGTGTTGCTTGCTGCTGTGCATCCACTTGATTCTCTTCCAGAGAGACATCGATAAATTGTTTTTCAAATTCTAACCAGTTGTAAATAATCTTTTCTGGTGTGTAAAGTGGGCTGAGTTCAGTCCTTTGAGGTGTAGAGTAAGTTGTCTTGATTCCCTCTTTGGTCTGTATGGAATGGTATCTGTGCTCATTGAAAACACCTGGTTTCTCCTCACCTCAAGTGACCTTCGCGCTCCTACAGGCATAAGTGTGTTTGCTAAATGTGTGATGCTTTCTCTCGTCTGCCATTTCATTCATGGGACGGAATTTTATATTCCACCTGTACCTCATATCTTTGATAAACCACTTTTTTCTATGTGACTAAATTCACTGAGTATGATTGTAACTAAGAACACTCTGGTGGCGCCAAGTGACGTTATTTCATTGATTTCCTGGCTCTGTAATATATCATTGTAGATAAGGATCACATATTCTTCATCCATGTTTTCCGTCCAAGGAAATTTAGATTGTATCCTAGTCGAGGCTTTTGTAAAAAGAGCAGCAGTAAACTTTGGGTTGCCTGTGACCTGAGGTTCTTTGGTTTTCTTGAAAATATACGTCCTTGAGTGGAAGTGTCCTATGTGCTGTAGCTTTGTTTCTTACATTATTTTTGAATACACCATAGACTTCGCCAGGGTGCCGATTGCCATTGTTCATCCTGGAATCCACAAAATGTGGGTACGATTTACCTCCATGCTACCCTGAATTTCTAGTCTTTACACTTTTCGTAGATGACCCTTTGTTTAGATGGGAAGTGATAGCACTATGTAGTGTTGATTTGCACCGAGCCCCTGCCTGGTTGCCCATAAACGGTGTATGCCTTTATTCGGAATATATTCAGGATAAAGGCATACACCGTTTTTCGACAAAGGCATGGTTGAAGATGTACTGCCACATTCTAGGTTCTTACCAGGCGAGACGCGTCTCCCTCTTGAAATCCCATTTTTGCAATTCTGCCTTGCTCTAAAGTTCTTTTCTCTGGCTCAACCCAAGTCATTTGTCCACATTAGGTGTCTTTGACCATCCTGCAGGCCCATGAATTATAGGCTCGCTGAGATCCCCTGCTCAACTTCCCACTTTTGGAAGTGGTCACAAATCAGTGGGAAATTTTCAAGCCCTATTCTCCTTCTGAGATAAAGCTTAGACTTGGGTCAATTCTTGTTCAGCAGTTGAAATTAGAGCACCATATGCCTGTCCAAATATATAGCCATCGTGTCTTATTCTTCCCCGTTGTAGTTCATCCATGGAACCAATTCCAAGCTATAAGAAAGAAGGTTTTGAAAGTGCTGACTTCCCCAATTGGGGATATTTTCAGGAAAGTGGCTGGAAGATTGAACCCGAGCACCAGGATATGAGAAGATGAGGTGCCTTTTCATGTTTTTTCCCGTTCCAATGGGGTAGCATCCTGTGGCTGACCCATGCATGTGTTCGCTGTAGAAGGGTCGTCTACATTTGGAGATTTCGGGTCAATGGAATCAGGGCAAGGCAGTGTTATTCTACAAGGGCTGCATTTGCTGACTCATGCTCACGAAGACACTCAGACCCACGATTGTCCTCCCTTAGGTCCCATCTTTCTCTGTGTTAATATATGCTGAAAACAACTCCAATCACTGCCCCTGAACGAAGTCTCGAAGAATTTATCTGTCACTCACTGCCTTTATTTTGCAGTTTATTTTTCTCACCGGGTGTAGCCGATTTTCCGTGCTGTGTTGCTTGCTGCTGTGCATCCACTAGATTCTCTTCCAGAGAGACATCGATAAATTGTTTTTCAAATTCTGACCGGTTGTCAATAATCTTTTCTGGTGTGTAAAGTGGGCTGAGTTCAGTCCTTTGAGGTTTAGAGTAAGTTGTCTTGATTCCCTCCTTGGTCTATATGGAATGGTATCTGTGCTCATTGAAAACACCTGGTTTTTCCTCACCTCATGTGACCTTTGCGCTCCTACAGGCATAAGTGTGTTTGCTAAATGTGTAATTCTCTCTGTCGTCTGCCATTTCGTTCAAGGGACGCAATTTTATATTCCACCTGTACCTCATATCTTTGATAAACCACTTTTTGCTATGTGACTAAATTCACTGAGAATGATTGTAACTAAGAACACTCCGGTGGCGCCAAGTGACGTTATTTCATTGATTTCCTGGCTCTGTAATATATCATTGTAGATAAGAATCACATATTCTTCATCCATGTTTTCCGTCCAAGGAAATTTAGATTGTATCCTAGTCGAGGCTTTTGTAAAGAGAGCAGCAGTAAACGTTGGGTTGCCTGTGACCTGAGGTTCTTGGGTTTTCCTGAAAATATACGTCCTTGAATGGAAGTGTCCTATGTGCTGTAGCATTGTTTCTTACTTTATCTTCGAATACACCATAGAATTGGCCCGGGTGCCGATTGCAATTGGTCATCCCACAATCCACAAAATGTGGGTACGATTTACCTCCACGTTACCCTGCATTTCTGGTCTTTACACTTTTCGTACATGACCCTTTGTTTTGATGGGAAGTGATAGCATTATGTAGTGTTGATTTGCACCGAGCCCCTGCCTGGTTGCCCAAAAATGGTGTATGCCTTTATCCTAAAGATATTCAGGATAAAGGCATACACCCTTTTTCGACAAAGGCATGTTTGAAGAAGTACTGCCACATCCTATGTTCTTGCCAGGCGAGACGCTTCTCCCTCTTGAAATCCCAGTTTTGCAATTCTGCCTTGCTCTCAAGTTCTTTTCTCTGGCTCAACCCAAGGCATTTTTCCCCATTACGTGCCTTTTACCATCCTGCAGGGCCATGAATTATAGGCTCCCTGAGATCCCCGTCTCAACTTCCCACTTTCGGAACTGGTCCCAAAGCAGCAGGAAATTTTCAAGCCCAATTCTCCTTCTGAGAGCAAGCTTAGACTTGGGTCAATTCTTGTTCAGCCTTGGAAATTAGAGCGCCATCTGCCTGTCCAAATATATAGCCATCGTCTCTTATTCTTCCCCGTTGTAGTTCATCCATGGAACCAATTCCAAGTTATAAGTAAGAGTGTTTTGAAAGTGCTGACTTCCCCAATTGGGTATATTTTCAGAAAAGCGGCTGAAAGCTTGAACCCGAGCACCAGGATATGAGAAGATGAGGTGGCTTTTCATGTTTTTTGCCGTTCCAATGGGTAGCATCCTGTGGCTGTCCCATGCATGTGTTCGCTGTAGGAAGGGTCGTCTGCGTTTGGAGATTTCGGGTCCATGGAATCAGGAAAAGGCAGTGTTATTCGACAAGGGCTGCATTTGCTGACTCATGCTCACGAAGACACTCAGACCCACGAGTGTCCTCCCTTAGGTCCCATCCTTCTGTGTGTTAATATATGCTCAAAACAACTTCAATGACAGCCCCTGAACTAAGTCTCGAAGAATTTATCTCTCACTCACTGCCTTTATTTTTCTCACGGGGTGTAGCCGATTTTCATTGCTGTGTTGCTTGCTGCTGTGCATCCACTTGATTCTCTTCCAGAGAGACATCGATAAATTGTTTTTCAAATTCTAACCAGTTGTAAATAATCTTTTCTGGTGTGTAAAGTGGGCTGAGTTCAGTCCTTTGAGGTGTAGAGTAAGTTGTCTTGATTCCCTCTTTGGTCTGTATGGAATGGTATCTGTGCTCATTGAAAACACCTGGTTTCTCCTCACCTCAAGTGACCTTCGCGCTCCTACAGGCATAAGTGTGTTTGCTAAATGTGTGATGCTTTCTCTCGTCTGCCATTTCATTCATGGGACGGAATTTTATATTCCACCTGTACCTCATATCTTTGATAAACCACTTTTTTCTATGTGACTAAATTCACTGAGTATGATTGTAACTAAGAACACTCTGGTGGCCCCAAGTGACGTTATTTCATTGATTTCCTGGCTCTGTAATATATCATTGTAGATAAGGATCACATATTCTTCATCCATGTTTTCCGTCCAAGGAAATTTAGATTGTATCCTAGTCGAGGCTTTTGTAAAAAGAGCAGCAGTAAACTGTGGGTTGCCTGTGACCTGAGGTTCTTTGGTTTTCTTGAAAATATACGTCCTTGAGTGGAAGTGTCCTATGTGCTGTAGCTTTGTTTCTTACATTATTTTTGAATACGCCATAGACTTCGCCAGGGTGCCGATTGCCATTGTTCATCCTGGAATCCACAAAATGTGGGTACGATTTACCTCCATGCTACCCTGAATTTCTAGTCTTTACACTTTTCGTAGATGACCCTCTTTTTAGATGGGAAGTGATAGCACTATGTAGTGTTGATTTGCACCGAGCCCCTGCCTGGTTGCCCATAAACGGTGTATGCCTTTATTCGGAATATATTCAGGATAAAGGCATACACCGTTTTTCGACAAAGGCATGGTTGAAGATGTACTGCCACATTCTAGGTTCTTACCAGGCGAGACGCGTCTCCCTCTTGAAATCCCATTTTTGCAATTCTGCCTTGCTCTAAAGTTCTTTTCTCTGGCTCAACCCAAGTCATTTGTCCACATTAGGTGTCTTTGACCATCCTGCAGGCCCATGAATTATAGGCTCGCTGAGATCCCCTGCTCAACTTCCCACTTTTGGAAGTGGTCACAAATCAGTGGGAAATTTTCAAGCCCTATTCTCCTTCTGAGATAAAGCTTAGGCTTGGGTCAATTCTTGTTCAGCAGTTGAAATTAGAGCACCATATGCCTGTCCAAATATATAGCCATCGTGTCTTATTCTTCCCCGTTGTAGTTCATCCATGGAACCAATTCCAAGCTATAAGAAAGAAGGTTTTGAATGTGCTGACTTCCCCAAGTGGGGATATTTTCAGGAAAGTGGCTGGAAGATTGAACCCGAGCACCAGGATATGAGAAGATGAGGTGCCTTTTCATGTTTTTTCCCGTTCCAATGGGGTAGCATCCTGTGGCTGACCCATGCATGTGTTCGCTGTAGAAGGGTCGTCTACATTTGGAGATTTCGGGTCAATGGAATCAGGGCAAGGCAGTGTTAGTCTACAAGGGCTGCATTTGCTGACTCATGCTCACGAAGACACTCAGACCCACGATTGTCCTCCCTTAGGTCCCATCTTTCTGTGTGTTAATATATGCTGAAAACAACTCCAATCACTGCCCCTGAACGAAGTCTCGAAGAATTTATCTGTCACTCACTGCCTTTATTTTGCAGTTTATTTTTCTCACCGGTTGTAGCCGATTTTCCGTGCTGTGTTGCTTGCTGCTTTGCATCCACTAGATTCTCTTCCAGAGAGACATCGATAAATTGTTTTTCCAATTCTGACCGGTTGTCAATAATCTTTTCTGGTGTGTAAAGTGGGCTGAGTTCAGTCCTTTGAGGTTTAGAGTAAGTTGTCTTGATTCCCTCCTTGGTCTATATGGAATGGTATCTGTGCTCATTGAAAACACCTGGTTTTTCCTCACCTCATGTGACCTTTGCGCTCCTACAGGCATAAGTGTGTTTGCTAAATGTGTAATTCTCTCTGTCGTCTGCCATTTCGTTCAAGGGACGCAATTGTATATTCCACCTGTACCTCATATCTTTGATAAACCACTTTTTGCTATGTGACTAAATTCACTGAGAATGATTGTAACTAAGAACACTCCGGTGGCGCCAAGTGACGTTATTTCATTGATTTCCTGGCTCTGTAATATATCATTGTAGATAAGAATCACATATTCTTCATCCATGTTTTCCGTCCAAGGAAATTTAGATTGTATCCTAGTCGAGGCTTTTGTAAAGAGAGCAGCAGTAAACGTTGGGTTGCCTGTGACCTGAGGTTCTTGGGTTTTCCTGAAAATATACGTCCTTGAATGGAAGTGTCCTATGTGCTGTAGCATTGTTTCTTACTTTATCTTCGAATACACCATAGAATTGGCCCGGGTGCCGATTGCAATTGGTCATCCCACAATCCACAAAATGTGGGTACGATTTACCTCCACGTTACCCTGCATTTCTGGTCTTTACACTTTTCGTACATGACCCTTTGTTTTGATGGGAAGTGATAGCATTATGTAGTGTTGATTTGCACCGAGCCCCTGCCTGGTTGCCCAAAAATGGTGTATGCCTTTATCCTAAAGATATTCAGGATAAAGGCATACACCCTTTTTCGACAAAGGCATGTTTGAAGAAGTACTGCCACATCCTATGTTCTTGCCAGGCGAGACGCTTCTCCCTCTTGAAATCCCAGTTTTGCAATTCTGCCTTGCTCTCAAGTTCTTTTCTCTGGTTCAACCCAAGGCATTTTTCCCCATTACGTGCCTTTTACCATCCTGCAGGGCCATGAATTATAGGCTCCCTGAGATCCCCGTCTCAACTTCCCACTTTCGGAACTGGTCCCAAAGCAGCAGGAAATTTTCAAGCCCAATTCTCCTTCTGAGAGCAAGCTTAGACTTGGGTCAATTCTTGTTCAGCATTGGAAATTAGAGCGCCATCTGCCTGTCCAAATATATAGCCATCGTCTCTTATTCTTCCCCGTTGTAGTTCATCCATGGAACCAATTCCAAGTTATAAGTAAGAGTGTTTTGAAAGTGCTGACTTCCCCAATTGGGTATATTTTCAGAAAAGCGGCTGAAAGCTTGAACCCGAGCACCAGGATATGAGAAGATGAGGTGGCTTTTCATGTTTTTTGCCGTTCCAATGGGTAGCATCCTGTGGCTGTCCCATGCATGTGTTCGCTGTAGGAAGGGTCGTCTGCGTTTGGAGATTTCGGGTCCATGGAATCAGGAAAAGGCAGTGTTATTCGACAAGGGCTGCATTTGCTGACTCATGCTCACGAAGACACTCAGACCCACGAGTGTCCTCCCTTCGGTCCGATCCTTCTGTGTGTTAATATATGCTCAAAACAACTTCAATGACAGCCCCTGAACTAAGTCTCGAAGAATTTATCTCTCACTCACTGCCTTTATTTTTCTCACGGGGTGTAGCCGATTTTCAGTGCTGTGTTGCTTGCTGCTGTGCATCCACTTGATTCTCTTCCAGAGAGACATCCATAAATTGTTTTTCAAATTCTAACCAGTTGTAAATAATCTTTTCTGGTTTGTAAAGTGGGCTGAGTTCAGTCCTTTGAGGTGTAGAGTAAGTTGTCTTGATTCCCTCTTTGGTCTGTATGGAATGGTATCTGTGCTCATTGAAAACACCTGGTTTCTCCTCACCTCAAGTGACCTTCGCGCTCCTACAGGCATAAGTCTGTTTGCTAAATGTGTGATGCTTTCTCTCGTCTGCCATTTCATTCATGGGACGCAATTTTATATTCCACCTGTACCTCATATCTTTGATAAACCACTTTTTTCTATGTGACTAAATTCACTGAGTATGATTGTAACTAAGAACACTCTGGTGGCCCCAAGTGACGTTATTTCATTGATTTCCTGGCTCTGTAATATATCATTGTAGATAAGGATCACATATTCTTCATCCATGTTTTCCGTCCAAGGAAATTTAGATTGTATCCTAGTCGAGGCTTTTGTAAAAAGAGCAGCAGTAAACTGTGGGTTGCCTGTGACCTGAGGTTCTTTGGTTTTCTTGAAAATATACGTCCTTGAGTGGAAGTGTCCTATGTGCTGTAGCTTTGTTTCTTACATTATTTTTGAATACACCATAGACTTCGCCAGGGTGCCGATTGCCATTGTTCATCCTGGAATCCACAAAATGTGGGTACGATTTACCTCCATGCTACCCTGAATTTCTAGTCTTTACACTTTTCGTAGATGACCCTTTGTTTAGATGGGAAGTGATAGCACTATGTAGTGTTGATTTGCACCGAGCCCCTGCCTGGTTGCCCATAAACGGTGTATGCCTTTATTCGGAATATATTCAGGATAAAGGCATACACCGTTTTTCGACAACGGCTTGGTTGAAGAAGTACTGCCACATTCTAGGTTCTTACCAGGCGAGACGCGTCTCCCTCTTGAAATCCCATTTTTGCAATTCTGCCTTGCTCTAAAGTTCTTTTCTCTGGCTCAACCCAAGTCATTTGTCCACATTAGGTGTCTTTGACCATCCTGCAGGCCCATGAATTATAGGCTCGCTGAGATCCCCTGCTCAACTTCCCACTTTTGGAAGTGGTCACAAATCAGTGGGAAATTTTCAAGCCCTATTCTCCTTCTGAGATAAAGCTTAGGCTTGGGTCAATTCTTGTTCAGCAGTTGAAATTAGAGCACCATATGCCTGTCCAAATATATAGCCATCGTGTCTTATTCTTCCCCGTTGTAGTTCATCCATGGAACCAATTCCAAGCTATAAGAAAGAAGGTTTTGAATGTGCTGACTTCCCCAAGTGGGGATATTTTCAGGAAAGTGGCTGGAAGATTGAACCCGAGCACCAGGATATGAGAAGATGAGGTGCCTTTTCATGTTTTTTCCCGTTCCAATGGGGTAGCATCCTGTGGCTGACCCATGCATGTGTTCGCTGTAGAAGGGTCGTCTACATTTGGAGATTTCGGGTCAATGGAATCAGGGCAAGGCAGTGTTATTCTACAAGGGCTGCATTTGCTGACTCATGCTCACGAAGACACTCAGACCCACGATTGTCCTCCCTTAGGTCCCATCTTTCTGTGTGTTAATATATGCTGAAAACAACTCCAATCACTGCCCCTGAACGAAGTCTCGAAGAATTTATCTGTCACTCACTGCCTTTATTTTGCAGTTTATTTTTCTCACCGGGTGTAGCCGATTTTCCGTGCTGTGTTGCTTGCTGCTGTGCATCCACTAGATTCTCTTCCAGAGAGACATCGATAAATTGTTTTTCAAATTCTGACCGGTTGTCAATAATCTTTTCTGGTGTGTAAAGTGGGCTGAGTTCAGTCCTTTGAGGTTTAGAGTAAGTTGTCTTGATTCCCTCCTTGGTCTATATGGAATGGTATCTGTGCTCATTGAAAACACCTGGTTTTTCCTCACCTCATGTGACCTTTGCGCTCCTACAGGCATAAGTGTGTTTGCTAAATGTGTAATTCTCTCTGTCGTCTGCCATTTCGTTCAAGGGACGCAATTGTATATTCCACCTGTACCTCATATCTTTGATAAACCACTTTTTTCTATGTGACTAAATTCACTGAGAATGATTGTAACTAAGAACACTCCGGTGGCGCCAAGTGACGTTATTTCATTGATTTCCTGGCTCTGTAATATATCATTGTGGATAAGAATCACATATTCTTCATCCATGTTTTCCGTCCAAGGAAATTTAGATTGTATCCTAGTCAAGGCTTTTGTAAAGAGAGCAGCAGTAAACGTTGGGTTGCCTGTGACCTGAGGTTCTTGGGTTTTCCTGAAAATATACGTCCTTGAATGGAAGTGTCCTATGTGCTGTAGCATTGTTTCTTACTTTATCTTCGAATACACCATAGAATTGGCCCGGGTGCCAATTGCAATTGGTCATCCCACAATCCACAAAATGTGGGTACGATTTACCTCCACGTTACCCTGCATTTCTGGTCTTTACACTTTTCGTACATGACCCTTTGTTTTGATGGGAAGTGATAGCATTATGTAGTGTTGATTTGCACCGAGCCCCTGCCTGGTTGCCCAAAAATGGTTTATGCCTTTATCCTAAAGATATTCAGGATAAAGGCATACACCGTTTTTCGACAAAGGCTTGGTTGAAGAAGTACTGCCACATTCTAGGTTCTTACCAGGCGAGACGCGTCTCCCTCTTGAAATCCCATTTTTGCAATTCTGCCTTGCTCTCAAGTTCTTTTCTCTGGCTCAACCCAAGTCATTTGTCCACATTAGGTGTCTTTGACCATCCTGCAGGCCCATGAATTATAGGCTCGCTGAGATCCCCTGCTCAACTTCCCACTTTTGGAACTGGTCACAAATCAGCGGGAAATTTTCAAGCCCTATTCTCCTTCTAAGAGCAAGCTTAGACTTGGGTCAATTCTTGTTCAGCAGTTGAAATTAGAACACCATATGCCTGTCCAAATATATAGGCATCGTGTCTTATTCTTCCCCGTTGTAGTTCATCCATGGAACCAATTCCAAGCTATAAGAAAGAAGGTTTTGAAAGTGCTGACTTCCCCAAGTGGGGATATTTTCAGGAAAGTGGCTGGAAGCTTGAACCCGAGCACCAGGATATGAGAAGATGAGGTGCCTTTTCATGTTTTTTCCCGTTCCAATGGGGTAGCATCCTGTGGCTGACCCATGCATGTGTTCGCTGTAGAAGGATCGTCTACATTTGGAGATTTCGGGTCAATGGAATCAGGGCAGGGCAGTGTTATTCTACAAGGGCTGCATTTGCTGACTCATGCTCACAAAGACACTCAGACCCACGATTGTCCTCCCTTAGGTCCCAATTTTCTGTGTGTTAATATATGCTGAAAACAACTCCAATCACAGCCCCTGAACGAAGTCTCGAAGAATTTATCTGTCACTCACTGCCTTTATTTTGCAGTTTATTTTTCTCACCGGGTGTAGCCGATTTTCCGTGCTGTGTTGCTTGCTGCTGCGCATCCACTAGATTCTCTTCCAGAGAGACATCGATAAATTGTTTTTCAAATTCTGACCGGTTGTCAATAATCTTTTCTGGTGTGTAAAGTGGGCTGAGTTCAGTCCTTTGAGGTTTAGAGTAAGTTGTCTTGATTCCCTCCTTGGTCTATATGGAATGGTATCTGTGCTCATTGAAAACACCTGGTTTTTCCTCACCTCATGTGACCTTTGCGCTCCTACAGGCATAAGTGTGTTTGCTAAATGTGTAATTCTCTCTGTCGTCTGCCATTTCGTTCAAGGGACGCAATTTTATATTCCACCTGTACCTCATATCTTTGATAAACCACTTTTTTCTATGTGACTAAATTCACTGAGAATGATTGTAACTAAGAACACTCCAGTGGCGCCAAGTGACGTTATTTCATTGATTTCCTGGCTCTGTAATATATCATTGTGGATAAGAATCACATATTCTTCATCCATGTTTTCCGTCCAAGGAAATTTAGATTGTATCCTAGTCGAGGCTTTTGTAAAGAGAGCAGCAGTAAACGTTGGGTTGCCTGTGACCTGAGGTTCTTGGGTTTTCCTGAAAATATACGTCCTTGAATGGAAGTGTCCTATGTGCTGTAGCATTGTTTCTTACTTTATCTTCGAATACACCATAGAATTGGCCCGGGTGCCGATTGCAATTGGTCATCCCACAATCCACAAAATGTGGGTACGATTTACCTCCACGTTACCCTGCATTTCTGGTCTTTACACTTTTCGTACATGACCCTTTGTTTTAATGGGAAGTGATAGCATTATGTAGTGTTGATTTGCACCGAGCCCCTGCCTGGTTGCCCAAAAATGGTGTATGCCTTTATCCTAAAGATATTCAGGATAAAGGCATACACCCTTTTTCGACAAAGGCATGTTTGAAGAAGTACTGCCACATCCTATGTTCTTGCCAGGCGAGACGCTTCTCCCTCTTGAAATCCCAGTTTTGCAATTCTGCCTTGCTCTCAAGTTCTTTTCTCTGGTTCAACCCAAGGCATTTTTCCCCATTACGTGCCTTTTACCATCCTGCAGGGCCATGAATTATAGGCTCCCTGAGATCCCCGGCTCAACTTCCCACTTTCGGAACTGGTCCCAAAGCAGCAGGAAATTTTCAAGCCCAATTCTCCTTCTGAGAGCAAGCTTAGACTTGGGTCAATTCTTGTTCAGCATTGGAAATTAGAGCGCCATCTGCCTGTCCAAATATATAGCCATCGTCTCTTATTCTTCCCCGTTGTAGTTCATCCATGGAACCAATTCCAAGTTATAAGTAAGAGTGTTTTGAAAGTGCTGACTTCCCCAATTGGGTATATTTTCAGAAAAGCGGCTGAAAGCTTGAACCCGAGCACCAGGATATGAGAAGATGAGGTGGCTTTTCATGTTTTTTGCCGTTCCAATGGGTAGCATCCTGTGGCTGTCCCATGCATGTGTTCGCTGTAGGAAGGGTCGTCTGCGTTTGGAGATTTCGGGTCCATGGAATCAGGAAAAGGCAGTGTTATTCGACAAGGGCTGCATTTGCTGACTCATGCTCACGAAGACACACAGACCCACGAGTGTCCTCCCTTAGGTCCCATCCTTCTGTGTGTTAATATATGCTCAAAACAACTTCAATGACAGCCCCTGAACTAAGTCTCGAAGAATTTATCTCTCACTCACTGCCTTTATTTTTCTCAGGGGGTGTAGCCGATTTTCAGTGCTGTGTTGCTTGCTGCTGTGCATCCACTTGATTCTCTTCCAGAGAGACATCGATAAATTGTTTTTCAAATTCTAACCAGTTGTAAATAATCTTTTCTGGTGTGTAAAGTGGGCTGAGTTCAGTCCTTTGAGGTGTAGAGTAAGTTGTCTTGATTCCCTCTTTGGTCTATATGGAATGGTATCTGTGCTCATTGAAAACACCTGGTTTCTCCTCACCTCAAGTGACCTTCGCGCTCCTACAGGCATAAGTGTGTTTGCTAAATGTGTGATGCTTTCTCTCGTCTGCCATTTCATTCATGGGACGCAATTTTATATTCCACCTGTACCTCATATCTTTGATAAACCACTTTTTTCTATGTGACTAAATTCACTGAGAATGATTGTAACTAAGAACACTCTGGTGGCGCCAAGTGACGTTATTTCATTGATTTCCTGGCTCTGTAATATATCATTGTAGATAAGGATCACATATTCTTCATCCATGTTTTCCGTCCAAGGAAATTTAGATTGTATCCTAGTCGAGGCTTTTGTAAAAAGAGCAGCAGTAAACTGTGGGTTGCCTGTGACCTGAGGTTCTTTGGTTTTCTTGAAAATATACGTCCTTGAGTGGAAGTGTCCTATGTGCTGTAGCTTTGTTTCTTACATTATTTTTGAATACACCATAGACTTCGCCAGGGTGCCGATTGCCATTGTTCATCCTGGAATCCACAAAATGTGGGTACGATTTACCTCCATGCTACCCTGAATTTCTAGTCTTTACACTTTTCGTAGATGACCCTTGGTTTAGATGGGAAGTGATAGCACTATGTAGTGTTGATTTGCACCGAGCCCCTGCCTGGTTGCCCATAAACGGTGTATGCCTTTATTCGGAATATATTCAGGATAAAGGCATACACCGTTTTTCGACAAAGGCTTGGTTGAAGAAGTACTGCCACATTCTAGGTTCTTACCAGGCGAGACGCGTCTCCCTCTTGAAATCCCATTTTTGCAATTCTGCCTTGCTCTCAAGTTCTTTTCTCTGGCTCAACCCAAGTCATTTGTCCACATTAGGTGTCTTTGACCATCCTGCAGGCCCATGAATTATAGGCTCGCTGAGATCCCCTGCTCAACTTCCCACTTTTGGAACTGGTCACAAATCAGCGGGAAATTTTCAAGCCCTATTCTCCTTCTGAGAGCAAGCTTAGACTTGGGTCAATTCTTGTTCAGCAGTTGAAATTAGAGCACCATATGCCTGTCCAAATATATAGGCATCGTGTCTTATTCTTCCCCGTTGTAGTTCATCCATGGAACCAATTCCAAGCTATAAGAAAGAAGGTTTTGAAAGTGCTGACTTCCCCAAGTGGGGATATTTTCAGGAAAGTGGCTGGAAGATTGAACCCGAGCACCAGGATATGAGAAGATGAGGTGCCTTTTCATGTTTTTTCCCGTTCCAATGGGGTAGCATCCTGTGGCTGACCCATGCATGTGTTCGCTGTAGAAGGGTCGTCTACATTTGGAGATTTCGGGTCAATGGAATCAGGGCAGGGCAGTGTTATTCTACAAGGGCTGCATTTGCTGACTCATGCTCACGAAGACACTCAGACCCACGATTGTCCTCCCTTAGGTCCCAATTTTCTGTGTGTTAATATATGCTGAAAACAACTCCAATCACAGCCCCTGAACGAAGTCTCGAAGAATTTATCTGTCACTCACTGCCTTTATTTTGCAGTTTATTTTTCTCACCGGGTGTAGCCGATTTTCCGTGCTGTGTTGCTTGCTGCTGTGCATCCACTAGATTCTCTTCCAGAGAGACATCGATAAATTGTTTTTCAAATTCTGACCGGTTGTCAATAATCTTTTCTGGTGTGTAAAGTGGGCTGAGTTCAGTCCTTTGAGGTTTAGAGTAAGTTGTCTTGATTCCCTCCTTGGTCTATATGGAATGGTATCTGTGCTCATTGAAAACACCTGGTTTTTCCTCACCTCATGTGACCTTTGCGCTCCTACAGGCATAAGTGTGTTTGCTAAATGTGTAATTCTCTCTGTCGTCTGCCATTTCGTTCAAGGGACGCAATTGTATATTCCACCTGTACCTCATATCTTTGATAAACCACTTTTTTCTATGTGACTAAATTCACTGAGAATGATTGTAACTAAGAACACTCCGGTGGCGCCAAGTGACGTTATTTCATTGATTTCCTGGCTCTGTAATATATCATTGTGGATAAGAATCACATATTCTTCATCCATGTTTTCCGTCCAAGGAAATTTAGATTGTATCCTAGTCGAGGCTTTTGTAAAGAGAGCAGCAGTAAACGTTGGGTTGCCTGTGACCTGAGGTTCTTGGGTTTTCCTGAAAATATACGTCCTTGAATGGAAGTGTCCTATGTGCTGTAGCATTGTTTCTTACTTTATCTTCGAATACACCATAGAATTGGCCCGGGTGCCAATTGCAATTGGTCATCCCACAATCCACAAAATGTGGGTACGATTTACCTCCACGTTACCCTGCATTTCTGGTCTTTACACTTTTCGTACATGACCCTTTGTTTTGATGGGAAGTGATAGCATTATGTAGTGTTGATTTGCACCGAGCCCCTGCCTGGTTGCCCAAAAATGGTGTATGCCTTTATCCTAAAGATATTCAGGATAAAGGCATACACCGTTTTTCGACAAAGGCTTGGTTGAAGAAGTACTGCCACATTCTAGGTTCTTACCAGGCGAGACGCGTCTCCCTCTTGAAATCCCATTTTTGCAATTCTGCCTTGCTCTCAAGTTCTTTTCTCTGGCTCAACCCAAGTCATTTGTCCACATTAGGTGTCTTTGACCATCCTGCAGGCCCATGAATTATAGGCTCGCTGAGATCCCCTGCTCAACTTCCCACTTTTGGAACTGGTCACAAATCAGCGGGAAATTTTCAAGCCCTATTCTCCTTCTGAGAGCAAGCTTAGACTTGGGTCAATTCTTGTTCAGCAGTTGAAATTAGAGCACCATATGCCTGTCCAAATATATAGGCATCGTGTCTTATTCTTCCCCGTTGTAGTTCATCCATGGAACCAATTCCAAGCTATAAGAAAGAAGGTTTTGAAAGTGCTGACTTCCCCAAGTGGGGATATTTTCAGGAAAGTGGCTGGAAGCTTGAACCCGAGCACCAGGATATGAGAAGATGAGGTGCCTTTTCATGTTTTTTCCCGTTCCAATGGGGTAGCATCCTGTGGCTGACCCATGCATGTGTTCGCTGTAGAAGGGTCGTCTACATTTGGAGATTTCGGGTCAATGGAATCAGGGCAGGGCAGTGTTATTCTACAAGGGCTGCATTTGCTGACTCATGCTCACAAAGACACTCAGACCCACGATTGTCCTCCCTTAGGTCCCAATTTTCTGTGTGTTAATATATGCTGAAAACAACTCCAATCACAGCCCCTGAACGAAGTCTCGAAGAATTTATCTGTCACTCACTGCCTTTATTTTGCAGTTTATTTTTCTCACCGGGTGTAGCCGATTTTCCGTGCTGTGTTGTTTGCTGCTGCGCATCCACTAGATTCTCTTCCAGAGAGACATCGATAAATTGTTTTTCAAATTCTGACCGGTTGTCAATAATCTTTTCTGGTGTGTAAAGTGGGCTGAGTTCAGTCCTTTGAGGTTTAGAGTAAGTTGTCTTGATTCCCTCCTTGGTCTATATGGAATGGTATCTGTGCTCATTGAAAACACCTGGTTTTTCCTCACCTCATGTGACCTTTGCGCTCCTACAGGCATAAGTGTGTTTGCTAAATGTGTAATTCTCTCTGTCGTCTGCCATTTCGTTCAAGGGACGCAATTGTATATTCCACCTGTACCTCATATCTTTGATAAACCACTTTTTTCTATGTGACTAAATTCACTGAGAATGATTGTAACTAAGAACACTCCGGTGGCGCCAAGTGACGTTATTTCATTGATTTCCTGGCTCTGTAATATATCATTGTGGATAAGAATCACATATTCTTCATCCATGTTTTCCGTCCAAGGAAATTTAGATTGTATCCTAGTCGAGGCTTTTGTAAAGAGAGCAGCAGTAAACGTTGGGTTGCCTGTGACCTGAGGTTCTTGGGTTTTCCTGAAAATATACGTCCTTGAATGGAAGTGTCCTATGTGCTGTAGCATTGTTTCTTACTTTATTTTCGAATACACCATAGAATTGGCCCGGGTGCCGATTGCAATTGGTCATCCCACAATCCACAAAATGTGGGTACGATTTACCTCCACGTTACCCTGCATTTCTGGTCTTTACACTTTTCGTACATGACCCTTTGTTTTGATGGGAAGTGATAGCATTATGTAGTGTTGATTTGCACCGAGCCCCTGCCTGGTTGCCCAAAAATGGTGTATGCCTTTATCCTAAAGATATTCAGGATAAAGGCATACACCCTTTTTCGACAAAGGCATGTTTGAAGAAGTACTGCCACATCCTATGTTCTTGCCAGGCGAGACGCTTCTCCCTCTTGAAATCCCAGTTTTGCAATTCTGCCTTGCTCTCAAGTTCTTTTCTCTGGTTCAACCCAAGGCATTTTTCCCCATTACGTGCCTTTTACCATCCTGCAGGGCCATGAATTATAGGCTCCCTGAGATCCCCGGCTCAACTTCCCACTTTCGGAACTGGTCCCAAAGCAGCAGGAAATTTTCAAGCCCAATTCTCCTTTTCAGAGCAAGCTTAGACTTGGGTCAATTCTTGTTCAGCATTGGAAATTAGAGCGCCATCTGCCTGTCCAAATATATAGCCATCGTCTCTTATTCTTCCCCGTTGTAGTTCATCCATGGAACCAATTCCAAGTTATAAGTAAGAGTGTTTTGAAAGTGCTGACTTCCCCAATTGGGTATATTTTCAGAAAAGCGGCTGAAAGCTTGAACCCGAGCACCAGGATATGAGAAGATGAGGTGGCTTTTCATGTTTTTTGCCGTTCCAATGGGGTAGCATCCTGTGGCTGTCCCATGCATGTGTTCGCTGTAGGAAGGGTCGTCTGCGTTTGGAGATTTCGGGTCCATGGAATCAGGAAAAGGCAGTGTTATTCGACAAGTGCTGCATTTGCTGACTCATGCTCACGAAGACACTCAGACCCACGAGTGTCCTCCCTTAGGTCCGATCCTTCTGTGTGTTAATATATGATCAAAACAACTTCAATGACAGCCCCTGAACTAAGTCTCGAAGAATTGATCTCTCACTCACTGCCTTTATTTTTCTCACGGGGTGTAGCCGATTTTCAGTGCTGTGTTGCTTGCTGCTGTGCATCCACTTGATTCTCTTCCAGAGAGACATCGATAAATTGTTTTTCAAATTCTAACCAGTTGTAAATAATCTTTTCTGGTGTGTAAAGTGGGCTGAGTTCAGTCCTTTGAGGTTTAGAGTAAGTTGTCTTGATTCCCTCTTTGGTCTATATGGAATGGTATCTGTGCTCATTGAAAACACCTGGTTTTTCCTCACCTCAAGTGACCTTCGCGCTCCTACAGGCATAAGTGTGTTTGCTAAATGTGTGATGCTTTCTCTCGTCTGCCATTTCATTCATGGGACGCAATTTTATATTCCACCTGTACCTCATATCTTTGATAAACCACTTTTTTCTATGTGACTAAATTCACTGAGAATGATTGTAACTAAGAACACTCTGGTGGCGCCAAGTGACGTTATTTCATTGATTTCCTGGCTCTGTAATATATCATTTTAGATAAGGATCACATATTCTTCATCCATGTTTTCCGTCCAAGGAAATTTAGATTGTATCCTAGTCGAGGCTTTTGTAAAAAGAGCAGCAGTAAACTGTGGGTTGCCTGTGACCTGAGGTTCTTTGGTTTTCTTGAAAATATACGTCCTTGAGTGGAAGTGTCCTATGTGCTGTAGCTTTGTTTCTTACATTATTTTTGAATACACCATAGAGTTCGCCAGGGTGCCGATTGCCATTGTTCATCCTGGAATCCACAAAATGTGGGTACGATTTACCTCCATGCTACCCTGAATTTCTAGTCTTTACACTTTTCGTAGATGACCCTTTGTTTAGATGGGAAGTGATAGCACTATGTAGTGTTGATTTGCACTGAGCCCCTGCCTGGTTGCCCAAAAATGGTGTATGCCTTTATCCTAAAGATATTCAGGATAAAGGCATACACCGTTTTTCGACAAAGGCTTGGTTGAAGAAGTACTGCCACATTCTAGGTTCTTACCAGGCGAGACGCGTCTCCCTCTTGAAATCCCATTTTTGCAATTCTGCCTTGCTCTCAAGTTCTTTTCTCTGGCTCAACCCAAGTCATTTTTCCACATTACGTGCCTTTTAACATCCTACAGGGCCATGAATTATAGGCTCCCTGAGATCCCCGGCTCAACTTCCCACTTTCGGAACTGGTCCCAAAGCAGCAGGAAATTTTCAAGCCCAATTCTCCTTCTGAGAGCAAGCTTAGACTTGGGTCAATTCTTGTTCAGCATTGGAAATTAGAGCGCCATGTGCCTGTCCAAATATATAGCCATCGTCTCTTATTCTTCCCCGTTGTAGTTCATCCATGGAACCAATTCCAATTTATAAGTAAGAGTGTTTTGAAAGTGCTGACTTCCCCAATTGGGTATATTTTCAGAAAAGCGGCTGAAAGCTTGAACCCGAGCACCAGGATATGAGAAGATGAGGTGGCTTTTCATGTTTTTTGCCGTTCCAATGGGGTAGCATCCTGTGGCTGTCCCATGCATGTGTTCGCTGTAGGAAGGGTCGTCTGCATTTGGAGATTTCGGGTCCATGGAATCAGGATAAGGCAGTGTTATTCGACAAGGGCTGCATTTGCTGACTCATGCTCACGAAGACAATCAGCCCCACGAGTGTCCTCCCTTAGGTCCGATCCTTCTGTGTGTTAATATATGCTCAAAACAACTTCAATGACAGCCCCTGAACGAAGTCTCGAAGAATTTATCTCTCACTCACTGCCTTTAGTTTGCAGTTTATTTTTCTCACGGGGTGTAGCCGATTTTCAGTGCTGTGTTGCTTGCTGCTGTGCATCCACGTGATTCTCTTCCAGAGAGACATCGATAAATTGTTTTTCAAATTCTAACCAGTTGTAAATAATCTTTTCTGGTGTGTAACGTGGGCTGAGTTCAGTCCTTTGAGGTTTAGAGTAAGTTGTCTTGATTCCCTCTTTGTTCTATATGGAATGGTATCTGTGCTCATTGAAAACACCTGGTTTTTCCTCACCTCAAGTGACCTTCGCGCTCCTACAGGCATAAGTGTGTTTGCTAAATGTGTGATGCTTTCTCTCGTCTGCCATTTCATTCATGGGACGCAATTTTGTATTCCACCTGTACCTCATATCTTTGATAAACCACTTTTTTCTATGTGACTAAATTTACTGAGAATGATTGTAACTACGAACACTCCTTTGGCGGCAAGTGACGTTATTTCATTGATTTCCTGGCTCAGTAATATATCATTGTAGATAAGAATCACATATTCTCCATCCATGTTTTCCGTCCAAGGAAATTTAGATTGTATCCTAGTCGAGCCTTTTGTAAAGAGAGCAGCAGTAAACGTTGGGTTGCCTGTGACCTGAGGTTCTTTGGTTTTCTTGAAAATAAACGTCCTTGAGTGGAAGTGTCCTATGTGCTGTAGCTTTGTTTCTTACATTATTTTTGAATACACCATAGACTTCGCCAGGGTGCCGATTGCCATTGTTCATCCCGGAATCCACAAAATGTGGGTACGGTTTACCTCCATGCTACTCTGAATTTCTAGTCTTTACACTTTTCGTAGATGACCCTTTGTTTAGATGGGAAGTGATAGCACTATGTAGTGTTGATTTACACCGAGCCCATGCCTGGTTGCCCCAAAACGGTGTATGCCTTTATTCGGAATATATTCAGGATAAAGGCATACACCGTTTTTCGACAAAGGCATGGTTAAAGAAGTACTGCCACATTCTAGGTTCTTACCAGGCGAGACGCGTCTCCCTCTTGAAATCCCATTTTTGCAATTCTGCCTTGCTCTCAAGTTCTTTTCTCTGGCTCAACCCAAGTCATTTGTCCACATTAGGTGTCTTTGACCATCCTGCAGGCCCATGAATTATAGGCTCGCTGAGATCCCCTGCTCAACTTCCCACTTTTGGAACTGGTCACAAATCAGCGGGAAATTTTCAAGCCCTATTCTCCTTCTGAGAGCAAGCTTAGACTTGGGTCAATTCTTGTTCAGCAGTTGAAATTAGAGCACCATATGCCTGTCCAAATATATAGGCATCGTGTCTTATTCTTCCCCATTGTACTTCATTCATGGAACCAATTCCAAACTGTAAGAAAGAAGGTTTCGAAAGGGCTGACTTCCCCAAGTGGGGATATTTTCAGGAAAGTGGCTGGAAGCTTGAACCCGAGCACCAGGATATGAGAAGATGAGGTGCCTTTTCATGTTTTTTCCCGTTCCAATGGGGTAGCATCCTGTGGCTGACCCATGCATGTGTTCGCTGTACAAGGGTCGTCTATATTTGGAGATTTCGGGTCAATGGAATCAGGGCAAGGCAGTGTTATTCTACAAGGGCTGCATTTGCTGACTCATGCTCACGAAGACACTCAGACCCACGATTGTCCTCCCTTAGGTCCCATCATTCTGTGTGTTAATATATGCTGAAAACAACTCCAATCACAGCCCCTGAACGAAGTCTCGAAGAATTTATCTCTCACTCACTGCCTTTATTTTGCAGTTTATTTTTCTCACCGGGTGTAGCCGATTTTCCGTGCTGTGTTGCTTGCTGCTGTGCATCCACTTGATTCTCTTCCAGAGAGACATCGATAAATTGTTTTTCAAATTATGACCAGTTGTTAATAATCTTTTCTGTTGTGTAAAGTGGGCTGAGTTCAGTCCTTTGAGGTTTAGAGTAAGTTGTCTTGATTCCCTCTTTGGTCTATATGGAATGGTATCTGTGCTCATTGAAAACACCTGGTTTTTCCTCACCTCAAGTGACCTTCGCGCTCCTACAGGCATAAGTGTGTTTGCTAAATGTGTGATGCTTTCTCTCGTCTGCCATTTCATTCATGGGACGCAATTTTGTATTCCACCTGTACCTCATATCTTTGAAAAACCACTTTTTTCTATGTGACTAAATTTACTGAGAATGATTGTAACTACGAACACTCCTTTGGCGGCAAGTGACGTTATTTCATTGATTTCCTGGCTCTGTAATATATCATTGTAGATAAGAATTACATATTCTCCATCCATGTTTTCCGTCCAAGGAAATTTAGATTGTATCCTCGTCGAGGCTTTTGTAAAGAGAGCAGCAGTAAACGTTGGGTTGCCTGTGACCTGAGGTTCTTTGGTTTTCCTGAAAATAAACGTCCTTGAATGGAAGTGTCCTATGTGCTGTAGCATTGTTTCTTACTTTATCTTCGAATACACCATAGAATTCGCCAGGGTGCAGATTGCAATTGGTCATCCCACAATCCACAAAATGTGGGTACGATTTACCTCCACGTTACCCTGCATTTCTGGTCTTTACACTTTTCGTACATGACCCTTTGTTTTGATGGGAAGTGATAGCATTATGTAGTGTTGATTTGCACCGAGCCCCTGCCTGGTTTCCCCAAAACGGTGTATGCCTTTATCCTAAAGATATTCAGGATAAAGGCATACACCCTTTTTCGACAAAGGCATGTTTGAAGAAGTACTGCCACATCCTAGGTTCTTACCAGGCGAGACGCTTCTCCCTCTTGAAATCCCAGTTTTGCAATTCTGCCTTGCTCTCAAGTTCTTTTCTCTGGCTCAACCCAAGTCATTTTTCCACATTATGTGCCTTTTACCATCCTGCAGGGCCATGAATTATAGGCTCCCTGAGATCCGCAGCTCAACTTCCCAATTTTGGAACTGGTCCCAAAGCAGCAGGAAATTTTCAAGCCCAATTATCCTTCTGAGAGCAAGCTTAGACTTGGGTCAATTCTTGTTCAGCCTTGGAAATTAGAGCGCCATGTTCCTGTCCAAATATATAGCCATCGTCTCTTATTCTTCCCCGTTGTAGTTCATCCATGGAACCAATTCCAAGTTATAAGTAAGAGTGTTTTGAAAGTGCTGACTTCCCCAATTGGGTATATTTTCAGAAAAGCGGCTGTAAGCTTGAACCCGAGCACCAGGATATGAGAAGATGAGGTGGCTTTTCATGTTTTTTGCCGTTCCAATGCGGAAGCATCCTGTGGCTGTCCCATGCATGTGTTCGCTGTAGGAAGGGTAATCTGCATTTGGAGATTTCGGGTCCATGGAATCAGGAAAAGGCAGTGTTATTCGACAAGGGCTGCATTTGCTGACTCATGCTCACGAAGACACTCAGACCCACGAGTATCCTCCCTTAGGTCCGATCCTTCTGTGTGTTAATATATGCTGAAAACAACTTCAATGACAGCCCATGAATGAAGTCTCGAAGAATTTATCTCTCACTCACTGCCTTTATTTTGCAGTTTATTTTTCTCACGGGGTGTAGCCGATTTTCAGTGCTGTGTTGCTTGCTGCTGTGCATCCACTTGATTCTCTTCCAGAGAGACATCGATAAATTGTTTTTCAAATTATGACCAGTTGTTAATAATCTTTTCTGTTGTGTAAAGTGGGCTGAGTTCAGTCCTTTGAGGTTTAGAGTAAGTTGTCTTGATTCCCTCTTTGGTCTATATGGAATGGTATCTGTGCTCATTGAAAACACCTGGTTTTTCCTCACCTCAAGTGACCTTCGCGCTCCTACAGGCATAAGTGTGTTTGCTAAATGTGTGATGCTTTCTCTCGTCTGCCATTTCATTCATGGGACGCAATTTTGTATTCCACCTGTACCTCATATCTTTGAAAAACCACTTTTTTCTATGTGACTAAATTTACTGAGAATGATTGTAACTACGAACACTCCTTTGGCGGCAAGTGACGTTATTTCATTGATTTCCTGGCTCTGTAATATATCATTGTAGATAAGAATTACATATTCTCCATCCATGTTTTCCGTCCAAGGAAATTTAGATTGTATCCTCGTCGAGGCTTTTGTAAAGAGAGCAGCAGTAAACGTTGGGTTGCCTGTGACCTGAGGTTCTTTGGTTTTCCTGAAAATAAACGTCCTTGAATGGAAGTGTCCTATGTGCTGTAGCATTGTTTCTTACTTTATCTTCGAATACACCATAGAATTCGCCAGGGTGCAGATTGCAATTGGTCATCCCACAATCCACAAAATGTGGGTACGATTTACCTCCACGTTACCCTGCATTTCTGGTCTTTACACTTTTCGTACATGACCCTTTGTTTTGATGGGAAGTGATAGCATTATGTAGTGTTGATTTGCACCGAGCCCCTGCCTGGTTTCCCCAAAACGGTGTATGCCTTTATCCTAAAGATATTCAGGATAAAGGCATACACCCTTTTTCGACAAAGGCATGTTTGAAGAAGTACTGCCACATCCTAGGTTCTTACCAGGCGAGACGCTTCTCCCTCTTGAAATCCCAGTTTTGCAATTCTGCCTTGCTCTCAAGTTCTTTTCTCTGGCTCAACCCAAGTCATTTTTCCACATTATGTGCCTTTTACCATCCTGCAGGGCCATGAATTATAGGCTCCCTGAGATCCGCAGCTCAACTTCCCAATTTTGGAACTGGTCCCAAAGCAGCAGGAAATTTTCAAGCCCAATTATCCTTCTGAGAGCAAGCTTAGACTTGGGTCAATTCTTGTTCAGCCTTGGAAATTAGAGCGCCATGTTCCTGTCCAAATATATAGCCATCGTCTCTTATTCTTCCCCGTTGTAGTTCATCCATGGAACCAATTCCAAGTTATAAGTAAGAGTGTTTTGAAAGTGCTGACTTCCCCAATTGGGTATATTTTCAGAAAAGCGGCTGTAAGCTTGAACCCGAGCACCAGGATATGAGAAGATGAGGTGGCTTTTCATGTTTTTTGCCGTTCCAATGCGGAAGCATCCTGTGGCTGTCCCATGCATGTGTTCGCTGTAGGAAGGGTAATCTGCATTTGGAGATTTCGGGTCCATGGAATCAGGAAAAGGCAGTGTTATTCGACAAGGGCTGCATTTGCTGACTCATGCTCACGAAGACACTCAGACCCACGAGTATCCTCCCTTAGGTCCGATCCTTCTGTGTGTTAATATATGCTGAAAACAACTTCAATGACAGCCCATGAATGAAGTCTCGAAGAATTTATCTCTCACTCACTGCCTTTATTTTGCAGTTTATTTTTCTCACGGGGTGTAGCCGATTTTCAGTGCTGTGTTGGTTGCTGCTGTGCATCCACGTGATTCTCTTCCAGAGAGACATCGATAAATAGTTTTTCAAATTCTAACCAGTTGTCAATAATCTTTGCTGGTGTGTAAAGTGGGCTGAGTTCAGTCCTTTGAGGTTTAGAGTAAGTTGTCTTGATTCCCTCTTTGGTCTATATGGAATGGTATCTGTGCTCGTTGAAAACACCTGGTTTTTCCTCACCTCAAGTGACCTTCGCGCTCCTACAGGCATAAGTGTGTTTGCTAAATGTGTGATGCTTTCTCTCGTCTGCCATTTCATTCATGGGACGCAATTTTGTATTCCACCTGTACCTCATATCTTTGATAAACCACTTTTTTCTATGTGACTAAATTTACTGAGAATGATTGTAACTAAGAACACTCTGGTGGCGGCAAGTGACGTTATTTCATTGATTTCCTGGCTCAGTAATATATCATTGTAGATAAGAATCACATATTCTCCATCCATGTTTTCCGTCCAAGGAAATTTAGATTGTATCCTAGTCGAGCCTTTTGTAAAGAGAACAGCAGTAAACGTTGGGTTGCCTGTGACCTGAGGTTCTTTGGTTTTCTTGAAAATATACGTCCTTGAGTGGAAGTGTCCTATGTGCTGTAGCTTTGTTTCTTACATTATTTTTGAATACACCATAGACTTCGCCAGGGTGCCGATTGCCATATTTCTTCCCGGAATCCACAAAATGTGGGTACGGTTTACCTCCATGCTACCCTGAATTTCTAGTCTTTACACTTTTCGTAGATGACCCTTTGTTTAGATGGGAAGTGATAGCACTATGTAGTGTTGATTTGCACCGAGCCCATGCCTGGTTGCCCAAAAACGGTGTATGCGTTTATTCGGAATATATTCAGGATAAAGGCATACACCGTTTTTCGACAACGGCATGGTTGAAGAAGTACTGCCACATTCTAGGTTCTTACCAGGCGAGACGCGTCTCCCTCTTGAAATCCCATTTTTGCAATTCTGCCTTGCTCTCAAGTTCTTTTCTCTGGCTCAACCCATGTCATTTGTCCACATTAGGTGTCTTTGACCATCCTGCAGGCCCATGAATTATAGGCTCGCTGAGATCCCCTGCTCAACTTCCCAATTTTGGAGCTGGTCACAAATCAGCGGGAAATTTTCAAGCCCTATTCTCCTTCTGAGAGCAAGTTTAGACTTGAGTCAATTCTTGTTCAGCAGTTGAAATTAGAGCACCATATGCCTGTCCAAATATATAAGCATCGTGTCTTATTCTTCCCCGTTGTAGTTCATCCATGGAACCAATTCCAAGCTATAAGAAAGAAGGTTTCGAAAGTGCTGACTTCCCCAAGTGGGGATATTTTTAGGAAAGTGGCTGGAAGCTTGAACCCGAGCACCAGGATATGAGAAGATGAGGTGCCTTTTCATGTTTTTTCCCGTTACAATGGGGTAGCATCCTGTGGCTGACCCATGCATGTGTTCGCTGTACAAGGGTCGTCTACATTTGGAGATTTCGGGTCAATGGAATCAGGGCAAGGCAGTGTTATTCTACAAGGGCTGCATTTGCTGACTCATGCTCACGAAGACACTCAGACCCACGATTGTCCTCCCTTAGGTCCCATCTTTCTGTGTGTTAATATATGCTGAAAACAACTGCAATCACAGCCCCTGAATGAAGTCTCGAAGAATTTATCTGTCACTCACTGCCTTTATTTTGCAGTTTATTTTTCTCACCGGGTGTAGCCGATTTTCCGTGCTGTGTTGCTTGCTGCTGCGCATCCACTAGATTCTCTTCCAGAGAGACATCGATAAATTGTTTTTCAAATTATGACCAGTTGTCAATAATCTTTTCTGGTGTGTAAAGTGGGCTGAGTTCAGTCCTTTGAGGTTTAGAGTAAGTTGTCTTGATTCCCTCCTTGGTCTATATGGAATGGTATCTGTGCCCATTGCAAACACCTGGGTTTTCCTCACCTCATGTGACCTTTGCGCTCCTACAGGCATAAGTGTGTCTGCTAAATGTGTAATTCTCTCTGTCGTCGGCCATTTCGTTCAAGGGAAGCAATTTTATATTCCACCTGTACCTCATATCTTTGATAAACCACTTTTTTCTATGTGACTAAATTCACTGAGAATGATTGTAACTAAGAACACTCCGGTGGCGCCAAGTGACGTTATTTCATTGATTTCCTAGCTCTGTAATATATCATTGTAGATAAGAATCACATATTCTCCATCCATGTTTTCCGTCCAATGAAATTTAGATTGTATCCTCGTCGAGGCTTTTGTAAAGAGAGCAGCAGTAAACGTTGGGTTGCCTGTGACCTGAGGTTCTTTGGTTTTCCTGAAAATATACGTCCTTTAATGGAAGTGTCCTATGTGCTGTAGCTTTGTTTCTTACTTTATCTTCGAATACACCATAGAATTCGCCAGGGTGCCGATTGCAATTGGACATCCCACAATCCACAAAATGTGGGTACGATTTACCGCCACGTTACCCTGCATTTCTGGTCTTTACACTTTTCGTACATGACCCTTTGTTTTGATGGGAAGTGATAGCATTATGTAGTGTTGATTTGCACCGAGCCCCTGCCTGGTTGCCCAAAAACGGTGTATGCCTTTATCCTAAAGATATTCAGGATAAAGGCATACACCCTTTTTCGACAAAGGCATGTTTGAAGAAGTACTGCCACATCCTAGGTACTTACAAGGCGAGACGCTTCTCCCTCTTGAAATCCCAATTTTGCAATTCTGCCTTGCTCTCAAGTTCTTTTCTCTGGTTCAACCCAAGTCATTTTTCCACATTACGTGCCTTTTACCATCCTGCAGGGCCATGAATTATAGGCTCCCTGAGATTCCCGGCTCAACTTCCCACTTTCGGAACTGGTCCCAAAGCAGCAGGAAATTTTCAAGCCCAATTCTCCTTCTGAGAGCAAGCTTAGACTTGGGTCAATTCTTGTTCAGCCTTGGAAATTAGAGCGCCATGTGCCTGTCCAAATATATAGCCATCGTCTCTTATTCTTCCCCGTTGTAGTTCATCCATGGAACCAATTCCAAGTTATAAGTAAGAGTGTTTTGAAACTGCTGACTTCCCCAATTGGGTATATTTTCAGAAAAGCGGCTGAAAGCTTGAACCTGAGCACCAGGTTATGAGAAGATGAGGTGGCTTTTCATGTTTTTTGCCGTTCCAATGTTGTAGCATCCTGTGGCTGTCCCATGCATGTGTTCGCTGTAGGAAGGGTCGTCTGCATTTGGAGATTTCGGGTCCATGGAATCAGGAAAAGGCAGTGTTATTCGACAAGGGCTGCATTTGCTGACTCATGCTCACGAAGACACTCAGCCCCACGAGTGTCCTCCCTTAGGTCCGATCCTTCTGTGTCTCAATATATGCTCAAAACAACTTCAATGACAGCCCCTGAATGAAGTCTCGAAGAATTTATCTCTCACTCACTGCCTTTATTTTGCAGTTTATTTTTCTCACGGGGTGTAGCCGATTTTCAGTGCTGTGTTGGTTGCTGCTGTGCATCCACTTGATTCTCTTCCAGAGAGACATCGATAAATAGTTTTTCAAATTCTAACCAGTTGTCAATAATCTTTTCTGGTGTGTAAAGTGGGCTGAGTTCAGTCCTTTGAGGTTTAGAGTAAGTTGTCTTGATTCCCTCTTTGGTCTATATGGAATGGTAACTGTGCTCATTGAAAACACCTGGTTTTTCCTCACCTCAAGTGACCTTCACGCTCCTACAGGCATAAGTGTGTTTGCTAAATGTGTGATGCTTTCTCTCGTCTGCCATTTCATTCATGGGACGCAATTTTGTATTCCACCTGTACCTCATATCTTTGATAAACCACTTTTTTCTATGTGACTAAATTTACTGAGAATGATTGTAACTACGAACACTCCTTTGGCGGCAAGTGACGTTATTTCATTGATTTCCTGGCT